>NW_026690872.1:0-600000 GCF_020826845.1 Diceros bicornis minor
GTTACTATGTAGGAACAAGTTTGTATAGGTATTTCAAAGATGCCCAGAACTGAGCTAAACTTGGTATGTGTCCAACTCCTAGAAATAACTTCATGCCCCATCTCCCTTACTTCCAGCTAATAAGGATCACATAATTCCTAACAAAGTTTTGACACAGATTCCCAATTCGGGCATTCAGAACATATAGCACGTTGCTGTAAGCAAGCAGATTCTCATTCAAAGATGCAAGTTACTAGGTAGGAACAAGTTTGTATAGGTATTTCAAAGATGCCCAGAACTGAGCTAAACTTGGTATGTGTCCAACTCCTAGAAATAACTTCATGCCCCATCTCCCTTACTTCCAGCTAGTAAGGATCACATAATTCCTAACAAAGTTTTGACACAGATTCCCAATTCGGGCATTCAGAAATTATAGCACGTTGCTGTAAGCAAGCACATTTTCATTCAAAGTTGCAAGTTACTATGTAGGAACAAGTTTGTATAGGTATTTCAAAGATGCCCAGAACTGAGCTTAACTTGGTATGTGTCCAACTCCTAGAAATAACTTCATGCCCCATCTCCCTTACTTCCAACTAGTAAGGATCACATAATTCCTAACAAAGTTTTGACACAGATTCCCAATTCGGGCATTCAGCACATATAGCACGTTGCTGTAAGCAAGCACATTCTCATTCAAAGTTGCAAGTTACTATGTAGGAACAAGTTTGTATAGGTATTTCAAAGATGCCCAGAACTGAGCTAAACTTGGTATGTGTCCAACTCCTAGAAATAACTTCATGCCCCATCTCCCTTACTTCCAGCTAGTAAGGATCACATAATTCCTAACAAAGTTTTGACACAGATTCCCAATTCGGGCATTCAGAACATATAGCACGTTGCTGTAAGCAAGCAGATTCTCATTCAAAGTTGCAAGTTACTATGTAGGAACAAGTTTGTATAGGTATTTCAAAGATGCCCAGAACTGAGCTAAACTTGGTATGTGTCCAACTCCTAGAAATAACTTCATGCCCCATCTCCCTTACTTCCAACTAGTAAGGATCACATAATTCCTAACAAAGTTTTGACACAGATTTCCAATTCGGGCATTCAGAACATATAGCACGTTGCTGTAAGCAAGCACATTCTCATTCAAAGTTGCAAGTTACTATGTAGGAACAAGTTTGTATAGGTATTTCAAAGATGCCCAGAACTGAGCTAAACTTGGTATGTGTCCAACTCCTAGAAATAACTTCATGCCCCATCTCCCTTACTTCCAGCTAGTAAGGATCACATAATTCCTAACAAAGTTTTGACACAGATTCCCAATTCGGGCATTCAGAACATATAGCACGTTGCTTTAAGCAAGCAGATTCTCATTCAAAGATGCAAGTTACTATGTAGGAACAAGTTTGTATAGGTATTTCAAAGATGCCCAGAACTGAGCTAAACTTGGTATGTGTCCAACTCCTAGAAATAACTTCATGCCCCATCTCCCTTACTTCCAGCTAGTAAGGATCACATAATTCCTAACAAAGTTTTGACACAGATTCCCAATTCGGGCATTCAGAACATATAGCACGTTGCTGTAAGCAAGCACATTTTCATTCAAAGTTGCAAGTTACTATGTAGGAACAAGTTTGTATAGGTATTTCAAAGATGCCCAGAACTGAGCTAAACTTGGTATGTGTCCAACTCCTAGAAATAACTTCATGCCCCATCTCCCTTACTTCCAGCTAGTAAGGATCACATAATTCCTAACAAAGTTTTGACACAGATTCCCAATTCGGGCATTCAGAACATATAGCACGTTGCTGTAAGCAAGCAGATTCTCATTCAAAGATGCAAGTTACTATGTAGGAACAAGTTTGTATAGGTATTTCAAAGATGCCCAGAACTGAGCTAAACTTGGTATGTGTCCAACTCCTAGAAATAACTTCATGCCCCATCTCCCTTACTTCCAGCTAGTAAGGATCACATAATTCCTAACAAAGTTTTGACACAGATTGCCAATTCGGGCAATCAGAACATGTAGCACGTTGCTGTAAGCAAGCACATTCTCATTCAAAGATGCAAGTTACTATGTAGGAACAAGTTTGTATAGGTATTTCAAAGATGCCCAGGACTGAGCTAATCTTGGTATGTGTCCAACTCCTAGAAATAACTTCATGCCCCATCTCCCTTACTTCCAGCTAGTAAGGATCACATAATTCCTAACAAAGTTTTGACACAGATTCCCAATTCGGGCATTCAGAACATATAGCACGTTGCTGTAAGCAAGCACATTCTCATTCAAAGATGCAAGTTACTATGTAGGAACAAGTTTGTATAGGTATTTCAAAGATGCCCAGAACTGAGCTAAACTTGGTATGTGTCCAACTCCTAGAAATAACTTCATGCCCCATCTCCCTTACTTCCAGCTAGTAAGGATCACATAATTCCTAACAAAATTTTGACACAGATTCCCAATTCGGGCATTCAGAACATATAGCACGTTGCTGTAAGCAAGCACATTGTCATTCAAAGTTGCAAGTTACTATGTAGGAACAAGTTTGTATAGGTATTTCAAAGATGCCCAGAACTGAGCTAAACTTGGTATGTGTCCAACTCCTAGAAATATCTTCATGCCCCATCTCCCTTACTTCCAGCTAGTAAGGATCACATAACTCCTAACAAAGTTTTGACACAGATTCCCAATTCGGGCATTCAGAACATATAGCACGTTGCTGTAAGCAAGCAGATTCTCATTCAAAGATGCAAGTTACTATGTAGGAACAAGTTTGTATAGGTATTTCAAAGATGCCCAGAACTGAGCTAAACTTGGTATGTGTCCAACTCCTAGAAATAACTTCATGCCCCATCTCCCTTACTTCCAGCTAGTAAGGATCACATAATACTTAACAAAGTTTTGACACAGAATCCCAATTCGGGCATTCAGAACATATAGCACGTTGCTGTAAGCAAGCACATTTTCATTCAAAGATGCAAGTTACTATGTAGGAACAAGTTTGTATAGGTATTTCAAAGATGCCCAGAACTGAGCTAAACTTGGTATGTGTCCAACTCCTAGAAATAACTTCATGCCCCATCTCACTTACTTCCAGCTAGTAAGGATCACATAATTCCTAACAAAGTTTTGACACAGATTCCCAATTCGGGCATTTAGAACATATAGCACGTTGCTGTAAGCAAGCACATTCTCATTCAAAGTTGCAAGTTACTATGTAGGAACAAGTTTGTATAGGTATTTCAAAGATGCCCAGAACTGAGCTAAACTTGGTATGTGTCCAACTCCTAGAAATAACTTCATGCCCCATCTCCCTTACTTCCAGCTAGTAAGGATCACAAAATTCCTAACAAAGTTTTGACACAGATTCCCAATTCGGGCATTCAGAACATATAGCACGTTGCTGTAAGCAAGCACATTTTCATTCAAAGTTGCAAGTTACTATGTAGGAACAAGTTTGTATAGGTATTTCAAAGATGCCCAGAACTGAGCTAAACTTGGTATGTGTCCAACTCCTAGAAATAACTTCATGCCCCATCTCACTTACTTCCAGCTAGTAAGGATCACATAATTCCTAACAAAGTTTTGACACAGATTCCCAATTCGGGCATTCAGAACATATAGCACGTTGCTGTAAGCAAGCAGATTCTCATTCAAAGATGCAAGTTACTATGTAGGAACAAGTTTGTATAGGTATTTCAAAGATGCCCAGAACTGAGCTAAACTTGGTATGTGTCCAACTCCTAGAAATAACTTCATGCCCCATCTCCCTTACTTCCAGCTAGTAAGGATCACATAATTCCTAACAAAGTTTTGACACAGATTCCCAATTCGGGCATTCAGAACATATAGCACGTTGCTGTAAGCAAGCAGATTCTCATTCAAAGATGCAAGTTACTATGTAGGAACAAGTTTGTATAGGTATTTCAAAGATGCCCAGAACTGAGCTAAACTTGGTATGTGTCCAACTCCTAGAAATAACTTCATGCCCCATCTCCCTTACTTCCAGCTAGTAAGGATCACATAATACTTAACAAAGTTTTGACACAGAATCCCAATTCGGGCATTCAGAACATATAGCACGTTGCTGTAAGCAAGCACATTTTCATTCAAAGATGCAAGTTACTATGTAGGAACAAGTTTGTATAGGTATTTCAAAGATGCCCAGAACTGAGCTAAACTTGGTATGTGTCCAACTCCTAGAAATAACTTCATGCCCCATCTCCCTTACTTCCAGCTAGTAAGGATCACATAATTCCTAACAAAGTTTTGACACAGATTCCCTATTCGGGCATTCAGAACATAGAGCACGTTGCTGCAAGCAAGCACATTCTCATTCAAAGATGCAAGTTACTATGTAGGAACAAGTTTGTATAGGTATTTCAAAGATGCCCAGAACTGAGCTAAACTTGGTATGTGTCCAACTCCTAGAAATAACTTCATGCCCCATCACCCTAACTTCCAGCTAATAAGGATAACATAATTCCTAACAAAGTTTTGACACAGATTCCCAATTCGGGCATTCAGAACATATAGCACGTTGCTGTAAGCAAGCACATTCTCATTCAAAGTTGCAAGTTACTATTTAGGAACAAGTTTGTATAGGTATTTCAAAGATGTCCAGAACTGAGCTAAACTTGGTATGTGTCCAACTCCTAGAAATAACTTCATGCCCCATCTCCCTTACTTCCAGCTAGTAAGGATCACATAATTCCTAACAAAGTTTTGACACAGATTCCCAATTCGGGCATTCAGAACATATAGCACGTTGCTGTAAGCAAGCACATTTTCATTCAAAGTTGCAAGTTACTATGTAGGAACAAGTTTGTATAGGTATTTCAAAGATGCCCAGAACTGAGCTAAACTTGGTATGTGTCCAACTCCTAGAAATAACTTCATGCCCCATCTCCCTTACTTCCAGCTAGTAAGGATCACATAACTCCTAACAAAGTTTTGACACAGATTCCCAAATCGGGCATTCAGAACATATAGCACGTTGCTGTAAGCAAGCACATTTTCATTCAAAGATGCAAGTTACTATGTAGGAACAAGTTTGTATAGGTATTTCAAAGATGCCCAGAACTGAGCTAAACTTGGTATGTGTCCAACTCCTAGAAATAACTTCATGCCCCATCTCCCTTACTTCCAGCTAGTAAGGATCACATAATTCCTAACAAAGTTTGACACAGATTGCCAATTCGGGCATTCAGAACATATAGCACGTTGCTGTAAGCAAGCACATTCTCATTCAAAGATGCAAGTTACTATGTAGGAACAAGTTTGTATAGGTATTTCAAAGATGCCCAGAACTGAGATAACTTGGTATGTGTCCAACTCCTAGAAATAACTTCATGCCCCATCTCCCTTACTTCCAGCTAGTAAGGATCACATAATTCCTAACAAAGTTTTGACACAGATTCCCTATTCGGGCATTCAGAACATAGAGCACGTTGCTGCAAGCAAGCACATTCTCATTCAAAGATGCAAGTTACTATGTAGGAACAAGTTTGTATAGGTATTTCAAAGATGCCCAGAACTGAGCTAAACTTGGTATGTGTCCAACTCCTAGAAATAACTTCATGCCCCATCTCCCTTACTTTCAGCTAGTAAGGATCACATAATTCCTAACAAAGTTTTGACACAGATTCCCAATTCGGGCATTCAGAACATATAGCACGTTGCTGCAAGCAAGCGCATTCTCATTCAAAGTTGCAAGTTACTATTTAGGAACAAGTTTGTATAGGTATTTCAAAGATGCCCAGAACTGAGCTAAACTTGGTATGTGTCCAACTCCTAGAAATAACTTCATGCCCCATCTCCCTTACTTCCAGCTAGTAAGGATCACATAATTCCTAACAAAGTTTTGACACAGATTCCCAATTCGGGCATTCAGAACATATAGCACGTTGCTGTAAGCAAGCACATTCTCATTCAAAGTTGCAAGTTACTATGTAGGAACAAGTTTGTATAGGTATTTCAAAGATGCCCAGAACTGAGCTAAACTTGGTACGTGTCCAACTCCTAGAAATAACTTCATGCCCCATCTCCCTTACTTCCAGCTAGTAAGGATCACATAATTCCTAACAAAGTTTTGACACAGATTCCCAATTCGGGCATTCAGAACATATAGCACGTTGCTGTAAGCAAGCACATTGTCATTCAAAGATGCAAGTTACTATGTAGGAACAAGTTTGTATAGGTATTTCAAAGATGCCCAGAACTGAGCTAAACTTGGTATGTGTCCAACTCCTAGAAATAACTTCATGCCCCATCTCCCTTACTTCCAGCTAGTAAGGATCACATAATTCCTAACAAAGTTTTGACACAGATTGCCAATTCGGGCATTCAGAACATATAGCACGTTGCTGTAAGCAAGCAGATTCTCATTCAAAGATGCAAGTTACTATGTAGGAACAAGTTTGTATAGGTATTTCAAAGATGCCCAGAACTGAGCTAAACTTGGTATGTGTCCAACTCCTAGAAATAACTTCATGCCCCATCTCCCTTACTTCCAGCTAGTAAGGATCACATAATTCCTAACAAAGTTTTGACACAGATTCCCAATTCGGGCATTCAGAACATATAGCACGTTGCTGTAAGCAAGCACATTTTCATTCAAAGTTGCAAGTTACTATGTAGGAACAAGTTTGTATAGGTATTTCAAAGATGCCCAGAACTGAGCTAAACTTGGTATGTGTCCAACTCCTAGAAATAACTTCATGCCCCATCTCCCTTACTTCCAGCTAGTAAGGATCACATAATTCCTAACAAAGATTTGACACAGATTCCCAATTCGGGCATTCAGAACATATAGCACGTTGCTGTAAGCAAGCACATTTTCATTCAAAGATGCAAGTTACTATGTAGGAACAAGTTTGTATAGGTATTTCAAAGATGCCCAGAACTGAGCTAAACTTGGTATGTGTCCAACTCCTAGAAATAACTTCATGCCCCATCTCCCTTACTTCCAGCTAGTAAGGATCACATAATTCCTAACAAAGTTTTGACACAGATTCCCTATTCGGGCATTCAGAACATAGAGCACGTTGCTGCAAGCAAGCACATTCTCATTCAAAGATGCAAGTTACTATGTAGGAACAAGTTTGTATAGGTATTTCAAAGATGCCCAGAACTGAGCTAAACTTGGTATGTGTCCAACTCCTAGAAATAACTTCATGCCCCATCTCCCTTACTTCCAGCTAGTAAGGATCACATAATTCCTAACAAAGTTTTGACACAGATTCCCAATTCGGGCATTCAGAACATATAGCACGTTGCTGCAAGCAAGCACATTCTCATTCAAAGTTGCAAGTTACTATGTAGGAACAAGTTTGTATAGGTATTTCAAAGATGCCCAGAACTGAGCTAAACTTGGTATGTGTCCAACTCCTAGAAATAACTTCATGCCCCATCTCCCTTACTTCCAGCTAGTAAGGATCACATAATTCCTAACAAAGTTTTGACACAGATTCCCAATTCGGGCATTCAGAACATATAGCACGTTGCTGTAAGCAAGCACATTCTCATTCAAAGTTGCAAGTTACTATGTAGGAACAAGTTTGTATAGGTATTTCAAAGATGCCCAGAACTGAGCTAAACTTGGTATGTGTCCAACTCCTAGAAATAACTTCATGCCCCATCTCCCTTACTTCCATCTAGTAAGGATCACATAATTCCTAACAAAGTTTTGACACAGATTCCCAATTCGGGCATTCAGAACATATAGCACGTTGCTGTAAGCAAGCAGATTCTCATTCAAAGATGCAAGTTACTATGTAGGAACAAGTTTGTATAGGTATTTCAAAGATGCCCAGAACTGAGCTAAACTTGGTATGTGTCCAACTCCTAGAAATAACTTCATGCCCCATCTCTCTTACTTCCAGCTAGTAAGGATCACATAATTCCTAACAAAGTTTTGACACAGATTCCCAATTCGGGCATTCAGAACATAGAGCACGTTGCTGTAAGCAAGCAGATTCTCATTCAAAGATGCAAGTTACTAGGTAGGAACAAGTTTGTATAGGTATTTCAAAGATGCCCAGAACTGAGCTAAACTTGGTATGTGTCCAACTCCTAGAAATAACTTCATGCCCCATCTCCCTTACTTCCAGCTAGTAAGGATCACATAATTCCTAACAAAGTTTTGACACAGATTCCCAATTCGGGCATTCAGAAATTATAGCACGTTGCTGTAAGCAAGCACATTTTCATTCAAAGTTGCAAGTTACTATGTAGGAACAAGTTTGTATAGGTATTTCAAAGATGCCCAGAACTGAGCTAAACTTGGTATGTGTCCAACTCCTAGAAATAACTTCATGCCCCATCTCCCTTACTTCCAGCTAATAAGGATCACATAAATCCTAACAAAGTTTTGACACAGATTCCCAATTCGGGCATTCAGAACATATAGCACGTTGCTGTAAGCAAGCAGATTCTCATTCAAAAATGCAAGTTACTAGGTAGGAACAAGTTTGTATAGGTATTTCAAAGATGCCCAGAACTGAGCTAAACTTGGTATGTGTCCAACTCCTAGAAATAACTTCATGCCCCATCTCCCTTACTTCCAGCTAGTAAGGATCACATAATTCCTAACAAAGTTTTGACACAGATTCCCAATTCGGGCATTCAGAACATATAGCACGTTGCTGTAAGCAAGCAGATTCTCATTCAAAGTTGCAAGTTGCTATGTAGGAACAAGTTTGTATAGGTATTTCAAAGATGCCCAGAACTGAGCTAAACTTGGTATGTGTCCAACTCCTAGAAATAACTTCATGCCCCATCTCCCTTACTTCCAGCTAGTAAGGATCACATGATTCCTAACAAAGTTTTGACACAGATTCCCAATTCGGGCATTCAGAACTTATAGCACATTGCTGTAAGAAAGCACATTTTCATTCAAAGTTGCAAGTTACTATGTAGGAACAAGTTTGTATAGGTATTTCAAAGATGCCCAGAACTGAGCTAAACTTGGTATGTGTCCAACTCCTAGAAATAACTTCATGCCCCATCTCCCTTACTTTCAGCTAGTAAGGATCACATTATTCCTAACAAAGTTTTGACACAGATTCCCAATTCGGGCATTCAGAACATATAGCACGTTGCTGTAAGCAAGCACATTTTCATTCAAAGTTGCAAGTTACTATGTAGGAACAAGTTTGTATAGGTATTTCAAAGATGCCCAGAACTGAGCTAAACTTGGTTTGTGTCCAACTCCTAGAAATAACTTCATGCCCCATCTCCCTTACTTCCAGCTAGTAAGGATCACATGATTCCTAACAAAGATTTGACACAGATTCCCAATTCGGGCATTCAGAACATATAGCACGTTGCTGTAAGCAAGCAGATTCTCATTCAAAGTTGCAAGTTACTATGTAGGAACAAGTTTGTATAGGTATTTCAAAGATGCCCAGAACTGAGCTAAACTTGGTATGTGTCCAACTCCTAGAAATAAATTCATGCCCCATCTCCCTTACTTCCAGCTAGTAAGGATCACATAATTCCTAACAAAGTTTTGACACAGATTCCCAATTCGGGCATTCAGAACATATAGCACGTTGCTGTAAGCAAGCAGATTCTCATTAATGATGCAAGTTACTATGTAGGAACAAGTTTGTATAGGTATTTCAAAGATGCCCAGAACTGAGCTAAACTTGGTATGTGTCCAACTCCTAGAAATAACTTCATGCCCCATCTCCCTTACTTCCAGCTAGTAAGGATCACATAATTCCTAACAAAGTTTTGACACAGATTCCCAATTCGGGCATTCAGAACATATAGCACGTTGCTGTAAGCAAGCACATTCTCATTCAAAGTTGCAAGTTACTATGTAGGAACAAGTTTGTATAGGTATTTCAAAGATGCCCAGAACTGAGCTAAACTTGGTTTGTGTCCAACTCCTAGAAATAACTTCATGCCCCATTCCCTTACTTCCAGCTAGTAAGGATCACATGATTCCTAACAAAGTTTTGACACAGATTCCCAATTCGGGCATTCAGAACATATAGCACGTTGCTGTAAGCAAGCAGATTCTCATTCAAAGTTGCAAGTTACTATGTAGGAACAAGTTTGTATAGGTATTTCAAAGATGCCCAGAACTGAGCTAAACTTGGTATGTGTCCAACTCCTAGAAATAACTTCATGCCCCATCTCCCTTACTTCCAGCTAGTAAGGATCACATAATTCTTAACAAAGTTTTGACACAGATTCCCAATTCGGGCATTCAGAACATATAGCACGTTGCTGTAAGCAAGCAGATTCTCATTCAAAGATGCAAGTTACTATGTAGGAACAAGTTTGTATAGGTATTTCAAAGATGCCCAGAACTGAGCTAAACTTGGTATGTGTCCAACTCCTAAAAATAACATCATGCCCCATCTCACTTACTTCCAGCTAGTAAGGATAACATAATTCCTAACAAAGTTTTGACACAGATTGCCAATTCGGGCATTCAGAACATATAGCCCGTTGCTGTCAGCAAGCAGATTCTCATTCAAAGATGCAAGTTACTATGTAGGAACAAGTTTGTATAGGTATTTCAAAGATGCCCAGAACTGAGCTAAACTTGGTATGTGTCCAACTCCTAGAAATAACTTCATGCCCCATCTCCCTTACTTCCAGCTAGTAAGGATCACATAATTCCTAACAAAGTTTTGACACAGATTCCCAATTCGGGCATTCAGAACATATAGCACGTTGCTGCAAGCAAGCACATTCTCATTCAAAGTTGCAAGTTACTATGTAGGAACAAGTTTGTATAGGTATTTCAAAGATGCCCAGAACTGAGCTAAACTTGGTATGTGTCCAACTCCTAGAAATAACTTCATGCCCCATCTCCCTTACTTCCAGCTAGTAAGGATCACATAATTCCTAACAAAGTTTTGACACAGATTCCCAATTCGGGCATTCAGAACATATAGCACGTTGCTGTAAGCAAGCACATTCTCATTCAAAGTTGCAAGTTACTATGTAGGAACAAGTTTGTATAGGTATTTCAAAGATGCCCAGAACTGAGCTAAACTTGGTATGTGTCCAACTCCTAGAAATAACTTCATGCCCCATCTCCCTTACTTCCAGCTAGTAAGGATCACATAATTCCTAACAAAGTTTTGACACAGATTCCCAATTCGGGCATTCAGAACATATAGCACGTTGCTGTAAGCAAGCAGATTCTCATTCAAAGTTGCAAGTTACTATGTAGGAACAAGTTTGTATAGGTATTTCAAAGATGCCCAGAACTGAGCTAAACTTGGTATGTGTCCAACTCCTAGAAATAACTTCATGCCCCATCTCCCTTACTTCCAGCTAGTAAGGATCACATAATTCCTAACAAAGTTTTGACACAGATTCCCAATTCGGGCATTCAGAACATAGAGCACGTTGCTGTAAGCAAGCAGATTCTCATTCAAAGTTGCAAGTTACTATGTAGGAACAAGTTTGTATAGGTATTTCAAAGATGCCCAGAACTGAGCTAAACTTGGTATGTGTCCAACACCTAGAAATAACTTCATGCCCCATCTCCCTTACTTCCAGCTAGTAAGGATCACATAATTCCTAACAAAGTTTTGACACAGATTCCCAATTCTGGCATTCAGAACATATAGCACGTTGCTGTAAGCAAGCACATTTTCATTCAAAGTTGCAAGTTACTATGTAGGAACAAGTTTGTATAGGTATTTCAAAGATGCCCAGAACTGAGCTAAACTTGGTATGTGTCCAAGTCCTAGAAATAGCTTCATGCCCCATCTCCCTTACTTCCAGCTAGTAAGGATCACATAATTCCTAACAAAGTTTTGACACAGATTCCCAATTCGGGCATTCAGAACATAGAGCACGTTGCTGCAAGCAAGCACATTCTCATTCAAAGTTGCAAGTTACTATGTAGGAACAAGTTTGTATAGGTATTTCAAAGATGCCCAGAACTGAGCTAAACTTGGTATGTGTCCAACTCCTAGAAATAACTTCATGCCCCATCTCCCTTACTTCCAGCTAGTAAGGATCACATAATTCCTAACAAAGTTTTGACACAGATTCCCAATTCGGGCATTCAGAACATATAGCACGTTGCTGTAAGCAAGCACATTCTCATTCAAAGTTGCAAGTTACTATGTAGGAACAAGTTTGTATAGGTATTTCAAAGATGCCCAGAACTGAGCTAAACTTGGTATGTGTCCAACTCCTAGAAATAACTTCATGCCCCATCTCCCTTACTTCCAGCTAGTAAGGATCACATAATTCCTAACAAAGTTTTGACACAGATTCCCAATTCGGGCATTCAGAACATATAGCACGTTGCTGTAAGCAAGCAGATTCTCATTCAAAGTTGCAAGTTACTATGTAGGAACAAGTTTGTATAGGTATTTCAAAGATGCCCAGAACTGAGCTAAACTTGGTATGTGTCCAACTCCTAGAAATAACTTCATGCCCCATCTCCCTTACTTCCAGCTAGTAAGGATCACATAATTCCTAACAAAGTTTTGACACAGATTCCCAATTCGGGCATTCAGAACATAGAGCACGTTGCTGTAAGCAAGCAGATTCTCATTCAAAGTTGCAAGTTACTATGTAGGAACAAGTTTGTATAGGTATTTCAAAGATGCCCAGAACTGAGCTAAACTTGGTATGTGTCCAACTCCTAGAAATAACTTCATGCCCCATCTCCCTTACTTCCAGCTAGTAAGGATCACATAATTCCTAACAAAGTTTTGACACAGATTCCCTATTCGGGCATTCAGAACATAGAGCACGTTGCTGCAAGCAAGCACATTCTCATTCAAAGATGCAAGTTACTATGTAGGAACAAGTTTGTATAGGTATTTCAAAGATGCCCAGAACTGAGCTAAACTTGGTATGTGTCCAACTCCTAGAAATAAGTTCATGCCCCATCTCCCTTACTTCCAGCTAGTAAGGATCACATAATTCCTAACAAAGTTTTGACACAGATTCCCAATTCGGGCATTCAGAACATATAGCACGTTGCTGCAAGCAAGCACATTCTCATTCAAAGTTGCAAGTTACTATGTAGGAACAAGTTTGTATAGGTATTTCAAAGATGCCCAGAACTGAGCTAAACTTGGTATGTGTCCAACTCCTAGAAATAACTTCATGCCCCATCTCCCTTACTTCCAGCTAGTAAGGATCACATAATTCCTAACAAAGTTTTGACACAGATTCCAAATTCGGGCATTCAGAACATATAGCACGTTGCTGTAAGCAAGCACATTCTCATTCAAAGTTGCAAGTTACTATGTAGGAACAAGTTTGTATAGGTATTTCAAAGATGCCCAGAACTGAGCTAAACTTGGTATGTGTCCAAGTCCTAGAAATAGCTTCATGCCCCATCTCCCTTACTTCCAGCTAGTAAGGATCACATAATTCCTAACAAAGTTTTGACACAGATTCCCAATTCGGGCATTCAGAACATATAGCACGTTGCTGTAAGCAAGCACATTCTCATTCAATGTTGCAAGTTACTATGTAGGAACAAGTTTGTATAGGTATTTCAAAGATGCCCAGAACTGAGCTAAACTTGGTATGTGTCCAACTCCTAAAAATAACATCATGCCCCATATCACTTACTTCCAGATTGTAAGGATAACATAATTCCTAACAAAGTTTTGACACAGATTGCCAATTCGGGCATTCAGAACATATAGCACGTTGCTGTCAGCAAGCAGATTCTCATTCAAAGATGCAAGTTACTATGTAGGAACAAGTTTGTATAGGTATTTCAAAGATGCCCAGAACTGAGCTAAACTTGGTATGTGTCCAACTCCTAGAAATAACTTCATGCCCCATCTCCCTTACTTCCAGCTAGTAAGGATCACATAATTCCTAACAAAGTTTTGACACAGATTCCCAATTCGGGCATTCAGAACATATAGCACGTTGCTGCAAGCAAGCACATTCTCATTCAAAGTTGCAAGTTACTATGTAGGAACAAGTTTGTATAGGTATTTCAAAGATGCCCAGAACTGAGCTAAACTTGGTATGTGTCCAACTCCTAGAAATAACTTCATGCCCCATCTCCCTTACTTCCAGCTAGTAAGGATCACATAATTCCTAACAAAGTTTTGACACAGATTCCCAATTCGGGCATTCAGAACATATAGCACGTTGCTGTAAGCAAGCACATTCTCATTCAAAGTTGCAAGTTACTATGTAGGAACAAGTTTGTATAGGTATTTCAAAGATGCCCAGAACTGAGCTAAACTTGGTATGTGTCCAACTCCTAGAAATAACTTCATGCCCCATCTCCCTTACTTCCAGCTAGTAAGGATCACATAATTCCTAACAAAGTTTTGACACAGATTCCCAATTCGGGCATTCAGAACATATAGCACGTTGCTGTAAGCAAGCAGATTCTCATTCAAAGTTGCAAGTTACTATGTAGGAACAAGTTTGTATAGGTATTTCAAAGATGCCCAGAACTGAGCTAAACTTGGTATGTGTCCAACTCCTAGAAATAACTTCATGCCCCATCTCCCTTACTTCCAGCTAGTAAGGATCACATAATTCCTAACAAAGTTTTGACACAGATTCCCAATTCGGGCATTCAGAACATAGAGCACGTTGCTGTAAGCAAGCAGATTCTCATTCAAAGTTGCAAGTTACTATGTAGGAACAAGTTTGTATAGGTATTTCAAAGATGCCCAGAACTGAGCTAAACTTGGTATGTGTCCAACTCCTAGAAATAACTTCATGCCCCATCTCCCTTACTTCCAGCTAGTAAGGATCACATAATTCCTAACAAAGTTTTGACACAGATTCCCTATTCGGGCATTCAGAACATAGAGCACGTTGCTGCAAGCAAGCACATTCTCATTCAAAGATGCAAGTTACTATGTAGGAACAAGTTTGTATAGGTATTTCAAAGATGCCCAGAACTGAGCTAAACTTGGTATGTGTCCAACTCCTAGAAATAACTTCATGCCCCATCTCCCTTACTTCCAGCTAGTAAGGATCACATAATTCCTAACAAAGTTTTGACACAGATTCCCAATTCGGGCATTCAGAACATATAGCACGTTGCTGCAAGCAAGCACATTCTCATTCAAAGTTGCAAGTTACTATGTAGGAACAAGTTTGTATAGGTATTTCAAAGATGCCCAGAACTGAGCTAAACTTGGTATGTGTCCAACTCCTAGAAATAACTTCATGCCCCATCTCCCTTACTTCCAGCTAGTAAGGATCACATAATTCCTAACAAAGTTTTGACACAGATTCCCAATTCGGGCATTCAGAACATATAGCACGTTGCTGTAAGCAAGCACATTTTCATTCAAAGTTGCAAGTTACTATGTAGGAACAAGTTTGTATAGGTATTTCAAAGATGCCCAGAACTGAGCTAAACTTGGTATGTGTCCAAGTCCTAGAAATAGCTTCATGCCCCATCTCCCTTACTTCCAGCTAGTAAGGATCACATAATTCCTAACAAAGTTTTGACACAGATTCCCAATTCGGGCATTCAGAACATATAGCACGTTGCTGTAAGCAAGCAGATTCTCATTCAAAGTTGCAAGTTACTATGTAGGAACAAGTTTGTATAGGTATTTCAAAGATGCCCAGAACTGAGCTAAACTTGGTATGTGTCCAACTCCTAGAAATAACTTCATGCCCCATCTCCCTTACTTCCAGCTAGTAAGGATCACATAATTCCTAACAAAGTTTTGACACAGATTCCCAATTCGGGCATTCAGAACATATAGCACGTTGCTGTAAGCAAGCAGATTCTCATTCAAAGATGCAAGTTACTATGTAGGAACAAGTTTGTATAGGTATTTCAAAGATGCCCAGAACTGAGCTAAACTTGGTATGTGTCCAACTCCTAGAAATAACTTCATGCCCCATCTCCCTTACTTCCAGCTAATAAGGATCACATAATTCCTAACAAAGTTTTGACACAGATTCCCAATTCGGGCATTCAGAACATATAGCACGTTGCTGTAAGCAAGCAGATTCTCATTAATGATGCAAGTTACTATGTAGGAACAAGTTTGTATAGGTATTTTAAAGATGCCCAGAACTGAGCTAAACTTGGTATGTGTCCAACTCCTAGAAATAACTTCATGCCCCATCTCCCTTACTTCCAGCTAGTAAGGATCACATAATTCCTAACAAAGTTTTGACAGAGATTCCCAATTCGGGCATTCAGAACATATAGCACGTTGCTGTAAGCAAGCACATTTTCATTCAAAGTTGCAAGTTACTATGTAGGAACAAGTTTGTATAGGTATTTCAAAGATGCCCAGAACTGAGCTAAACTTGGTATGTGTCCAACTCCTAGAAATAACTTCATGCCCCATCTCCCTTACTTCCAGCTAGTAAGGATCACATGATTCCTAACAAAGTTTTGACACAGATTCCCAATTCGGGCATTCAGAACATATAGCACGTTGCTGTAAGCAAGCAGATTCTCATTCAAAGATGCAAGTTACTAGGTAGGAACAAGTTTGTATAGGTATTTCAAAGATGCCCAGAACTGAGCTAAACTTGGTATGTGTCCAACTCCTAGAAATAACTTCATGCCCCATCTCCCTTACTTCCAGCTAGTAAGGATCACATAATTCCTAACAAAGTTTTGACACAGATTCCCAATTCGGGCATTCAGAACATATAGCACATTGCTGTAAGCAAGCAGATTCTCATTAATGATGCAAGTTACTATGTAGGAACAAGTTTGTATAGGTATTTTAAAGATGCCCACAACTGAGCTAAACTTGGTATGTGTCCAACTCCTAGAAATAACTTCATGCCCCATCTCCCTTACTTCCAGCTAGTAAGGATCACATAATTCCTAACAAAGTTTTGACACAGATTCCCAATTCGGGCATTCAGAACATATAGCACGTTGCTGTAAGCAAGCACATTTTCATTCAAAGTTGCAAGTTACTATGTAGGAACAAGTTTGTATAGGTATTTCAAAGATGCCCAGAACTGAGCTAAACTTGGTATGTGTCCAACTCCTAGAAATAACTTCATGCCCCATCTCCCTTACTTCCAGCTAGTAAGGATCACATGATTCCTAACAAAGTTTTGACACAGATTCCCAATTCGGGCATTCAGAACATATAGCACGTTGCTGTAAGCAAGCAGATTCTCATTCAAAGATGCAAGTTACTATGTAGGAACAAGTTTGTATAGGTATTTCAAATATGCCCAGAACTGAGCTAAACTTGGTATGTGTCCAACTCCTAGAAATAACTTCATGCCCCATCTCCCTTACTTCCAGCTAGTAAGGATCACATAATTCCTAACAAAGTTTTGACACAGATTCCCAATTCGGGCATTCAGAACATATAGCACGTTGCTGTAAGCAAGCAGATTCTCATTAATGATGCAAGTTACTATGTAGGAACAAGTTTGTATAGGTATTTTAAAGATGCCCAGAACTGAGCTAAACTTGGTATGTGTCCAACTCCTAGAAATAACTTCATGCCCCATCTCCCTTACTTCCAGCTAGTAAGGATCACATAATTCCTAACAAAGTTTTGACACAGATTCCCAATTCGGGCATTCAGAACATATAGCACGTTGCTGTAAGCAAGCACATTTTCATTCAAAGTTGCAAGTTACTGTGTAGGAACAAGTTTGTATAGGTATTTCAAAGATGCCCAGAACTGAGCTAAACTTGGTATGTGTCCAACTCCTAGAAATAACTTCATGCCCCATCTCCCTTACTTCCAGCTAGTAAGGATCACATGATTCCTAACAAAGTTTTGACACAGATTCCCAATTCGGGCATTCAGAACATATAGCACGTTGCTGTAAGCAAGCAGATTCTCATTCAAAGATGCAAGTTACTATGTAGGAACAAGTTTGTATAGGTATTTCAAAGATGCCCAGAACTGAGCTAAACTTGGTATGTGTCCAACTCCTAGAAATAACTTCATGCCCCATCTCCCTTACTTCCAGCTAGTAAGGATCACATGATTCCTAACAAAGTTTTGACACAGATTCCCAATTCGGGCATTCAGAACATATAGCACGTTGCTGTAAGCAAGCAGATTCTCATTCAAAGATGCAAGTTACTATGTAGGAACAAGTTTGTATAGGTATTTCAAATATGCCCAGAACTGAGCTAAACTTGGTATGTGTCCAACTCCTAGAAATAACTTCATGCCCCATCTCCCTTACTTCCAGCTAGTAAGGATCACATAATTCCTAACAAAGTTTTGACACAGATTCCCAATTCGGGCATTCAGAACATATAGCACGTTGCTGTAAGCAAGCAGATTCTCATTAATGATGCAAGTTACTATGTAGGAACAAGTTTGTATAGGTATTTTAAAGATGCCCAGAACTGAGCTAAACTTGGTATGTGTCCAACTCCTAGAAATAACTTCATGCCCCATCTCCCTTACTTCCAGCTAGTAAGGATCACATAATTCCTAACAAAGTTTTGACACAGATTCCCAATTCGGGCATTCAGAACATATAGCACGTTGCTGTAAGCAAGCACATTTTCATTCAAAGTTGCAAGTTACTGTGTAGGAACAAGTTTGTATAGGTATTTCAAAGATGCCCAGAACTGAGCTAAACTTGGTATGTGTCCAACTCCTAGAAATAACTTCATGCCCCATCTCCCTTACTTCCAGCTAGTAAGGATCACATGATTCCTAACAAAGTTTTGACACAGATTCCCAATTCGGGCATTCAGAACATATAGCACGTTGCTGTAAGCAAGCAGATTCTCATTCAAAGATGCAAGTTACTATGTAGGAACAAGTTTGTATAGGTATTTCAAAGATGCCCAGAACTGAGCTAAACTTGGTATGTGTCCAACTCCTAGAAATAACTTCATGCCCCATCTCCCTTACTTCCAGCTAGTAAGGATCACATAATTCCTAACAAAGTTTTGACACAGATTCCCAATTCGGGCATTCAGAACATAGAGCACGTTGCTGTAAGCAAGCAGATTCTCATTCAAAGTTGCAAGTTACTATGTAGAAACAAGTTTGTATAGGTATTTCAAAGATGCCCAGAACTGAGCTAAACTTGGTATGTGTCCAACTCCTAGAAATAACTTCATGCCCCATCTCCCTTACTTCCAGCTAGTAAGGATCACATAATTCCTAACAAAGTTTTGACACAGATTCCCTATTCGGGCATTCAGAACATAGAGCACGTTGCTGTAAGCAAGCAGATTCTCATTCAAAGTTGCAAGTTACTATGTAGGAACAAGTTTGTATAGGTATTTCAAAGATGCCCAGAACTGAGCTAAACTTGGTATGTGTCCAACTCCTAGAAATAACTTCATGCCCCATCTCCCTTACTTCCAGCTAGTAAGGATCACATAATTCCTAACAAAGTTTTGACACAGATTCCCTATTCGGGCATTCAGAACATAGAGCACGTTGCTGCAAGCAAGCACATTCTCATTCAAAGATGCAAGTTACTATGTAGGAACAAGTTTGTATAGGTATTTCAAAGATGCCCAGAACTGAGCTAAACTTGGTATGTGTCCAACTCCTAGAAATAACTTCATGCCCCATCTCCCTTACTTCCAGCTAGTAAGGATCACATAATTCCTAACAAAGTTTTGACACAGATTCCCAATTCGGGCATTCAGAACATAGAGCACGTTGCTGCAAGCAAGCACATTCTCATTCAAAGTTGCAAGTTACTATTTAGGAACAAGTTTGTATAGGTATTTCAAAGATGCCCAGAACTGAGCTAAACTTGGTATGTGTCCAACTCCTAGAAATAACTTCATGCCCCATCTCCCTTACTTCCAGCTAGTAAGGATCACATAATTCCTAACAAAGTTTTGACACAGATTCCCAATTCGGGCATTCAGAACATATAGCACGTTGCTGTAAGCAAGCACATTTTCATTCAAAGTTGCAAGTTACTATGTAGGAACAAGTTTGTATAGGTATTTCAAAGATGCCCAGAACTGAGCTAAACTTGGTATGTGTCCAAGTCCTAGAAATAGCTTCATGCCCCATCTCCCTTACTTCCAGCTAGTAAGGATCACATAATTCCTAACAAAGTTTTGACACAGATTCCCAATTCGGGCATTCAGAACATATAGCACGTTGCTGTAAGCAAGCAGATTCTCATTCAAAGTTGCAAGTTACTATGTAGGAACAAGTTTGTATAGGTATTTCAAAGATGCCCAGAACTGAGCTAAACTTGGTATGTGTCCAACTCCTAGAAATAACTTCATGCCCCATCTCCCTTACTTCCAGCTAGTAAGGATCACATAATTCCTAACAAAGTTTTGACACAGATTCCCAATTCGGGCATTCAGAACATATAGCACGTTGCTGTAAGCAAGCAGATTCTCATTCAAAGATGCAAGTTACTATGTAGGAACAAGTTTGTATAGGTATTTCAAAGATGCCCAGAACTGAGCTAAACTTGGTATGTGTCCAACTCCTAGAAATAACTTCATGCCCCATCTCCCTTACTTCCAGCTTGTAAGGATCACATAATTCCTAACAAAGTTTTGACACAGATTCCCAATTCGGGCATTCAGAACATATAGCACGTTGCTGTAAGCAAGCAGATTCTCATTCAAAGATGCAAGTTACTAGGTAGGAACAAGTTTGTATAGGTATTTCAAAGATGCCCAGAACTGAGCTAAACTTGGTATGTGTCCAACTCCTAGAAATAACTTCATGCCCCATCTCCCTTACTTCCAGCTAGTAAGGATCACATAATTCCTAACAAAGTTTTGACACAGATTCCCAATTCGGGCATTCAGAACATATAGCACGTTGCTGTAAGCAAGCACATTTTCATTCAAAGTTGCAAGTTACTATGTAGGAACAAGTTTGTATAGGTATTTCAAAGATGCCCAGAACTGAGCTAAACTTGGTATGTGTCCAACTCCTAGAAATAACTTCATGCCCCATCTCCCTTACTTCCAGCTAATAAGGATCACATAATTCCTAACAAAGTTTTGACACAGATTCCCAATTCGGGCATTCAGAACATATAGCACGTTGCTGTAAGCAAGCAGATTCTCATTCAAAGATGCAAGTTACTAGGTAGGAACAAGTTTGTATAGGTATTTCAAAGATGCCCAGAACTGAGCTAAACTTGGTATGTGTCCAACTCCTAGAAATAACTTCATGCCCCATCTCCCTTACTTCCAGCTAGTAAGGATCACATAATTCCTAACAAAGTTTTGACACAGATTCCCAATTCGGGCATTCAGAACATATAGCACGTTGCTGTAAGCAAGCACATTCTCATTCAAAGTTGCAAGTTGCTATGTAGGAACAAGTTTGTATAGGTATTTCAAAGATGCCCAGAACTGAGCTAAACTTGGTATGTGTCCAACTCCTAGAAATAACTTCATGCCCCATCTCACTTACTTCCAGCTAGTAAGGATCACATGATTCCTAACAAAGTTTTGACACAGATTCCCAATTCGGGCATTCAGAACATATAGCACATTGCTGTAAGAAAGCACATTTTCATTCAAAGTTGCAAGTTACTATGTAGGAACAAGTTTGTATAGGTATTTCAAAGATGCCCAGAACTGAGCTAAACTTGGTATGTGTCCAACTCCTAGAAATAACTTCATGCCCCATCTCCCTTACTTTCAGCTAGTAAGGATCACATGATTCCTAACAAAGTTTTGACACAGATTCCCAATTCGGGCATTCAGAACATATAGCACGTTGCTGTAAGCAAGCACATTTTCATTCAAAGTTGCAAGTTACTATGTAGGAACAAGTTTGTATAGGTATTTCAAAGATGCCCAGAACTGAGCTAAACTTGGTTTGTGTCCAACTCCTAGAAATAACTTCATGCCCCATCTCCCTTACTTCCAGCTAGTAAGGATCACATGATTCCTAACAAAGTTTTGACACAGATTCCCAATTAGGGCATTCAGAACATATAGCACGTTGCTGTAAGCAAGCACATTCTCATTCAAAGTTGCAAGTTACTATGTAGGAACAAGTTTGTATAGGTATTTCAAAGATGCCCAGAACTGAGCTAAACTTGGTATGTGTCCAACTCCTAGAAATAAATTCATGCCCCATCTCCCTTACTTCCAGCTAGTAAGGATCACATAATTCCTAACAAAGTTTTGACACAGATTCCCAATTCGGGCATTCAGAACATATAGCACGTTGCTGTAAGCAAGCAGATTCTCATTAATGATGCAAGTTACTATGTAGGAACAAGTTTGTATAGGTATTTCAAAGATGCCCAGAACTGAGCTAAACTTGGTATGTGTCCAACTCCTAGAAATAACTTCATGCCCCATCTCCCTTACTTCCAGCTAGTAAGGATCACATAATTCCTAACAAAGTTTTGACACAGATTCCCAATTCGGGCATTCAGAACATATAGCACGTTGCTGTAAGCAAGCACATTCTCATTCAAAGTTGCAAGTTACTATGTAGGAACAAGTTTGTATAGGTATTTCAAAGATGCCCAGAACTGAGCTAAACTTGGTATGTGTCCAACTCCTAGAAATAACTTCATGCCCCATCTCCCTTACTTCCAGCTAGTAAGGATCACATGATTCCTAACAAAGTTTTGACACAGATTCCCAATTCGGGCATTCAGAACATATAGCACGTTGCTGTAAGCAAGCACATTTTCATTCAAAGTTGCAAGTTACTATGTAGGAACAAGTTTGTATAGGTATTTCAAAGATGCCCAGAACTGAGCTAAACTTGGTTTGTGTCCAACTCCTAGAAATAACTTCATGCCCCATTCCCTTACTTCCAGCTAGTAAGGATCACATGATTCCTAAAAAAGTTTTGACACAGATTCCCAATTCGGGCATTCAGAACATATAGCACGTTGCTGTAAGCAAGCAGATTCTCATTCAAAGTTGCAAGTTACTATGTAGGAACAAGTTTGTATAGGTATTTCAAAGATGCCCAGAACTGAGCTAAACTTGGTATGTGTCCAACTCCTAGAAATAACTTCATGCCCCATCTCCCTTACTTCCAGCTAGTAAGGATCACATAATTCTTAACAAAGTTTTGACACAGATTCCCAATTCGGGCATTCAGAACATATAGCACGTTGCTGTAAGCAAGCAGATTCTCATTCAAAGATGCAAGTTACTATGTAGGAACAAGTTTGTATAGGTATTTCAAAGATGCCCAGAACTGAGCTAAACTTGGTATGTGTCCAACTCCTAAAAATAACTTCATGCCCCATCTCACTTACTTCCAGCTAGTAAGGATAACATAATTCCTAACAAAGTTTTGACACAGATTGCCAATTCGGGCATTCAGAACATATAGCACGTTGCTGTAAGCAAGCAGATTCTCATTCAAAGATGCAAGTTACTAGGTAGGAACAAGTTTGTATAGGTATTTCAAAGATGCCCAGAACTGAGCTAAACTTGGTATGTGTCCAACTCCTAGAAATAACTTCATGCCCCATCTCCCTTACTTCCAGCTAGTAAGGATCACATAATTCCTAACAAAGATTTGACACAGATTCCCAATTCGGGCATTCAGAACATATAGCACGTTGCTGTAAGCAAGCAGATTCTCATTAATGATGCAAGTTACTATGTAGGAACAAGTTTGTATAGGTATTTTAAAGATGCCCAGAACTGAGCTAAACTTGGTATGTGTCCAACTCCTAGAAATAACTTCATGCCCCATCTCCCTTACTTCCAGCTAGTAAGGATCACATAATTCCTAACAAAGTTTTGACACAGATTCCCAATTCGGGCATTCAGAACATATAGCACGTTGCTGTAAGCAAGCACATTCTCATTCAAAGTTGCAAGTTACTATGTAGGAACAAGTTTGTATAGGTATTTCAAAGATGCCCAGAACTGAGCTAAACTTGGTATGTGTCCAACTCCTAGAAATAACTTCATGCCCCATCTCCCTTACTTCCAGCTAGTAAGGATCACATGATTCCTAACAAAGTTTTGACACAGATTCCCAATTCGGGCATTCAGAACATATAGCACGTTGCTGTAAGCAAGCACATTTTCATTCAAAGTTGCAAGTTACTATGTAGGAACAAGTTTGTATAGGTATTTCAAAGATGCCCAGAACTGAGCTAAACTTGGTTTGTGTCCAACTCCTAGAAATAACTTCATGCCCCATCTCCCTTACTTCCAGCTAGTAAGGATCACATAATTCCTAACAAAGTTTTGACACAGATTCCCAATTCGGGCATTCAGAACATATAGCACGTTGCTGTAAGCAAGCAGATTCTCATTCAAAGATGCAAGTTACTATGTAGGAACAAGTTTGTATAGGTATTTCAAAGATGCCCAGAACTGAGCTAAACTTGGTATGTGTCCAAATCCTAAAAATAACTTCATGCCCCATCTCACTTACTTCCAGCTAGTAAGGATAACATAATTCCTAACAAAGTTTTGACACAGATTGCCAATTCGGGCATTCAGAACATATAGCACGTTGCTGTAAGCAAGCACATTCTCATTCAAAGATGCAAGTTACTATGTAGGAACAAGTTTGTATAGGTATTTCAAAGATGCCCAGAACTGAGCTAAACTTGGTATGTGTCCAACTCCTAGAAATAACTTCATGCTCCATCTCCCTTACTTCCAGCTAGTAAGGATCACATAATTCCTAACAAAGTTTTGACACAGATTCCCAATTCGGGCATTCAGAACATATAGCACGTTGCTGTAAGCAAGCACATTTTCATTCAAAGTTGCAAGTTACTATGTAGGAACAAGTTTGTATAGGTATTTCAAAGATGCCCAGAACTGAGCTAAACTTGGTATGTGTCCAACTCCTAGAAATAACTTCATGCCCCATCTCCCTTACTTCCAGCTAGTAAGGATCACATAATTCCTAACAAAGTTTTGACACAGATTCCCAATTCGGGCATTCAGAACATATAGCACGTTGCTGTAAGCAAGCAGATTCTCATTCAAAGATGCAAGTTACTATGTAGGAACAAGTTTGTATAGGTATTTCAAAGATGCCCAGAACTGAGCTAAACTTGGTATGTGTCCAACTCCTAGAAATAACTTCATGCCCCATCTCCCTTACTTCCAGCTAGTAAGGATCACATAATTCCTAACAAAGTTTTGACACAGATTCCCAATTCGGGCATTCAGAACATATAGCACGTTGCTGTAAGCAAGCACATTTTCATTCAAAGTTGCAAGTTACTATATAGGAACAAGTTTGTATAGGTATTTCAAAGATGCCCAGAACTGAGCTAAACTTGGTATGTGTCCAACTCCTAGAAATAACTTCATGCCCCATCTCCCTTACTTCCAGCTAGTAAGGATCACATAATTCCTAACAAAGTTTTGACACAGATTCCCAATTCGGGCATTCAGAACACATAGTACGTTGCTGTAAGCAAGCAGATTCTCATTCAAAGATGCAAGTTACTATGTAGGAACAAGTTTGTATAGGTATTTCAAAGATGCCCAGAACTGAGCTAAACATGGTATGTCTCCAACTCCAAGAAATAACTTCATGCCCCATCTCCCTTACTTCCAGCTAGTAAGGATCACATAATTCCTAACAAAGTTTTGACACAGATTCCCAATTCGGGCATTCAGAACATATAGCACGTTGCTGTAAGCAAGCAGATTCTCATTCAAAGATGCAAGTTACTATGTAGGAACAAGTTTGTATAGGTATTTCAAAGATGCCCAGAACTGAGCTAAACTTGGTATGTGTCCAACTCCTAGAAATAACTTCATGCCCCATCTCACTTACTTCCAGCTAGTAAGGATAACATAATTCCTAACAAAGTTTTGACACAGATTGCCAATTCGGGCATTCAGAACATATAGCACGTTGCTGTAAGCAAGCACATTCTCATTCAAAGATGCAAGTTATTATGTAGGAACAAGTTTGTATAGGTATTTCAAAGATGCCCAGAACTGAGCTAAACTTGGTATGTGTCCAACTCCTAGAAATAACTTCATGCTCCATCTCCCTTACTTCCAGCTAGTAAGGATCACATAATTCCTAACAAAGTTTTGACACAGATTCCCAATTCGGGCATTCAGAACATATAGCACGTTGCTGTAAGCAAGCACATTTTCATTCAAAGTTGCAAGTTACTATGTAGGAACAAGTTTGTATAGGTATTTCAAAGATGCCCAGAACTGAGCTAAACTTGGTATGTGTCCAACTCCTAGAAATAACTTCATGCCCCATCTCCCTTACTTCCAGCTAGTAAGGATCACATAATTCCTAACAAAGTTTTGACACAGATTCCCAATTCGGGCATTCAGAACATATAGCACGTTGCTGTAAGCAAGCAGATTCTCATTCAAAGATGCAAGTTACTATGTAGGAACAAGTTTGTATAGGTATTTCAAAGATGCCCAGAACTGAGCTAAACTTGGTATGTGTCCAACTCCTAGAAATAACTTCATGCCCCATCTCCCTTACTTCCAGCTAGTAAGGATCACATAATTCCTAACAAAGTTTTGACACAGATTGCCAATTCGGGCATTCAGAACATATAGCACGTTGCTGTAAGCAAGCACATTTTCATTCAAAGTTGCAAGTTACTATGTAGGAACAAGTTTGTATAGGTATTTCAAAGATGCCCAGAACTGAGCTAAACTTGGTATGTGTCCAACTCCTAGAAATAACTTCATGCCCCATCTCCCTTACTTCCAGCTAGTAAGGATCACATAATTCCTAACAAAGTTTTGACACAGATTCCCAATTCGGGCCTTCAGAACATATAGTACGTTGCTGTAAGCAAGCAGATTCTCATTCAAAGATGCAAGTTACTATGTAGGAACAAGTTTGTATAGGTATTTCAAAGATGCCCAGAACTGAGCTAAACATGGTATGTCTCCAACTCCAAGAAATAACTTCATGCCCCATCTCCCTTACTTCCAGCTAGTAAGGATCACATAATTCCTAACAAAGTTTTGACACAGATTCCCAATTCGGGCATTCAGAACATATAGCACGTTGCTGTACGCAAGCACATTCTCATTCAAAGTTGCAAGTTACTATGTAGGAACAAGTTTGTATAGGTATTTCAAAGATGCCCAGAACTGAGCTAAACTTGGTATGTGTCCAACTCCTAGAAATAACTTCATGCCCCATCTCCCTTACTTCCAGCTAGTAAGGATCACATAATTCCTAACAAAGTTTTGACACAGATTCCCAATTCGGGCATTCAGAACATATAGCACGTTGCTGTAAGCAAGCACATTCTCATTCAAAGTTGCAAGTTACTATGTAGGAACAAGTTTGTATAGGTATTTCAAAGATGCCCAGAACTGAGCTAAACTTGGTATGTGTCCAACTCCTAGAAATAACTTCATGCCCCATCTCCCTTACTTCCAGCTAGTAAGGATCACATAATTCCTAACAAAGTTTTGACACAGATTCCCAATTCGGGCATTCAGAACATATAGCACGTTGCTGTAAGCAAGCAGATTCTCATTCAAAGATGCAAGTTACTATGTAGGAACAAGTTTGTATAGGTATTTCAAAGATGCCCAGAACTGAGCTAAACTTGGTATGTGTCCAACTCCTAGAAATAACTTCATGCTGCATCTCATTTACTTCCAGCTAGTAAGGATCACATAATTCCTAACAAAGTTTTGACACAGATTCCCAAATCGGGCATTCAGAACATATAGCACGTTGCTGCAAGCAAGCACATTCTCATTCAAAGTTGCAAGTTACTATGTAGGAACAAGTTTGTATAGGTATTTCAAAGATGCCCAGAACTGAGCTAAACTTGGTATGTGTCCAACTCCTAGAAATAACTTCATGCCCCATCTCCCTTACTTCCAGCTAGTAAGGATCACATAATTCCTAACAAAGTTTTGACACAGATTCCCAATTCGGGCATTCAGAACATATAGCACGTTGCTGCAAGCAAGCACATTCTCATTCAAAGTTGCAAGTTACTATGTAGGAACAAGTTTGTATAGGTATTTCAAAGATGCCCAGAACTGAGCTAAACTTGGTATGTGTCCAACTCATAGAAATAACTTCATGCCCCATCTCCCTTACTTCCAGCTAGTAAGGATCACATAATTCCTAACAAAGTTTTGACACAGATTCCCAATTCGGGCATTCAGAACATATAGCACGTTGCTGTAAGCAAGCAGATTCTCATTCAAAGATGCAAGTTACTATGTAGGAACAAGTTTGTATAGGTATTTCAAAGATGCCCAGAACTGAGCTAAACTTGGTATGTGTCCAACTCCTAGAAATAACTTCATGCTGCATCTCCTTTACTTCCAGCTAGTAAGGATCACATAATTCCTAACAAAGTTTTGACACAGATTCCCAAATCGGGCATTCAGAACATATAGCACGTTGCTGCAAGCAAGCACATTCTCATTCAAAGTTGCAAGTTACTATGTAGGAACAAGTTTGTATAGGTATTTCAAAGATGCCCAGAACTGAGCTAAACTTGGTATGTGTCCAACTCCTAGAAATAACTTCATGCCCCATCTCCCTTACTTCCAGCTAGTAAGGATCACATAATTCCTAACAAAGTTTTGACACAGATTCCCAATTCGGGCATTCAGAACATATAGCACGTTGCTGCAAGCAAGCACATTCTCATTCAAAGTTGCAAGTTACTATGTAGGAACAAGTTTGTATAGGTATTTCAAAGATGCCCAGAACTGAGCTAAACTTGGTATGTGTCCAACTCCTAGAAATAACTTCATGCCCCATCTCCCTTACTTCCAGCTAGTAAGGATCACATAATTCCTAACAAAGTTTTGACACAGATTCCCAATTCGGGCATTCAGAACATATAGCACGTTGCTGTAAGCAAGCAGATTCTCATTCAAAGATGCAAGTTACTATGTAGAAACAAGTTTGTATAGGTATTTCAAAGATGCCCAGAACTGAGCTAAACTTGGTATGTGTCCAACTCCTAGAAATAACTTCATGCCCCATCTCCATTACTTCCAGCTAGTAAGGATCACATAATTCCTAACAAAGTTTTGACACAGATTCCCAATTCGGGCATTCAGAACATATAGCACGTTGCTGTAAGCAAGCAGATTCTCATTCAAAGATGCAAGTTACTATGTAGGAACAAGTTTGTATAGGTATTTCAAAGATGCCCAGAACTGAGCTAAACTTGGTATGTGTCCAACTCCTAGAAATAACTTCATGCTCCATCTCCCTTACTTCCAGCTAGTAAGGATCACATAATTCCTAACAAAGTTTTGACACAGATTCCCAATTCGGGCATTCAGAACATACAGCACGTTGCTGTAAGCAAGCACATTTTCAGTCAAAGTTGCAAGTTACTATGTAGGAACAAGTTTGTATAGGTATTTCAAAGATGCCCACAACTGAGCTAAACTTGGTGTGTGTCCAACTCCTAGAAATAACTTCATGCCCCATCTCCCTTACTTCCAGCTAGTAAGGATCACATAATTCCTAACAAAGTTTTGACACAGATTCCCAATTCGGGCATTCAGAACATATAGCACGTTGCTGTAAGCAAGCAGATTCTCATTCAAAGATGCAAGTTACTATGTAGGAACAAGTTTGTATAGGTATTTCAAAGATGCCCAGAACTGAGCTAAACTTGGTATGTGTCCAACTCCTAGAAATAACTTCATGCCCCATCTCCCTTACTTCCAGCTAGTAAGGATCACATAATTCCTAACAAAGTTTTGACACAGATTGCCAATTCGGGCATTCAGAACATATAGCACGTTGCTGTAAGCAAGCACATTTTCATTCAAATTTGCAAGTTACTATGTAGGAACAAGTTTGTATAGGTATTTCAAAGATGCCCAGAACTGAGCTAAACTTGGTATGTGTCCAACTCCTAGAAATAACTTCATGCCCCATCTCCCTTACTTCCAGCGAGTAAGGATCACATAATTCCTAACAAAGTTTTGACACAGATTCCCAATTCGGGCATTCAGAACATATAGTACGTTGCTGTAAGCAAGCAGATTCTCATTCAAAGATGCAAGTTACTATGTAGGAACAAGTTTGTATAGGTATTTCAAAGATGCCCAGAACTGAGCTAAACATGGTATGTCTCCAACTCCAAGAAATAACTTCATGCCCCATCTCCCTTACTTCCAGCTAGTAAGGATCACATAATTCCTAACAAAGTTTTGACACAGATTCCCAATTCGGGCATTCAGAACATATAGCACGTTGCTGTAAGCAAGCACATTTTCATTCAAAGTTGCAAGTTACTATGTAGGAACAAGTTTGTATAGGTATTTCAAAGATGCCCAGAACTGAGCTAAACTTGGTATGTGTCCAACTCCTACAAATAACTTCATGCCCCATCTCCCTTACTTCCAGCTAGTAAGGATCACATAATTCCTAACAAAGTTTTGACACAGATTCCCAATTCGGGCATTCAGAACATATAGCACGTTGCTGTAAGCAAGCAGATTCTCATTCAAAGATGCAAGTTACTATGTAGGAACAAGTTTGTATAGGTATTTCAAAGATGCCCAGAACTGAGCTAAACTTGGTATGTGTCCAACTCCTAGAAATAACTTGATGCTCCATCTCCTTTACTTCCAGCTAGTAAGGATCACATAATTCCTAACAAAGTTTTGACACAGATTCCCAAATCGGGCATTCAGAACATATAGCACGTTGCTGCAAGCAAGCACATTCTCATTCAAAGTTGCAAGTTACTATGTAGGAACAAGTTTGTATAGGTATTTCAAAGATGCCCAGAACTGAGCTAAACTTGGTATGTGTCCAACTCCTAGAAATAACTTCATGCCCCATCTCCCTTACTTCCAGCTAGTAAGGATCACATAATTCCTAACAAAGTTTTGACACAGATTCCCAATTCGGGCATTCAGAACATATAGCACGTTGCTGCAAGCAAGCACATTCTCATTCAAAGTTGCAAGTTACTATGTAGGAACAAGTTTGCATAGGTATTTCAAAGATGCCCAGAACTGAGCTAAACTTGGTATGTGTCCAACTCCTAGAAATAACTTCATGCCCCATCTCCCTTACTTCCAGCTAGTAAGGATCACATGATTCCTAACAAAGTTTTGACACAGATTCCCAATTCGGGCATTCAGAACATATAGCACGTTGCTGTAAGCAAGCACATTTTCATTCAAAGTTGCAAGTTACTATGTAGGAACAAGTTTGTATAGGTATTTCAAAGATGCCCAGAACTGAGCTAAACTTGGTATGTGTCCAACTCCTAGAAATAACTTCATGCCCCATCTCCCTTACTTCCAGCTAGTAAGGATCACATGATTCCTAACAAAGTTTTGACACAGATTCCCAATTCGGGCATTCAGAACATATAGCACGTTGCTGTAAGCAAGCACATTCTCATTCAAAGATACAAGTTACTAGGTAGGAACAAGTTTGTATAGGTATTTCAAAGATGCCCAGAACTGAGCTAAACTTGGTATGTGTCCAACTCCTAGAAATAACTTCATGCCCCATCTCCCTTACTTCCAGCTAGTAAGGATCTCATAATTCCTAACAAAGTTTTGACACAGATTCCCTATTCGGGCATTCAGAACATATAGCACGTTGCTGCAAGCAAGCACATTCTCATTCAAAGTTGCAAGTTACTATGTAGGAACAAGTTTGTATAGGTATTTCAAAGATGCCCAGAACTGAGCTAAACTTGGTATGTGTCCAACTCCTAGAAATAACTTCATGCCCCATCTCCCTTACTTCCAGCTAGTAAGGATCACATAATTCCTAACAAAGTTTTGACACAGATTCCCAATTCGGGCATTCAGAACATATAGCACGTTGCTGTAAGCAAGCAGATTCTCATTCAAAGTTGCAAGTTACTATGTAGGAACAAGTTTGTATAGGTATTTCAAAGATGCCCAGAACTGAGCTAAACTTGGTATGTGTCCAACTCCTAGAAATAACTTCATGCCCCATCTCCCTTACTTCCAGCTAGTAAGGATCACATAATTCCTAACAAAGTTTTGACACAGATTCCCAATTCGGGCATTCAGAACATATAGCACGTTGCTGTAAGCAAGCACATTCTCATTCAAAGTTGCAAGTTACTATGTAGGAACAAGTTTGTATAGGTATTTCAAAGATGCCCAGAACTGAGCTAAACTTGGTATGTGTCCAACTCCTAGAAATAACTTCATGCCCCATCTCCCTTACTTCCAGCTAGTAAGGATCACATAATTCCTAACAAAGATTTGACACAGATTCCCAATTCGGGCATTCAGAACATATAGCACGTTGCTGTAAGCAAGCACATTCTCATTCAAAGTTGCAAGTTACTATGTAGGAACAAGTTTGTATAGGTATTTCAAAGATGCCCAGAACTGAGCTAAACTTGGTATGTGTCCAACTCCTAGAAATAACTTCATGCCCCATCTCCCTTACTTCCAGCTAGTAAGGATCACATGATTCCTAACAAAGTTTTGACACAGATTCCCAATTCGGGCATTCAGAACATATAGCAGGTTGCTGTAAGAAAGCACATTTTCATTCAAAGTTGCATGTTACTATGTAGGAACAAGTTTGTATAGGTATTTCAAAGATGCCCAGAACTGAGCTAAACTTGGTATGTGTCCAACTCCTAGAAATAACTTCATGCCCCATCTCCCTTACTTCCAGCTAGTAAGGATCACATGATTCCTAACAAAGTTTTGACACAGATTCCCAATTCGGGCATTCAGAACATATAGCACGTTGCTGTAAGCAAGCACATTTTCATTCAAAGTTGCAAGTTACTATGTAGGAACAAGTTTGTATAGGTATTTCAAAGATGCCCAGAACTCAGCTAAACTTGGTTTGTGTCCAACTCCTAGAAATAACTTCATGCCACATCTCCCTTAATTCCAGCTAGTAAGGATCACATGATTCCTAACAAAGTTTTGACACAGATTCCCAATTCGGGCATTCAGAACATATAGCACGTTGCTGTAAGCAAGCACATTCTCATTCAAAGTTGCAAGTTACTATGTAGGAACAAGTTTGTATAGGTATTTCAAAGATGCCCAGAACTGAGCTAAACTTGGTATGTGTCCAACTCCTAGAACTAACTTCATGCCCCATCTCCCTTACTTCCAGCTAGTAAGGATCACATAATTCCTAACAAAGTTTTGACACAGATTCCCAATTCGGGCATTCAGAACATATAGCAGGTTGCTGTAAGAAAGCACATTTTCATTCAAAGTTGCATGTTACTATGTAGGAACAAGTTTGTATAGGTATTTCAAAGATGCCCAGAACTGAGATAAACTTGGTATGTGTCCAACTCCTAGAAATAACTTCATGCCCCATCTCCCTTACTTCCAGCTAGTAAGGATCACATGATTCCTAACAAAGTTTTGACACAGATTCCCAATTCGGGCATTCAGAACATATAGCACGTTGCTGTAAGCAAGCACATTTTCATTCAAAGTTGCAAGTTACTATGTAGGAACAAGTTTGTATAGGTATTTCAAAGATGCCCAGAACTGAGCTAAACTTGGTTTGTGTCCAACTCCTAGAAATAACTTCATGCCCCATCTCCCTTAATTCCAGCTAGTAAGGATCACATGATTCCTAACAAAGTTTTGACACAGATTCCCAATTCGGGCATTCAGAACATATAGCACGTTGCTGTAAGCAAGCAGATTCTCATTCAAAGTTGCAAGTTACTATGTAGGAACAAGTTTGTATAGGTATTTCAAAGATGCCCAGAACTGAGCTAAACTTGGTATGTGTCCAACTCCTAGAAATAACTTCATGCCCCATCTCCCTTACTTCCAGCTAGTAAGGATCACATAATTCCTAACAAAGTTTTGACACAGATTCCCAATTCGGGCATTCAGAACATATAGCACGTTGCTGTAAGCAAGCAGATTCTCATTCAAAGATGCAAGTTACTATGTAGGAACAAGTTTGTATAGGTATTTCAAAGATGCCCAGAACTGAGCTAAACTTGGTATGTGTCCAACTCCTAGAAATAACTTCATGCCCCATCTCTCTTACTTCCAGCTAGTAAGGATCACATAATTCCTAACAAAGTTTTGACACAGATTGCCAATTCGGGCATTCAGAACATATAGCACGTTGCTGTAAGCAAGCACATTCTCATTCAAAGATGCAAGTTACTATGTAGGAACAAGTTTGTATAGGTATTTCAAAGATGCCCAGAACTGAGCTAAACTTGGTATGTGTCCAACTCCTAGAATTAACTTCATGCTCCATCTCCCTTACTTCCAGCTAGTAAGGATCACATAATTCCTAACAATGATTTGACACAGATTCCCAATTCGGGCATTCAGAACATATAGCACGTTGCTGTAAGCAAGCACATTTTCATTGAAAGTTGCAAGTTACTATGTAGGAACAAGTTTGTATAGGTATTTCAAAGATGCCCAGAACTGAGCTAAACTTGGTATGTGTCCAACTCCTAGAAATAACTTCATGCCCCATCTCCCTTACTTCCAGCTAGTAAGGATCACATAATTCCTAACAAAGTTTTGACACAGATTCCCAATTCGGGCATTCAGAACATATAGCACGTTGCTGTAAGCAAGCAGATTCTCATTCAAAGATGCAAGTTACTATGTAGGAACAAGTTTGTATAGGTATTTCAAAGATGCCCAGAACTGAGCTAAACTTGGTATGTGTCCAACTCCTAGAAATAACTTCATGCCCCATCTCTCTTACTTCCAGCTAGTAAGGATCACATAATTCCTAACAAAGTTTTGACACAGATTGCCAATTCGGGCATTCAGAACATATAGCACGTTGCTGTAAGCAAGCACATTCTCATTCAAAGATGCAAGTTACTATGTAGGAACAAGTTTGTATAGGTATTTCAAAGATGCCCAGAACTGAGCTAAACTTGGTATGTGTCCAACTCCTAGAATTAACTTCATGCTCCATCTCCCTTACTTCCAGCTAGTAAGGATCACATAATTCCTAACAATGATTTGACACAGATTCCCAATTCGGGCATTCAGAACATATAGCACGTTGCTGTAAGCAAGTACATTTTCATTGAAAGTTGCAAGTTACTATGTAGGAACAAGTTTGTATAGGTATTTCAAAGATGCCCAGAACTGAGCTAAACTTGGTATGTGTCCAACTCCTAGAAATAACTTCATGCCCCATCTACCTTACTTCCAGCTAGTAAGGATCACATAATTCCTAACAAAGTTTTGACACAGATTCCTAATTCGGGCATTCAGAACATATAGCACGTTGCTGTAAGCAAGCAGATTCTCATTCAAAGATGCAAGTTACTATGTAGGAACAAGTTTGTATAGGTATTTCAAAGATGCCCAGAACTGAGCTAAACTTGGTATGTGTCCAACTCCTAGAACTAACTTCATGCCCCATCTCCCTTACTTCCAGCTAGTAAGGATCACATAATTCCTAACAAAGTTTTGACACAGATTGCCAATTCGGGCATTCAGAACATATAGCACGTTGCTGTAAGCAAGCACATTTTCATTCAAAGTTGCAAGTTGCTATGTAGGAACAAGTTTGTATAGGTATTTCAAAGATGCCCAGAACTGAGCTAAACTTGGTATGTGTCCAACTCCTAGAAATAACTTCATGCCCCATCTCCCTTACTTCCAGCTAGTAAGGATCACATAATTCCTAACAAAGTTTTGACACAGATTCCCAATTCGGGCATTCAGAACATATAGCACGTTGCTGTAAGCAAGCAGATTCTCATTCAAAGATGCAAGTTACTATGTAGGAACAAGTTTGTATAGGTATTTCTAAGATGCCCAGAACTGAGCTAAACTTGGTATGTCTCCAACTCCAAGAAATAACTTCATGCCCCATCTCCCTTACTTCCAGCTAGTAAGGATCACATAATTCCTAACAAAGTTTTGACACAGATTCCCAATTCGGGCATTCAGAACATATAGCACGTTGCTGTAAGCAAGCACATTCTCATTCAAAGTTGCAAGTTACTATGTAGGAACAAGTTTGTATAGGTATTTCAAAGATGCCCAGAACTGAGCTAAACTTGGTATGTGTCCAACTCCTAGAAATAACTTCATGCCCCATCTCCCTTACTTCCAGCTAGTAAGGATCACATAATTCCTAACAAAGTTTTGACACAGATTCCCAATTCGGGCATTCAGAACATATAGCACGTTGCTGTAAGCAAGCACATTCTCATTCAAAGTTGCAAGTTACTATGTAGGAACAAGTTTGTATAGGTATTTCAAAGATGCCCAGAACTGAGCTAAACTTGGTATGTCTCCAACTCCAAGAAACAACTTCATGCCCCATCTCCCTTACTTCCAGCTAGTAAGGATCACATAATTCCTAACAAAGTTTTGACACAGATTCCCAATTCGGGCATTCAGAACATATAGCACGTTGCTGTAAGCAAGCACATTCTCATTCAAAGTTGCAAGTTACTATGTAGGAACAAGTTTGTATAGGTATTTCAAAGATGCCCAGAACTGAGCTAAACGTTGTATGTGTCCAACTCCTAGAAATAACTTCATGCCCCATCTCCCTTACTTCCAGCTAGTAAGGATCACATAATTCCTAACAAAGTTTTGACACAGATTCCCAATTCGGGCATTCAGAACATATAGCACGTTGCTGTAAGCAAGCACATTCTCATTCAAAGTTGCAAGTTACTATGTAGGAACAAGTTTGTATAGGTATTTCAAAGATGCCCAGAACTGAGCTAAACTTGGTATGTGTCCAACTCCTAGAAATAATTTCATGCCCCATCTCACTTACTTCCAGCTAGTAAGGATCACATAATTCCTAACAAAGTTTTGAAACAGATTCCCAATTAGGGCATTCAGAACATATAGCACGTTGCTGCAAGCAAGCACATTCTCATTCAAAGTTGCAAGTTACTATGTAGGAACAAGTTTGTATAGGTATTTCAAAGATGCCCAGAACTGAGCTAAACGTTGTATGTCTCCAACTCCTAGAAATAACTTCATGCCCCATCTCACTTACTTCCAGCTAGTAAGGATCACATAATTCCTAACAAAGTTTTGACACAGATTCCCAAATCGGGCATTCAGAACATATAGCATGTTGCTGTAAGCAAGCACATTCTCATTCAAAGTTGCAAGTTACTATGTAGGAACAAGTTTGTATAGGTATTTCAAAGATGCCCAGAACTGTGCTAAACTTGGTATGTGTCCAACTCCTAGAAATACCTTCATGCCCCAACTCCCTTACTTCCATCTAGTAAGGATCACATAATTTCTAACAAAGTTTTGACACAGATTCCCAATTCGGGCATTCAGAACATATAGCACGTTGCTGTAAGCAAGCACATTCTCATTCAAAGTTGCAAGTTACTATGTAGGAACAAGTTTGTATAGGTATTTCAAAGAAGCCCAGAACTGAGCTAAACGTTGTATGTCTCCAACTCCTAGAAATAACTTCATGCCCCATCTCACTTACTTGCATCTAGTAAGGATCACATAATTCCTAACAAAGTTTTGACACAGATTCCCAATTCGGGCATTCAGAACATATAGCACGTTGCTGTAAGCAAGCACATTCTCATTCAAAGTTGCAAGTTACTATGTAGGAACAAGTTTGTATAGGTATTTCAAAGATGCCCAGAACTGAGCTAAACGTTGTATGTGTCCAACTCCTAGAAATAACTTCATGCCCCATCTCACTTACTTCCAGCTACTAAGGATCACATAATTCCTAACAAAGTTTTGACGCAGATTCCCTTTTCGGGCATTCAGAGCATATAGCACGTTGCTGTAAGCAAGCACATTTTTATTCAAAGTTGCAAGTTACTAGGTAGGAACAAGTTTGTATAGGTATTTCAAAGATGCCCAGAACTGAGCTAAACTTGGTATGTGTCCAACTCCTAGAAATAACTTCATGCCCCATCTCCCTTACTTCCAGCTAGTAAGGATCACATAATTCCTAACAAAGTTTTGACACAGATTCCCAATTCGGGCATTCAGATCATATAGTACGTTGCTGTAAGCAAGCAGATTCTCATTAAAAGATGCAAGTTACTATGTAGGAACAAGTTTGTATAGGTATTTCAAAGATGCCCAGAACTGAGCTAAACTTGGTATGTGTCCAACTCCTAGAAATAACTTCATGCCCCATCTCCCTTACTTCCAGCTTGTAAGGATCACATAATTCCTAACAAATTTTGACACAGATTCCCAATTCGGGCATTCAGAACATATAGCACGTTGCTGTAAGCAAGCACATTCTCATTCAAAGTTGCAAGTTACTATGTAGGAACAAGTTTGTATAGGTATTTCAAAGATGCCCAGAACTGAGCTAAACTTGGTATGTGTCCAACTCCTAGAAATAATTTCATGCCCCTTCTCACTTACTTCCAGCTAGTAAGGATCACATAATTCCTAACAAAGTTTTGAAACAGATTCCCAATTCGGGCATTCAGAACATATAGCACGTTGCTGCAAGCAAGCACATTCTCATTCAAAGTTGCAAGTTACTATGTAGGAACAAGTTTGTATAGGTATTTCAAAGATGCCCAGAACTGAGCTAAACGTTGTATGTCTCCAACTCCTAGAAATAACTTCATGCCCCATCTCCCTTACTTCCAGCTAGTAAGGATCACATAATTCCTAACAAAGTTTTGACACAGATTCTCAAATCGGGCATTCAGAACATATAGCACGTTGCTGTAAGCAAGCACATTCTCATTCAAAGTTGCAAGTTACTATGTAGGAACAAGTTTGTATAGGTATTTCAAAGATGCCCAGAACTGTGCTAAACTTGGTACGTGTCCAACTCCTAGAAATACCTTCATGCCCCAACTGCCTTACTTCCATCTAGTAAGGATCACATAATTTCTAACAAAGTTTTGACACAGATTCCCAATTCGGGCATTCAGAACATATAGCACGTTGCTGTAAGCAAGCACATTCTCATTCAAAGTTGCAAGTTACTATGTAGGAACAAGTTTGTATAGGTATTTCAAAGAAGCCCAGAACTGAGCTAAACGTTGTATGTCTCCAACTCTTAGAAATAACTTCATGCCCCATCTCACTTACTTCCATCTAGTAAGGATCACATAATTCCTAACAAAGTTTTGACACAGATTCCCAATTCGGGCATTCAGAATATATAGCACGTTGCTGTAAGCAAGCACATTCTCATTCAAAGTTGCAAGTTACTATGTAGGAACAAGTTTGTATAGGTATTTCAAAAATGCCCAGAACTGAGCTAAACGTTGTATGTCTCCAACTCCTTGAAATAACTTCATTCCCCATCTCACTTACTTCCAGCTACTAAGGATCACATAATTCCTAACAAAGTTTTGACGCAGATTCCCTTTTCGGGCATTCAGAGCATATAGCACATTGCTGTAAGCAAGCACATTCTCATTCAAAGTTGCAAGTTAATATGTAGGAACAAGTTTGTATACGTATTTCAAAGATGCCCAGAACTGAGCTAAACTTGGTATGTGTCCAACTCCTAGAAATAACTTCATGCCCCATCTCCCTTACTTCAAGCTAGTAAGGATCACATAATTCCTAACAAATTTTGACACGGATTCCCAATTCGGGCATTCAGAACATATAGCACGTTGCTGTAAGCAAGCACATTCTCATTCAAAGATGCAAGTTACTATGTAGGAACAAGTTTGTATAGGTATTACAAAGATGCCCAGAACTGAGCTAAACTTGGTATGTGTCCAACTCCTAGAAATAACTTCATGCCCCATCTCCCTTACTTCCAGCTAGTAAGGATCACATAATTCCTAACAAAGTTTTGACACAGATTCCCTATTCGGGCATTCAGAACATATAGCACGTTGCTGTAAGCAAGCAGATTCTCATTCAAAGATGCAAGTTACTATGTAGGAACAAGTTGTATAGGTATTTCAAAGATGCCCAGAACTGTGCTAAACTTGGTATGTGTCCAACTCCTAGAAATACCTTCATGCCCCAACTCCCTTACTTCCATCTAGTCAGGATCACATAATTCCTAACAAAGTTTTGACACAGATTCCCAATTCGAGCATTAAGAACATATAGCACGTTGCTGTAAGCAAGCACATTTTCATTCAAAGTTGCAAGTTACTATGTAGGAACAAGTTTGTATAGGTATTTCAAAGATGCCCAGAATGAGCTAAACTTGGTATGTCTCCAACTCCTAGAAATAACTTCATGCCCCATCTCCCTTACTTCCAGCTAGTAAGGATCACATAATTCCTAACAAAGTTTTGACACAGATTCCCAATTCGGGCATTCAGAACATATAGCACGTTGCTGTAAGCAAGCACATTCTCATTCAAAGATGCAAGTTACTATGTAGGAACAAGTTTGTATAGGTATTTCAAAGATGCCCAGAACTGAGCTAAACTTGGTATGTGTCCAACTCCTAGAAATAACTTCATGCCCCATCTCCCTTACTTCCAGCTAGTTAGGATCACATAATTACTAACAAAGTTTTGACACAGATTCCCAATTCGGGCATTCAGAACATATAGCACGTTGCTGTAAGCAAGCACATTCTCATTCAAAGATGCAAGTTACTATGTAGGAACAAGTTTGTATAGGTATTTCAAAGATGCCCAGAACTGAGCTAAACTTGGTATGTGTCCAACTCCTAAAAATAACTTCATGCCCCATCTCCCTTACTTCCAGCTAGTAAGGATCACATAATTCCTAACAAAGTTTTGACACAGATTCCCAATTCGGGCATTCAGAACATATAGCACGTTGCTGTAAGCAAGCACATTCTCATTCAAAGTTGCAAGTTACTATGTAGGAACAAGTTTGTATAGGTATTTCAAAGAAGCCCAGAACTGAGCTAAACGTTGTATGTCTCCAACTCCTAGAAATAACTTCATGCCCCATCTCACTTACTTCCATCTAGTAAGGATCACATAATTCCTAACAAAGTTTTGACACAGATTCCCAATTCGGGCATTCAGAACATATAGCACGTTGCTGTAAGCAAGCACATTCTCATTCAAAGTTGCAAGTTACTATGTAGGAACAAGTTTGTATAGGTATTTCAAAGATGCCCAGAACTGAGCTAAACTTGGTATGTCTCCAACTCCTAGAAATAACTTCATGCCCCATCTCACTTACTTCCAGCTACTAAGGATCACATAATTCCTAACAATGTTTTGACGCAGATTCCCTTTTCGGGCATTCAGAGCATATAGCACGTTGCTGTAAGCAAGCACATTTTCATTCAATGTTGCAAGTTACTATGTAGGAACAAGTTTGTATAGGTATTTCAAAGATGCCCAGAACTGAGCTAAACTTGGTATGTGTCCAACTCCTAGAAATAACTTCATGCCCCATCTCCCTTACTTCCAGCTAGTTAGGATCACATAATTACTAACAAAGTTTTGACACAGATTCCCAATTCGGGCATTCAGAACATATAGCACATTGCTGTAAGCAAGCACATTCTCATTCAAAGATGCAAGTTACTATGTAGGAACAAGTTTATATAGGTATTTCAAAGATGCCCAGAACTGAGCTAAACTTGGTATGTGTCCAACTACTAGAAATAACTTCATGCCCCATCTCCCTTACTTCCAGCTAGCAAGGATCACATAATTCCTAACAAAGTTTTGACACAGATTCCCAATTCGGGCATTCAGAACATATAGCACGTTGCTGTAAGCAAGCACATTTTCATTCAAAGTTGCAAGTTACTATGTAGGAACAAGTTTGTATAGGTATTTCAAAGATGCCCAGAACTGAGCTAAACTTGGTATGTGTCCAACTCCTAGAAATAACTTCATGCCCCATCTCCCTTACTTCCAGCTAGTAAGGATCACATAATTCCTAACAAAGTTTTGACACAGATTCCCAATTCGGGCATTCAGAACATATAGCACGTTGCTGTAAGCAAGCACATTCTCATTCAAAGTTGCAAGTTACTATGTAGGAACAAGTTTGTATAGGTATTTCAAAGAAGCCCAGAACTGAGCTAAACGTTGTATGTCTCCAACTCCTAGAAATAACTTCATGCCCCATCTCACTTACTTCCATCTAGTAAGGATCACATAATTTCTAACAAAGTTTTGACACAGATTCCCAATTCGGGCATTCAGAACATATAGCACGTTGCTGTAAGCAAGCACATTCTCATTCAAAGTTGCAAGTTACTATGTAGGAACAAGTTTGTATAGGTATTTCAAAGATGCCCAGAACTGAGCTAAACGTTGTATGTCTCCAACTCCTAGAAATAACTTCATGCCCCATCTCTCTTACTTCCAGCTACTAAGGATCACATAATTCCTAACAATGTTCTGACGCAGATTCCCTTTTCGGGCATTCAGAGCATATAGCACGTTGCTGTAAGCAAGCACATTTTCATTCAATGTTGCAAGTTACTATGTAGGAACAAGTTTGTATAGGTATTTCAAAGATGCCCAGAACTGAGCTAAACTTGGTATGTGTCCAACTCCTAGAAATAACTTCATGCCCCATCTCCCTTACTTCCAGCTAGTAAGGATCACATAATTCCTAACAAAGTTTTGACACAGATTCCCAATTCGGGCATTCAGAACATATAGCACGTTGCTGTAAGCAAGCACATTCTCATTCAAAGATGCAAGTTACTATGTAGGAACAAGTTTGTATAGGTATTTCAAAGATGCCCAGAACTGAGCTAAACTTGGTATGTGTCCAACTCCTAGAAATAACTTCATGCCCCATCTCCCTTACTTCCAGCTAGTTAAGATCACATAATTACTAACAAAGTTTTGACACAGATTCCCAAATCGGGCATTCAGAACATATAGCACGTTGCTGTAAGCAAGCACATTTTCATTCAAAGTTGCAAGTTACTATGTAGGAACAAGTTTGTATAGGTATTTCAAAGATGCCCAGAACTGAGCTAAACTTGGTATGTGTCCAACTCCTAGAAATAACTTCATGCCCCATCTCCCTTACTTCCAGCTAGTAAGGATCACATAATTCCTAACAAAGTTTTGACACAGATTCCCAATTCGGGCATTCAGAACATATAGCACGTTGCTGTAAGCAAGCACATTCTCATTCAAAGTTGCAAGTTACTATGTAGGAACAAGTTTGTATAGGTATTTCAAAGATGCCCAGAACTGTGCTAAACTTGGTATGTGTCCAACTCCTAGAAATACCTTCATGCCCCAACTCCCTTACTTCCATCTAGTAAGGATCACATAATTTCTAACAAAGTTTTGACACAGATTCCCAATTCGGGCATTCAGAACATATAGCACGTTGCTGTAAGCAAGCACATTCTCATGCAAAGTTGCAAGTTACTATGTAGGAACAAGTTTGTATAGGTATTTCAAAGATGCCCAGAACTGAGCTAAACGTTGTATGTCTCCAACTCCTAGAAATAACTTCATGCCCCATCTCACTTACTTCCAGCTACTAAGGATCACATAATTCCTAACAAAGTTTTGACTCAGATTCCCTTTTCGGGCATTCAGAGCATATAGCACGTTGCTGTAAGCAAGCACATTTTCATTCAATGTTGCAAGTTACTATGTAGCAACAAGTCTGTATAGGTATTTCAAAGATGCCCAGAACTGAGCTAAACTTGGTATGTGTCCAACTCCTAGAAATAACTTCATGCCCCATCTCCCTTACTTCCAGCTAGTAAGGATCACATAATTCCTAACAAAGTTTTGACACAGATTCCCAATTCGGGCATTCAGAACATATAGCACGTTGCTGTAAGCAAGCACATTCTCATTCAAAGATGCAAGTTACTATGTAGGAACAAGTTTGTATAGGTATTTCAAAGATGCCCAGAACTGAGCTAAACTTGGTATGTGTCCAACTCCTAGAAATAACTTCATGCCCCATCTCCCTTACTTCCAGCTAGTAAGGATCACATAATTCCTAACAAAGTTTTGACACAGATTGCCAATTCGGGCATTCAGAACATATAGCACTTTTCTGTAAGCAAGCACTTTCTCATTCAAAGATGCAAGTTACTATGTAGGAACAAGTTTGTATAGGTATTTCAAAGATGCCCAGAACTGAGCTAAACTTGGTATGTGTCCAACTCCTAGAAATAACTTCATGCTCCATCTCCCTTACTTCCTGCTAGTAAGGATCACATAATTCCTAACAAAGTTTTGACACAGATTCCCAAATCGTGCATTCAGAACATATAGCACGTTGCTGTAAGCAAGCACATTCTCATTCAAAGATGCAAGTTACTAGGTAGGAACAAGTTTGTATAGGTATTTCAAAGATGCCCAGAACTGAGCTAAACTTGGTATGTGTCCAACTCCTAGAAATAACTTCATGCCCCATCTCACTTACTTCCAGCTAGTAAGGATCACATAATTCCTAACAAAGATTTGACACAGATTGCCAATTCGGGCATTCAGAACATATAGCACGTTGCTGTAAGCAAGCACATTTTCATTCAAAGTTGCAAGTTACTATGTAGGAACAAGTTTGTATAGGTATTTCAAAGATGCCCAGAACTGAGCTAAACTTGGTATGTGTCCAACTCCTAGAAATAACTTCATGCCCCATCTCCCTTACTTCCAGCTAGTAAGGATCACATAATTCCTAACAAAGTTTTGACACAGATTCCCAATTCGGGCATTCAGAACATATAGTACGTTGCTGTAAGCAAGCAGATTCTCATTCAAAGATGCAAGTTACTATGTAGGAACAAGTTTGTATAGGTATTTCAAAGATGCCCAGAACTGAGCTAAACTTGGTATGTCTCAAACTCCAAGAAATAACTTCATGCCCCATCTCCCTTACTTCCAGCTAGTAAGGATCACATAATTCCTAACAAAGTTTTGACACAGATTCCCAATTCGGGCATTCAGAACATATAGCACGTTGCTGTAAGCAAGCACATTCTCATTCAAAGTTGCAAGTTACAATGTAGGAACAAGTTTGTATAGGTATTTCAAAGATGCCCAGAACTGAGCTAATCTTGGTATGTGTCCAACTCCTAGAAATAACTTCATGCCCCATCTCCCTTACTTCCAGCTAGTAAGGATCACATAATTCCTAACAAAGTTTTGAAACAGATTCCCAATTAGGGCATTCAGAACATATAGCACGTTGCTGCAAGCAAGCACATTCTCATTCAAAGTTGCAAGTTACTATGTAGGAACAAGTTTGTATAGGTATTTCAAAGATGCCCAGAACTAGGCTAAACGTTGTATGTCTCCAACTCCTAGAAATAACTTCATGCCCCATCTCACTTACTTCCAGCTAGTAAGGATCACATAATTACTAACAAAGTTTTGACACAGATTCCCAAATCGGGCATTCAGAACATATAGCACGTTGCTGTAAGCAAGCACATTCTCATTCAAAGTTTCAAGTTACTATGTAAGAACAAGTTTGTATAGGTATTTCAAAGATGCCTAGAACTGTGCTAAACTTGGTATGTGTCCAACTCCTAGAAATACCTTCATGCCCCAACTCCCTTACTTCCATCTAGTAAGGATCACATAATTTCTAACAAAGTTTTGACACAGATTCCCAATTCGGGCATTCAGAACATATAGCACGTTGCTGTAAGCAAGCACATTCTCATTCAAAGTTGCAAGTTACTATGTAGGAACAAGTTTGTATAGGTATTTCAAAGATGCCCAGAACTGAGCTAAACTTGGTATGTGTCCAACTCCTTGAAATAACTTCATGCCCCATCTCCCTTACTTCCAGCTAGTAAGGATCACATAATTCCTAACAAAGTTTTGACACAGATTCCCAATTCGGGCATTCAGAACATATAGCACGTTGCTGTAAGCAAGCACATTCTCATTCAAAGATGCAAGTTACTATGTAGGAACAAGTTTGTATAGGTATTTCAAAGATGCCCAGAACTGAGCTAAACTTGGTATGTGTCCAACTCCTAGAAATAACTTCATGCCCCATCTCCCTTACTTCCAGCTAGTAAGGATCACATAATTCCTAACAAATTTTTGACACAGATTGCCAATTCGGGCATTCAGAACATATAGCACGTTGCTGTAAGCAAGCACTTTCTCATTCAAAGATGCAAGTTACTATGTAGGAACAAGTTTGTATAGGTATTTCAATGATGCCCAGAACTGATCTAAACTTGGTATGTGTCCAACTCCTAGAAATAACTTCATGCTCCATCTCCCTTTCTTCCAGCTAGTAAGGATCACATAATTCCTAACAAAGTTTTGACACAGATTCCCAAATCGTGCATTCAGAACATATAGCACGTTGCTGCAAGCAAGCACATTCTCATTCAAAGTTGCAAGTTACTATGTAGGAACAAGTTTGTATAGGTATTTCAAAGATGCCCAGAACTGAGCTAAACTTGGTATGTCTCCAACTCCAAGAAATAACTTCATGCCCCATCTCCCTTACTTCCAGCTAGTAAGGATCACATAATTCCTAACAAAGTTTTGACACAGATTGCCAATTCGGGCATTCAGAACATATAGCACGTTGCTGTAAGCAAGCACATTCTCATTCAAAGATGCAAGTTACTATGTAGGAACAAATTTGTATAGGTATTTCAAAGATGCCCAGAACTGAGCTAAACTCGGTATGTCTCCAACTCCAAGAAATAACTTCATGCCCCATCTCCCTTACTTCCAGCTAGTAAGGATCACATAATTCCTAACAAAGTTTCGACACAGATTCCCAAATCGGGCATTCAGAACATATAGCACGTTGCTGCAAGCAAGCACATTCTCATTCAAAGTTGCAAGTTACTATGTAGGAACAAGTTTGAATAGGTATTTCAAAGATGCCCAGAACTGAGCTAAACTTGGTATGTGTCCAACTCCTAGAAATAACTTCATGCCCCATCTCCCTTACTTCCAGCTAGTAAGGATCACATAATTGCTAACAAAGTTTTGACATAGATTCCCAATTCGGGCATTCAGAACATATAGCACGTTCCTGTAAGCAGGCACATTCTCATTCAAAGTTGCAAGTTACTATGTAGGAACAAGTTTGTATAGGTATTTCAAAGATGCCCAGAACTGAGCTAAACTTAGTATGTGTCCAACTCCTAGAAATAACTTCATGCCCCATCTCCCTTACTTCCAGCTAGTAAGGATCACATAATTCCTAACAAAGTTTTGACACAGATTCCCAATTCGGGCATTCAGAACATATAGCACGTTGCTGTAAGCAAGCACATTTTCATTCAAAGTTGCAAGTTACTATGTAGGAACAAGTTTGTATAGGTATTTCAAAGATGCCCAGAACTGAGCTAAACTTGGTATGTGTCCAACACCTAGAAATAACTTCCTGCCCCATCTCCCTTACTTCCAGCTAGTAAGGATCACATAATTCCTAACAAAGTTTTGACACAGATTCCCAATTCGGGCATTCAGAACATATAGCACGTTGCTGTAAGCAAGCACATTTTCATTCAAAGTTACAAGTTACTATGTAGGAACAAGTTTGTATAGGTATTTCAAAGATGCCCAGAACTGAGCTAAACTTGGTATGTGTCCAACTCCTAGAAATAACTTCCTGCCCCATCTCCCTTACTTCCAGCTAGTAAGGTTCACATAAATCCGAACAAAGTTTTGACACAGATTCTCAATTCGGGCATTCAGAACATATAGCACGTTGCTGTAAGCAAGCACATTCTCCTTCAAAGTTGCAAGTTACTATGTAGGAACAAGTTTGTATAGGTATTTCAAAGATGCCCAGAACTGAGCTAAACTTGGTATGTGTCCAACTCCTAGAAATAACTTCATGCCCCATCTCCCTTACTTCCAGCTAGTAAGGATCACATAATTCCTAACAAAGTTTTGACACAGATTCCCAATTCGGGCATTCAGAACATATAGCACGTTGCTGTAAGCAAGCACATTCTCATTCAAAGTTGCAAGTTACTATGTAGGAACAAGTTTGTATAGGTATTTCAAAGATGCCCAGAACTGAGCTAAACTTGGTATGTGTCCAACTCCTAGAAATAATTTCTTGCCCCATCTCACTTACTTCCAGCTAGTAAGGATCACATAATTCCTAACAAAGTTTTGAAACAGATTCCCAATTAGGGCATTCAGAACATATAGCACGTTGCTGCAAGCAAGCACATTCTCATTCAAAGTTGCAAGTTACTATGTAGGAACAAGTTTGTATAGGTATTTCAAAGATGCCCAGAACTGAGCTAAACGTTGTATGTCTCCAACTCCTAGAAATAACTTCATGCCCAATCTCACTTACTTCCAGCTAGTAAGGATCACATAATTCCTAACAAAGTTTTGACACAGATTCCCAAATCGGGCATTCAGAACACATAGCACGTTGCTGTAAGCAAGCACATTCTCATTGAAAGTTGCAAGTTACTATGTAGGAACAAGTTTGTGTAGGTATTTCAAAGATGCCCAGAACTGTGCTAAACTTGGTATGTGTCCAACTCCTAGAAATACCTTCATGCCCCAACTCCTTTACATCCATCTAGTAAGGATCACATAATTTCTAACAAAGTTTTGACACAGATTCCCAATTCGGGCATTCAGAACATATAGCACGTTGCTGTAAGCAAGCACATTCTCATTCAAAGTTGCAAGTTACTATGTAGGAACAAGTTTGTATAGGTATTTCAAAGAAGCCCAGAACTGAGCTAAACGTTGTATGTCTCCAACTCCCAGAAATAACTTCATGCCCCATCTCACTTACTTCCATCTAGTAAGGATCACATAATTCCTAAGAAAGTTTTGACACAGATTCCCAATTCGGGCATTCAGAACATATAGCACGTTGCTGTAAGCAAGCACATTCTCATTCAAAGTTGCAAGTTACTATGTAGGAACAAGTTTGTATAGGTATTTCAAAGATGCCCAGAACTGAGCTAAACGTTGTATGTCTCCAACTCCTAGAAATAACCTCATGCCCCATCTCACTTACTTCCAGCTACTAAGGATCACATAATTCCTAACAAAGTTTTGACGCAGATTCCCTTTTCGGGCATTCAGAGCATATAGCACGTTGCTGTAAGTAAGCACATTCTCATTCAAAGTTGCAAGTTACAATGTAGGAACAAGTTTGTATACGTATTTCAAAGATGCCCAGAACTGAGCTAAACTTGGTATGTGTCCAACTCCTAGAAATAACTTCATGCCCCATCTCCCTTACTTCAAGCTAGTAAGGATCACATAATTCCTAACAAATTTTGACACAGATTCCCAATTCGGGCATTCAGAACATATAGCACGTTGCTGTAAGCAAGCACATTCTCATTCAAAGATGCAAGTTACTATGTAGGAACAAGTTTGTATAGGTATTTCAAAGATGCCCAGAACTGAGCTAAACTTTGTATGTCTCCAACTCCTAGAAATAACTTCATGCCCCATCTCCCTTACTTCCAGCTAGCAAGGATCACATAATTCCTAACAAAGTTTTGACACAGATTCCCTATTCGGGCATTCAGAACATATCGCACGTTGCTGTAAGCAAGCACATTCTCATTCAAATTTGCAAGTTACTATGTAGGAACAAGTTTGTATAGGTATTTCAAAGATGCCCAGAACTGAGCTAAACTTGGTATGTGTCCAACTCCTAGAAATAACTTCATGCCCCATCTCCCTTACTTCCAGCTAGTAAGGATCACATAATTCCTAACAAAGTTTTGACACAGATTCCCAATTCGGGCATTCAGAACATATAGCACGTTGCTGTAAGCAAGCACATTCTCATTCAAAGTTGCAAGTTACTATGTAGGAACAAGTTTGTATACGTATTTCAAAGATGCCCAGAACTGAGCTAAACTTGGTATGTGTCCAACTCCTAGAAATAACTTCATGCCCCATCTCCCTTACTTCAAGCTAGTAAGGATCACATAATTCCTAACAAATTTTGACACAGATTCCCAATTCGGGCATTCAGAACATATAGCACGTTGCTGTAAGCAAGCACATTCTCATTCAAAGATGCAAGTTACTATGTAGGAACAAGTTTGTATAGGTATTTCAAAGATGCCCAGAACTGAGCTAAACTTTGTATGTCTCCAACTCCTAGAAATAACTTCATGCCCCATCTCACTTACTTCCAGCTACTAAGGATCACATAATTCCTAACAAAGTTTTGACGCAGATTCCCTTTTCGGGCATTCAGAGCATATAGCACGTTGCTGTAAGCAAGCACATTCTCATTCAAAGTTGCAAGTTACTATGTAGGAACAAGTTTGTATACGTATTTCAAAGATGCCCAGAACTGAGCTAAACTTGGTATGTGTCCAACTCCTAGAAATAACTTCATGCCCCATCTCCCTTACTTCCAGCTAGTAAGGATCACATAATTCCTAACAAAGTTTTGACACAGATTCCCTATTCGGGCATTCAGAACATATCGCACGTTGCTGTAAGCAAGCACATTCTCATTCAAATTTGCAAGTTACTATGTAGGAACAAGTTTGTATAGGTATTTCAAAGATGCCCAGAACTGAGCTAAACTTGGTATGTGTCCAACTCCTAGAAATAACTTCATGCCCCATCTCCCTTACTTCCAGCTAGTAAGGATCACATAATTCCTAACAAAGTTTTGACACAGATTCCCAATTCGGGCATTCAGAACATATAGCACGTTGCTGTAAGCAAGCACATTCTCATTCAAAGTTGCAAGTTACTATGTAGGAACAAGTTTGTATAGGTATTTCAAAGATGCCCAGAACTGAGCTAAACTTGGTATGTGTCCAACTCCTAGAAATAATTTCTTGCCCCATCTCACTTACTTCCAGCTAGTAAGGATCACATAATTCCTAACAAAGTTTTGAAACAGATTCCCAATTAGGGCATTCAGGACATATAGCACGTTGCCGTAAGCAAGCACATTCTCATTCAAAGTTGCAAGTTACTATGTAGGAACAAGTTTGTATAGGTATTTCAAAGATGCCCAGAACTGAGCTAAACGTTGTATGTCTCCAACTCCTAGAAATAACTTCATGCCCCATCTCACTTACTTCCAGCTACTAAGGATCACATAATTCCTAACAAAGTTTTGACGCAGATTCCCTTTTCGGGCATTCAGAGCATATAGCACGTTGCTGTAAGCAAGCACATTCTCATTCAAAGTTGCAAGTTACTATGTAGGAACAAGTTTGTATAGGTATTTCAAAGATGCCCAGAACTGAGCGAAACTTGGTATGTGTCCAACTCCTAGAAATAACTTCATGCCCCATCTCCCTTACTTCCAGCTAGTAAGGATCACATAATTCCTAACAAAGTTTTGACACAGATTCCCAATTCGGGCATTCAGAACATATAGCACGTTGCTGTAAGCAAGCACATTTTCATTCAAAGTTGCAAGTTACTATGTAGGAACAAGTTTGTATAGGTATTTCAAAGATGCCCAGAACTGAGCTAAACTTGGTATGTGTCCAACACCTAGAAATAACTTCCTGCCCCATCTCCCTTACTTCCAGCTAGTAAGGATCACATAATTCCTAACAAAGTTTTGACACAGATTCCCAATTCGGGCATTCAGAACATATAGCACGTTGCTGTAAGCAAGCACATTTTCATTCAAAGTTACAAGTTACTATGTAGGAACAAGTTTGTATAGGTATTTCAAAGATGCCCAGAACTGAGCTAAACTTGGTATGTGTCCAACTCCTAGAAATAACTTCCTGCCCCATCTCCCTTACTTCCAGCTAGTAAGGTTCACATAAATCCGAACAAAGTTTTGACACAGATTCTCAATTCGGGCATTCAGAACATATAGCACGTTGCTGTAAGCAAGCACATTCTCCTTCAAAGTTGCAAGTTACTATGTAGGAACAAGTTTGTATAGGTATTTCAAAGATGCCCAGAACTGAGCTAAACTTGGTATGTGTCCAACTCCTAGAAATAACTTCATGCCCCATCTCCCTTACTTCCAGCTAGTAAGGATCACATAATTCCTAACAAAGTTTTGACACAGATTCCCAATTCGGGCATTCAGAACATATAGCACGTTGCTGTAAGCAAGCACATTCTCATTCAAAGTTGCAAGTTACTATGTAGGAACAAGTTTGTATAGGTATTTCAAAGATGCCCAGAACTGAGCTAAACTTGGTATGTGTCCAACTCCTAGAAATAATTTCTTGCCCCATCTCACTTACTTCCAGCTAGTAAGGATCACATAATTCCTAACAAAGTTTTGAAACAGATTCCCAATTAGGGCATTCAGAACATATAGCACGTTGCTGCAAGCAAGCACATTCTCATTCAAAGTTGCAAGTTACTATGTAGGAACAAGTTTGTATAGGTATTTCAAAGATGCCCAGAACTGAGCTAAACGTTGTATGTCTCCAACTCCTAGAAATAACTTCATGCCCAATCTCACTTACTTCCAGCTAGTAAGGATCACATAATTCCTAACAAAGTTTTGACACAGATTCCCAAATCGGGCATTCAGAACACATAGCACGTTGCTGTAAGCAAGCACATTCTCATTGAAAGTTGCAAGTTACTATGTAGGAACAAGTTTGTGTAGGTATTTCAAAGATGCCCAGAACTGTGCTAAACTTGGTATGTGTCCAACTCCTAGAAATACCTTCATGCCCCAACTCCTTTACATCCATCTAGTAAGGATCACATAATTTCTAACAAAGTTTTGACACAGATTCCCAATTCGGGCATTCAGAACATATAGCACGTTGCTGTAAGCAAGCACATTCTCATTCAAAGTTGCAAGTTACTATGTAGGAACAAGTTTGTATAGGTATTTCAAAGAAGCCCAGAACTGAGCTAAACGTTGTATGTCTCCAACTCCCAGAAATAACTTCATGCCCCATCTCACTTACTTCCATCTAGTAAGGATCACATAATTCCTAAGAAAGTTTTGACACAGATTCCCAATTCGGGCATTCAGAACATATAGCACGTTGCTGTAAGCAAGCACATTCTCATTCAAAGTTGCAAGTTACTATGTAGGAACAAGTTTGTATAGGTATTTCAAAGATGCCCAGAACTGAGCTAAACGTTGTATGTCTCCAACTCCTAGAAATAACCTCATGCCCCATCTCACTTACTTCCAGCTACTAAGGATCACATAATTCCTAACAAAGTTTTGACGCAGATTCCCTTTTCGGGCATTCAGAGCATATAGCACGTTGCTGTAAGTAAGCACATTCTCATTCAAAGTTGCAAGTTACAATGTAGGAACAAGTTTGTATACGTATTTCAAAGATGCCCAGAACTGAGCTAAACTTGGTATGTGTCCAACTCCTAGAAATAACTTCATGCCCCATCTCCCTTACTTCAAGCTAGTAAGGATCACATAATTCCTAACAAATTTTGACACAGATTCCCAATTCGGGCATTCAGAACATATAGCACGTTGCTGTAAGCAAGCACATTCTCATTCAAAGATGCAAGTTACTATGTAGGAACAAGTTTGTATAGGTATTTCAAAGATGCCCAGAACTGAGCTAAACTTTGTATGTCTCCAACTCCTAGAAATAACTTCATGCCCCATCTCCCTTACTTCCAGCTAGCAAGGATCACATAATTCCTAACAAAGTTTTGACACAGATTCCCTATTCGGGCATTCAGAACATATCGCACGTTGCTGTAAGCAAGCACATTCTCATTCAAATTTGCAAGTTACTATGTAGGAACAAGTTTGTATAGGTATTTCAAAGATGCCCAGAACTGAGCTAAACTTGGTATGTGTCCAACTCCTAGAAATAACTTCATGCCCCATCTCCCTTACTTCCAGCTAGTAAGGATCACATAATTCCTAACAAAGTTTTGACACAGATTCCCAATTCGGGCATTCAGAACATATAGCACGTTGCTGTAAGCAAGCACATTCTCATTCAAAGTTGCAAGTTACTATGTAGGAACAAGTTTGTATACGTATTTCAAAGATGCCCAGAACTGAGCTAAACTTGGTATGTGTCCAACTCCTAGAAATAACTTCATGCCCCATCTCCCTTACTTCAAGCTAGTAAGGATCACATAATTCCTAACAAATTTTGACACAGATTCCCAATTCGGGCATTCAGAACATATAGCACGTTGCTGTAAGCAAGCACATTCTCATTCAAAGATGCAAGTTACTATGTAGGAACAAGTTTGTATAGGTATTTCAAAGATGCCCAGAACTGAGCTAAACTTTGTATGTCTCCAACTCCTAGAAATAACTTCATGCCCCATCTCACTTACTTCCAGCTACTAAGGATCACATAATTCCTAACAAAGTTTTGACGCAGATTCCCTTTTCGGGCATTCAGAGCATATAGCACGTTGCTGTAAGCAAGCACATTCTCATTCAAAGTTGCAAGTTACTATGTAGGAACAAGTTTGTATACGTATTTCAAAGATGCCCAGAACTGAGCTAAACTTGGTATGTGTCCAACTCCTAGAAATAACTTCATGCCCCATCTCCCTTACTTCCAGCTAGTAAGGATCACATAATTCCTAACAAAGTTTTGACACAGATTCCCTATTCGGGCATTCAGAACATATCGCACGTTGCTGTAAGCAAGCACATTCTCATTCAAATTTGCAAGTTACTATGTAGGAACAAGTTTGTATAGGTATTTCAAAGATGCCCAGAACTGAGCTAAACTTGGTATGTGTCCAACTCCTAGAAATAACTTCATGCCCCATCTCCCTTACTTCCAGCTAGTAAGGATCACATAATTCCTAACAAAGTTTTGACACAGATTCCCAATTCGGGCATTCAGAACATATAGCACGTTGCTGTAAGCAAGCACATTCTCATTCAAAGTTGCAAGTTACTATGTAGGAACAAGTTTGTATAGGTATTTCAAAGATGCCCAGAACTGAGCTAAACTTGGTATGTGTCCAACTCCTAGAAATAATTTCTTGCCCCATCTCACTTACTTCCAGCTAGTAAGGATCACATAATTCCTAACAAAGTTTTGAAACAGATTCCCAATTAGGGCATTCAGGACATATAGCACGTTGCCGTAAGCAAGCACATTCTCATTCAAAGTTGCAAGTTACTATGTAGGAACAAGTTTGTATAGGTATTTCAAAGATGCCCAGAACTGAGCTAAACGTTGTATGTCTCCAACTCCTAGAAATAACTTCATGCCCCATCTCACTTACTTCCAGCTACTAAGGATCACATAATTCCTAACAAAGTTTTGACGCAGATTCCCTTTTCGGGCATTCAGAGCATATAGCACGTTGCTGTAAGCAAGCACATTCTCATTCAAAGTTGCAAGTTACTATGTAGGAACAAGTTTGTATAGGTATTTCAAAGATGCCCAGAACTGAGCGAAACTTGGTATGTGTCCAACTCCTAGAAATAACTTCATGCCCCATCTCCCTTACTTCCAGCTAGTAAGGATCACATAATTCCTAACAAAGTTTTGACACAGATTCCCAATTCGGGCATTCAGAACATATAGCACGTTGCTGTAAGCAAGCACATTCTCATTCAAAGTTGCAAGTTACTATGTAGGAACAAGTTTGTATAGGTATTTCAAAGATGCCCAGAACTGAGCTAAACTTGGTATGTGTCCAACTCCTAGAAATAATTTCTTGCCCCATCTCACTTACTTCCAGCTAGTAAGGATCACATAATTCCTAACAAAGTTTTGAAACAGATTCCCAATTAGGGCATTCAGAACATATAGCACGTTGCTGCAAGCAAGCACATTCTCATTCAAAGTTGCAAGTTACTATGTAGGAACAAGTTTGTATAGGTATTTCAAAGATGCCCAGAACTGAGCTAAACGTTGTATGTCTCCAACTCCTAGAAATAACTTCATGCCCCATCTCACTTACTTCCAGCTACTAAGGATCACATAATTCCTAACAAAGTTTTGACGCAGATTCCCTTTTCGGGCATTCAGAGCATATAGCACGTTGCTGTAAGCAAGCACATTCTCATTCAAAGTTGCAAGTTACTATGTAGGAACAAGTTTGTATACGTATTTCAAAGATGCCCAGAACTGAGCTAAACTTGGTATGTGTCCAACTCCTAGAAATAACTTCATGCCCCATCTCCCTTACTTCAAGCTAGTAAGGATCACATAATTCCTAATAAATTTTGACACAGATTCCCAATTCGGGCATTCAGAACATATAGCACGTTGCTGTAAGCAAGCACATTCTCGTTCAAAGATGCAAGTTACTATGTAGGAACAAGTTTGTATAGGTATTTCAAAGATGCCCAGAACTGAGCTAAATTTTGTACGTCTCCAACTCCTAGAAATAACTTCATGCCCCATCTCCCTTACTTCCAGCTAGTAAGGATCACATAATTCCTAACAAAGTTTTGACACAGATTGCCAATTCGGGCATTCAGAACATATAGCACGTTGCTGTAAGCAAGCACTTTCTCATTCAAAGATGCAAGTTACTATGTAGGAACAAGTTTGTATAGGTATTTCAAAGATGCCCAGAACTGAGCTAAACTTGGTATGTGTCCAACTCCTAGAAATAACTTCATGCTCCATCTCCCTTACTTCCAGCCAATAAGGATCACATAATTCCTAACAAAGTTTTGACACAGAATCCCAAATCGTGCATTCAGAACATATAGCACGTTGCTGTAAGAAAGCACATTTTCATTCAAAGTTGCAAGTTACTATGTAGGAACAAGTTTGTATAGGTATTTCAAAGATGACCAGAACTGAGCTAAACTTGGTATGTGTCCAACTCCTAGAAATAACTTCATGCCCCATCTCCCTTACTTCCAGCTAGTAAGGATCACATGATTCCTAACAAAGTTTTGACACAGATTCCCAATTCGGGCATTCAGAACATATAGCACGTTGCTGTAAGCAAGCACATTTTCATTCAAAGTTGCAAGTTACTATGTAGGAACAAGTTTGTATAGGTATTTCAAAGATGCCCAGAACTGAGCTAAACTTGGTTTGTGTCCAACTCCTAGAAATAACTCCATGCCCCATCTCCCTTACTTCCAGCTAGTAAGGATCACATGATTCCTAACAAAGTTTTGACACAGATTCCCAATTCGGGCATTCAGAACATATAGCACGTTGCTGTAAGCAAGCAGATTCTCATTCAAAGTTGCAAGTTACTATGTAGGAACAAGTTTGTATAGGTATTTCAAAGATGCCCAGAACTGAGCTAAACTTGGTATGTGTCCAACTCCTAGAAATAACTTCATGCCCCATCTCCCTTACTTCCAGCTAGTAAGGATCACATAATTCCTAACAAAGTTTTGACACAGATTCCCAATTCGGGCATTCACAACATATAGCACGTTGCTGTAAACAAGCAGATTCTCATTCAATGATGCAAATTACTATGTAGGAACAAGTTTGTATAGGTATTTCAAAGATGCCCAGAACTGAGCTAAACTTGGTATGTGTCCAACTCCTAGAAATAACTTCATGCCCCATCTCCCTTACTTCCAGCTAGTAAGGATCACATAATTCCTAACAAAGTTTTGACACAGATTGCCAATTCGGGCATTCAGAACATATAGCACGTTGCTGTAAGCAAGCAGATTCTCATTCAAAGATGCAAGTTACTATGTAGGAACAAGTTTGTATAGGTATTTCAAAGATGCCCAGAACTGAGTTAAGCTTGGTATGTGTCCAACTCCTAGAAATAATTTCATGCCCCATCTCCCTTACTTCTAGCTAGTAAGGATCACATAATTCCTAACAAAGTTTTGACACAGATTGCCAATTCGGGCATTCAGAACATATAGCACGTTGCTGTAAGCAAGCACATTTTCATTCAAAGTTGCAAGTTACTATTTAGGAACAAGTTTGTATAGGTATTTCAAAGATGCCCAGAACTGAGCTAAACTTGGTATGTGTCCAACTCCTCGAAATAACTTCATGCCCCATCTCCCTTACTTCCAGCTAGTAAGGATCACATAATTCCTAACAAAGTTTTGACACAGATTCCCAATTCGGGCATTCACAACATATAGTACGTTGCTGTAAGCAAGCAGATTCTCATTCAAAGATGCAAGTTACTATGTAGGAACAAGTTTGTATAGGTATTTCAAAGATGCCCAGAACTGAGCTAAACTTGGTATGTCTCCAACTCCAAGAAATAACTTCATGCCCCATCTCCCTTACTTCCAGCTAGTAAGGATCACATAATTCCTAACAAAGTTTTGACACAGATTCCCAATTCGGGCATTCAGAACATATAGCACGTTGCTGTAAGCAAGCACATTCTCATTCAAAGTTGCAAGTTACTATGTAGGAACAAGTTTGTATAGGTATTTCAAAGATGCCCAGAACTGAGCTAAACTTGGTATGTGTCCAACTCCTAGAAATAACTTCATGCCCCATCTCCCTTACTTCCAGCTAGTAAGGATCACATAATTCCTAACAAAGTTTTGACACAGATTCCCAATTCGGGCATTCAGAACATATAGCACGTTGCTGTAAGCAAGCACATTTTCATTCAAAGTTGCAAGTTACTATGTAGGAACAAGTTTGCATAGGTATTTCAAAGATGCCCAGAACTGAGCTAAACTTGGTATGTGTCCAACTCCTAGAAATAACTTCATGCCCCATCTCCCTTACTTCCAGCTAGTAAGGATCACATAATTCCTAACAAAGTTTTGACACAGATTCCCAATTCGGGCATTCAAAACATATAGCACGTTGCTGTAAGCAAGCACATTCTCATTCAAAGATGCAAGTTACTATGTAGGAACAAGTTTGTATAGGTATTTCAAAGATGCCCAGAACTGAGCTAAACTTGGTATGTCTCCAACTCCTAGAAATAACTTCATGCCCCATCTCCCTTACTTCCAGCTAGTAAGGATCACATAATTCCTAACAAAGTTTAGACCCAGATTGCCAATTCGGGCATTCAGAACATATAGCACGTTGCTGTAAGCAAGCACTTTCTCATTCAAAGATGCAAGTTACTATGTAGGAACAAGTTTGTATAGGTATTTCAAAGATGCCCAGAACTGAGCTAAACTTGGTATGTGTCCAACTCCTAGAAATAACTTCATGCTCCATCTCCCTTACTTCCAGCCAATAAGGATCACATAATTCCTAACAAAGTTTTGACACAGATTCCCAAATCGTGCATTCAGAACATATAGCACGTTGCTGTAAGAAAGCACATTTTCATTCAAAGTTGCAAGTTACTATTTAGGAACAAGTTTGTATAGGTATTTCAAAGATGCCCAGAACTGAGCTAAGCTTGGTATGTGTCCAACTCCTAGAAATAATTTCATGCCACATCTCCCTTACTTCTAGCTAGTAAGGATCACATAATTCCTAACAAAGATTTGACACAGATTGCCAATTCGGGCATTCAGAACATATAGCACGTTGCTGTAAGCAAGCACATTTTCATTCAAAGTTGCAAGTTACTATTTAGGAACAAGTTTGTATAGGTATTTCAAAGATGCCCAGAACTGAGCTAAACTTGGTATGTGTCCAACTCCTCGAAATAACTTCATGCCCCATCTCCCTTACTTCCAGCTAGTAAGGATCACATAATTCCTAACAAAGTTTTGACACAGATTCCCAATTCGGGCATTCAGAACATATAGTACGTTGCTGTAAGCAAGCAGATTCTCATTCAAAGATGCAAGTTACTATGTAGGAACAAGTTTGTATAGGTATTTCAAAGATGCCCAGAACTGAGCTAAACTTGGTATGTCTCCAACTCCAAGAAATAACTTCATGCCCCATCTCCCTTACTTCCAGCTAGTAAGGATCACATAATTCATAACAAAGTTTTGACACAGATTCCCAATTCGGGCATTCAGAACATATAGCACGTTGCTGTAAGCAAGCACATTCTCATTCAAAGTTGCAAGTTACTATGTAGGAACAAGTTTGTATAGGTATTTCAAAGATGCCCAGAACTGAGCTAAACTTGGTATGTGTCCAACTCCTAGAAATAACTTCATGCCCCATCTCCCTTACTTCCAGCTAGTAAGGATCACATAATTCCTAACAAAGTTTTGACACAGATTCCCAATTCGGGCATTCAGAACATATAGCACGTTGCTGTAAGCAAGCACATTCTCATTCAAAGTTGCAAGTTACTATGTAGGAACAAGTTTGTATAGGTATTTCAAAGATGCCCAGAACTGAGGTAAACTTGGTATGTGTCCAACTCCTAGAAATGATTTCATGCCCCATTTCACTTACTTCCAGCTAGTAAGGATCACATAATTCCTAACAAAGTTTTGAAACAGATTCCCAATTAGGGCATTCAGAACATATAGCACGTTGCTGCAAGCAAGCACATTCTCATTCAAAGTTGCAAGTTACTATGTAGGAACAAGTTTGTATAGGTATTTCAAAGATGCCCAGAACTGAGCTAAACGTTGTATGTCTCCAACTCCTAGAAATAACTTCATGCCCCATCTCACTTACTTCCAGCTAGTAAGAATCACATAATTCCTAACAAAGATTTGACACAGATTCCCAAATCGGGCATTCAGAACATATAGCACGTTGCTGTAAGCAAGCACATTCTCATTCAAAGTTGCAAGTTACTATGTAGGAACAAGTTTGTATAGGTATTTCAAAGATGCCCAGAACTGTGCTAAACTTGGTATGTGTCCAACTCCTAGAAATACCTTCATGCCCCAACTCCCTTACTTCCATCTAGTAAGGATCACATAATTTCTAACAAAGTTTTGACACAGATTCCCAATTCGGGCATTCAGAACATATAGCACGTTGCTGTAAGCAAGCACATTCTCATTCAAAGTTGCAAGTTACTATGTAGGAACAAGTTTGTATAGGTATTTCAAAGAAGCCCAGAACTGAGCTAAACGTTGTATGTCTCCAACTCCTAGAAATAACTTCATGCCCCATCTCACTTACTTCCATCTAGTAAGGATCACATAATTCCTAACAAAGTTTTGACACAGATTCCCAATCCGGGCATTCAGAACATATAGCACGTTGCTGTAAGCAAGCACATTCTCATTCAAAGTTGCAAGTTACTATGTAGGAACAAGTTTGTATAGGTATTTCAAAGATGCCCAGAACTGAGCTAAACTTGGTATGTGTCCAACTCCTAGAAATAACTTCATGCCCCATCTCCCTTACTTCCAGCTAGTAAGGATCACATAATTCCTAACAAAGTTTTGACACAGATTCCCAATTCGGGCATTCAGAACATATAGCACGTTGCTGCAAGCAAGCACATTCTCATTCAAAGTTGCAAGTTACTATGTAGGAACAAGTTTGTATAGGTATTTCAAAGATGCCCAGAACTGAGCTAAACGTTGTATGTCTCCAACTCCTAGAAATAACTTCATGCCCCATCTCACTTACTTCCAGCTAGTAAGGATCACATAATTCCTAACAAAGTTTTGACACAGATTCCCTTTTCGGGCATTCAGAGCATATAGCACGTTGCTGTAAGCAAGCACATTCTCATTCAAAGTTGCAAGTTACTATGTAGGAACATGTTTGTATAGGTATTTCAAAGATGCCCAGAACTGTGCTAAACTTGGTATGTGTCCAACTCCTAGAAATACCTTCATGCCCCAACTCCCTTACTTCCAGCTAGTAAGGATCACATAATTCCTAACAAAGTTTTGACACAGATTCCCAATTCGGGCATTCAGAACATATAGCACGTTGCTGTAAGCAAGCACATTCTCATTCAAAGTTGCAAGTTACTATGTAGGAACAAGTTTGTATAGGTATTTCAAAGATGCCCAGAACTGAGCTAAACGTTGTATGTCTCCAACTCCTAGAAATAACTTCATGCCCCATCTCACTTACTTCCAGCTAGTAAGGATCACATAATTCCTAACAATGTTTTGACACAGATTCCCAATTCGGGCATTCAGAAGTTATAGCACGTTGCTGTAAGCAAGCACATTCTCATTCAAAGTTGCAAGTTACTATGTAGGAACAAGTTTGTATAGGTATTTCAAAGATGCCCAGAACTGTGCTAAACTTGGTATGTGTCCAACTCCTAGAAATACCTTTATGCCCCAACTCCCTTACTTCCATCTAGTAAGGATCACATAATTTCTAACAAAGTTTTGACACAGATTCCCTATTCGGGCATTCAGAACATATAGCACGTTGCTGTAAGCAAGCACATTCTCATTCAAAGTTGCAAGTTACTATGTAGGAACAAGTTTGTATAGGTATTTCAAAGATGCCCAGAACTGAGCTAAACTTGGTATGTGTCCAACTCCTAGAAATACCATAATGCCCAAACTCCCTTACTTCCAGCTAGTAAGGATCATATTATTCCTAACAAATTTTGACACAGATTCCCAATTCGGGCATTCAGAACATATAGCACGTTGCTGTAAGCAAGCACATTCTCATTCAAAGTTGCAAGTTACTATGTAGGAACAAGTTTGTATAGGTATTTCAAAGATGCCCAGAACTGAGCTAAACTTGGTATGTGTCCAACTCCTAGAAATAACTTCATGCCCCATCTCCCTTACTTCCAGCTAGTAAGGATCACATAATTCCTAACAAAGTTTTGACAGAGATTCCCAATTCGGGCATTCAGAACATATAGCACGTTGCTGTAAGCAAGCACATTCTCATTCAAAGTTGCAAGTTACTATGTAGGAACAAGTTTGTATAGGTATTTCAAAGATGCCCAGATGTGAGCTAAACTTGGTATGTGTCCAACCCCTAGAAATACCTTCACGCCCCATCTCCCTTACTTCCAGCTAGTAAGGATCACATAATTCCTAACAAAGTTTTGACAGAGATTCCCAATTCGGGCATTCAGAACATATAGCACGTTGCTGGAAGCAAGCACATTCTCATTCAAAGTTGCAAGTTACTATGTAGGAACAAGTTTGTATAGGTATTTCAAAGATACCCAGAACTGAGCTAAACTTGGTATCTGTCCAACTCCTAGAAATAATTTCATGCCCCATCTCACTTACTTCCAGCTAGTAAGGATCACATAATTCCTAACAAAGTTTTGACACAGATTCCCAATTCGGGCATTCAGAACATATAGCACGTTGCTGTAAGCAAGCACATTCTCATTCAAAGATGCAAGTTACTATGTAGGAACAAGTTTGTATAGGTATTTCAAAGATGCCCAGAACTGAGCTAAACTTGGTATGTCTCCAACTCCTAGAAATAACTTCATGCCCCATCTCCCTTACTTCCAGCTAGTAAGGATCACATAATTCCTAACAAAGTTTTGACACAGATTCCCAATTCGGGCATTCAGAACATATAGCACGTTGCTGTAAGCAAGCACATTCTCATTCAAAGTTGCAAGTTACTATGTAAGAACAAGTTTGTATAGGTATTTCAAAGATGCCCAGAACTGAGCTAAACTTGGTATGTCTCCAACTCCTAGAAATAACTTCATGCCCCATCTCCCTTACTTCCAGCTAGTAAGGATCACATAATTCCTAACAAAGTTTTGACACAGATTCCCAATTCAGGCATTCAGAACATATAGCACGTTGCTGTAAGCAAGCACATTCTCATTCAAAGTTGCAAGTTACTATGTAAAAACAAGTTTGTATAGGTATTTCAAAGATGCCCAGAACTGTGCTAAATTGGTATGTGTCCAACTCCTAGAAATACCTTCATGCCCCAACTCCCTTACGTCCATCTAGTAAGGATCACATAATTCCTAACAAAGTTTTGACACAGATTCCCAATTCGGGCATTCAGAACATATAGCACGTTGCTGTAAGCAAGCACATTCTCATTCAAAAATGCAAGTTACCATGTAGGAACAAGTTTGTATAGGTATTTCAAAGATGCCCAGAACTGAGCTAAACTTGGTATGTGTCCAACTCCTAGAAATAACTTCATGCCCCATCTCCCTTACTTCCAGCTAGTAAGGATCACATAATTCCTAACAAAGTTTTGACACAGATTCCCAATTCGGGCATTCAGAACATATAGCACGTTGCTGTAAGCAAGCAGATTCTCATTCAAAGATGCAAGTTACTATGTAGGAACAAGTTTGTATAGGTATTTCAAAGATGCCCAGAACTGAGCTAAACGTGGTATGTGTCCAACTCCTAGAAATAACTTCATGCCCCATCTCCCTTACTTCCAGCTAGTAAGGATCACATAATTCCTAACAAAGTTTTGACACAGATTCCCAATTCGGGCATTCAGCACATATAGTACGTTGCTGTAAGCAAGCACATTCTCATTCAAAGTTGCAAGTTACTATGTAGGAACAAGTTTGTATAGGTATTTCAAAGATGCCCAGAAGTGAGCTAAACTTGGTATGTGTCCAACTCCTAGAAATAACTTCATGCCCCATCTCCCTTACTTCCAGCTAGTAAGGATCACATAATTCCTAACAAAGTTTTGACACAGATTCCCAATTCGGGCATTCAGAACATATAGCACGTTGCTGTAAGCAAGCACATTCTCATTCAAAGTTGGAAGTTACTATGTAGGAACAAGTTTGTATAGGTATTTCTAAGATGCCCAGAACTGTGCTAAACTTGGTTTGTGTCCAACTCCTAGAAATACCTTCATGCCCCAACTCCCTTACTTCCAGCTAGTAAGGATCACATAATTCCTAACAAATTTTGACACAGATTCCCAATTCGGGCATTCAGAACATATAGCACGTTGCTGAAAGCAAGCACATTCTCATTCAAAGTTGCAAGTTACTATGTAGGAACAAGTTTGTATGGTATTTCAAAGATGCCCAGAACTGAGCTAAACTTGGTATGTGTCCAACTCCTAGAAATAATTTCACGCCCCATCTCATTTACTTCCAGCTAGTAAGGATCACATAATTCCTAACAAAGTTTTGACACAGATTCCTAATTCGGGCATTCAGAACATATAGCACGTTGCTGTAAGCAAGCACATTCTCATTCAAAGATGCAAGTTACTATGTAGGAACAAGTTTGTATAGGTATTTCAAAGATGCCCAGAACTGAGCTAAACTTGGTATGTGTCCAACTCCTAGAAATAACTTCATGATCCATCTCCCTTACTTCCAGCTAGTAAGGATCACATAATTCCTAACAAAGTTTTGACACAGATTCCCAATTCGGGCATTCAGAACATATAGCACGTTGCTGCAAGCAAGCACATTCTCATTCAAAGTTGCAAGTTACTATGTAGGAACAAGTTTGTATAGGTATTTCAAAGATGCCCAGAACTGAGCTAAACTTGGTATGTGTCCAACTCCTAGAAATAACTTCATGCCCCATCTCCCTTACTTCCAGCTGGTAAGGATCACATAATTCCTAACAAAGTTTTGACACAGATTCCCAATTCGGGCATTCAGAACATATAGCACGTTGCTGTAAGCAAGCACATTCTCATTCAAAGTTGCAAGTTACTATGTAGGAACAAGTTTGTACAGGTATTTCAAAGATGCCCAGAACTGAGCTAAACATGGTATGTGTCCAACTCCTAGAAATAACTTCATGCCCCATCTCCATTACTTCCAGCTAGTAAGGATCACATCATTCCTAACAAAGTTTTGAAACAGATTCCCAATTCGGGCATTCAGAACATATAGCACGTTGCTGCAAGCAAGCACATTCTCATTCAAAGTTGCAAGTTACTATGTAGGAACAAGTTTGTATAGGTATTTCTAAGATGCCCAGAACTGTGCTAAACTTGGTATGTGTCCAACTCCTAGAAATAACTTCATGCCCCAACTCCCTTACTTCCAGCTAGTAAGGATCACATAATTCCTAACAAATTTTGACACAGATTCCCAATTCGGGCATTCAGAACATATAGCACGTTGCTGAAGGCAAGCACATTCTCATTCAAAGTTGCAAGTTACTATGTAGGAACAAGTTTGTATAGGTATTTCAAAGATGCCCAGAACTGAGCTAAACTTGGTATGTGTCCAACTCCTAGAAATAACTTCATGCCCCATCTCCCTTACTTCCAGCTAGTAAGGATCACATAATTCCTAACAAAGTTTTGACACAGATTCCCAATTCGGGCATTCAGAACATATAGCACGTTGCTGCAAGCAAGCACATTCTCATTCAAAGTTGCAAGTTACTATGTAGGAACAAGTTTGTATAGGTATTTCAAAGATGCCCAGAACTGAGCTAAACGTTGTATGTCTCCAACTCCTAGAAATAACTTCATGCCCCATCTCCCTTACTTCCAGCTAGTAAGGATCACATAATTCCTAACAAAGTTTTGACACAGATTCCCAATTCGGGCATTCAGAACATATAGCACGTTGCTGCAAGCAAGCACATTCTCATTAAAAGTTGCAAGTTACTATGTAGGAACAAGTTTGTATAGGTATTTCAAAGATGCCCAGAACTGAGCTAAACTTGATATATGTCCAACTCCTAGAAATACCTTCATGCCCCATCTCCCTTACTTCCAGCTAGTAAGGATCACATAATTCCTAACAAAGTTTTGACACAGATTCCCAATTCGGGCATTCAGAACATATAGCACGTTGCTGCAAGCAAGCACATTCTCATTCAAAGTTGCAAGTTACTATGTAGGAACAAGTTTGTACAGGTATTTCAAAGATGCCCAGAACTGAGCTAAACTTGGTATGTGTCCAACTCCTAGAAATAACTTCATGCCCCATCTCCCTTACTTCCAGCTAGTAAGGATCACATAATTCCTAACAAAGTTTTGACACATATTCCCAATTCGGGCATTCAGAACATATAGCACGTTGCTGCAAGCACGCACATTCTCATTCAAAGTTGCAAGTTACTATGTAGGAACAAGTTTGTATAGGTATTTCAAAGATGCCCAGAACTGAGCTAAACTTGGTAGGCCTCCAACTCCTAGAAATAACTTCATTCCCCATCTCCCTTACTTCCAGCTAGTAAGGATCACATAATTCCTAACAAAGTTTTGACACAGATTCCCAATTCAGGCATTCAGAACATATAGCACGTTGCTGTAAGCAAGCACATTCTCATTCAAAGTTGCAAGTTACTATGTAAAAACAAGTTTGTATAGGTATTTCAAAGATGCCCAGAACTGTGCTAAATTGGTATGTGTCCAACTCCTAGAAATACCTTCATGCCCCAACTCCCTTACGTCCATCTAGTAAGGATCACATAATTCCTAACAAAGTTTTGACACAGATTCCCAATTCGGGCATTCAGAACATATAGCACGTTGCTGTAAGCAAGCACATTCTCATTCAAAGATGCAAGTTACTATGTAGGAACAAGTTTGTATAGGTATTTCAAAGATGCCCAGAACTGAGCTAAACTTGGTATGTGTCCAACTCCTAGAAATAACTTCATGCCCCATCTCCCTTACTTCCAGCTAGTAAGGATCACATAATTCCTAACAAAGTTTTGACACAGATTCCCAATTCGGGCATTCAGAACATATAGCACGTTGCTGTAAGCAAGCAGATTCTCATTCAAAGATGCAAGTTACTATGTAGGAACAAGTTTGTATAGGTATTTCAAAGATGCCCAGAACTGAGCTAAACGTGGTATGTGTCCAACTCCTAGAAATAACTTCATGCCCCATCTCCCTTACTTCCAGCTAGTAAGGATCTCATAATTCCTAACAAAGTTTTGACACAGATTCCCAATTCGGGCATTCAGCACGTATAGCACGTTGCTGTAAGCAAGCACATTCTCATTCAAAGTTGCAAGTTACTATGTTGGAACAAGTTTGTATAGGTATTTCAAAGATGCCCAGAACTGAGCTAAACTTGGTATGTGTCCAACTCCTAGAAATAACTTCATGCCCCATCTCCCTTACTTCCAGCTAGTAAGGATCACATAATTCCTAACAAAGTTTTGACACAGATTCCCAATTCGGGCATTCAGAACATATAGCACGTTGCTGTAAGCAAGCACATTCTCATTCAAAGTTGGAAGTTACTATGTAGGAACAAGTTTGTATAGGTATTTCTAAGATGAACAGAACTGTGCTAAACTTGGTTTGTGTCCAACTCCTAGAAATACCTTCATGCCCCAACTCCCTTACTTCCAGCTAGTAAGGATCACATAATTCCTAACAAATTTTGACACAGATTCCCAATTCGGGCATTCAGAACATATAGCACGTTGCTGAAAGCAAGCACATTCTCATTCAAAGTTGCAAGTTACTATGTAGGAACAAGTTTGTATGGTATTTCAAAGATGCCCAGAACTGAGCTAAACTTGGTATGTGTCCAACTCCTAGAAATAATTTCACGCCCCATCTCATTTACTTCCAGCTAGTAAGGATCACATAATTCCTAACAAAGTTTTGACACAGATTCCTAATTCGGGCATTCAGAACATATAGCACGTTGCTGTAAGCAAGCACATTGTCATTCAAAGATGCAAGTTACTATGTAGGAACAAGTTTGTATAGGTATTTCAAAGATGCCCAGAACTGAGCTAAACTTGGTATGTGTCCAACTCCTAGAAATAACTTCATGATCCATCTCCCTTACTTCCAGCTAGTAAGGATCACATAATTCCTAACAAAGTTTTGACACAGATTCCCAATTCGGGCATTCAGAACATATAGCACGTTGCTGCAAGCAAGCACATTCTCATTCAAAGTTGCAAGTTACTATGTAGGAACAAGTTTGTATAGGTATTTCAAAGATGCCCAGAACTGAGCTAAACTTGGTATGTGTCCAACTCCTAGAAATAACTTCATGCCCCATCTCCCTTACTTCCAGCTGGTAAGGATCACATAATTCCTAACAAAGTTTTGACACAGATTCCCAATTCGGGCATTCAGAACATATAGCACGTTGCTGTAAGCAAGCACATTCTCATTCAAAGTTGCAAGTTACTATGTAGGAACAAGTTTGTATAGGTATTTCAAAGATGCCCAGAACTGAGCTAAACATGGTATGTGTCCAACTCCTAGAAATAACTTCATGCCCCATTTCCATTACTTCCAGCTAGTAAGGATCACATCATTCCTAACAAATTTTTGACACATAATCCCAATTCGGGCATTCAGAACATATAGCACGTTGCTGCAAGCAAGCACATTCTCATTCAAAGATGCAAGTTACTATGTAGGAACAAGTTTGTACAGGTATTTCAATGATGCCCAGAACTGAGCTAAACTTGGTATGTGTCCAACTCCTAGAAATAACTTCATGCCCCATCTCCCTTACTTCCAGCTAGTAAGGATCACATAATTCCTAACAAAGTTTTGAAACAGATTCCCAATTCGGGCATTCAGAACATATAGCACGTTGCTGCAAGCAAGCACATTCTCATTCAAAGATGCAAGTTACTATGTAGGAACAAGTTTGTATAGGTATTTCAAAGATGCCCAGAACTGAGCTAAACTTGGTAGGTCTCCAACTCCTAGAAATAACTTCATTCCCCATCTCCCTTACTTCCAGCTAGTAAGGATCACATAATTCCTAACAAACTTTAGACACAGATTTCCAATTCGGGCATTCAGAACATATAGCACGTTGCTGCAAGCAAGCACATTCTCATTCAAAGTTGCAAGTTACTATGTAAGAACAAGTTTGTATAGGTATTTCAAAGATGCCCAGAACTGAGCTAAACTTGGTATGTGTCCAACTCCTAGAAATACCTTCACGCCCCATCTCCCTTACTTCCAGCTAGTAAGGATCACATAATTCCTAACAAAGATTTGACACAGATTCATAATTCGGGCGTTCAGAACATATAGCACGTTGCTGTAAGCAAGCACATTCTCATTCAAAGTTGCAAGTTACTATGTAGGAACAAGTTTGTATGGTATTTCAAAGATGCCCAGAACTGAGCTAAACTTGGTATGTGTCCAATTCCTAGAAATAATTTCATGCCCCATCTCACTTACTTCCAGCTAGTAAGGATCACATAATTCCTAACAAAGTTTTGACACAGATTCCTAATTCGGGCATTCAGAACATATAGCACGTTGCTGTAAGCAAGCACATTCTCATTCAAAGATGCAAGTTACTATGTAGGAACAAGTTTGTATAGGTATTTCAAAGATGCCCAGAACTGAGCTAAACTTGGTATGTGTCCAACTCTTAGAAATAACTTCATGATCCATCTCCCTTACTTCCAGCTAGTAAGGATCACATAATTCCTAACAAAATTTTGACACAGATTCCTAATTCAGGCATTCAGAACATATAGCACGTTGCTGTAAGCAAGCACATTCTCATTCAAAGATGCAAGTTATTATGTAGGAACAAGTTTGTATAGATATTTCAAAGATGCCCAGAACTGAGCTAAACTTGGTATGTGTCCAACTCCTAGAAATAACTTCATGATCCATCTCCCTTACTTCCAGCTAGTAAGGATCACATAATTCCTAACAAAGTTTTGACACAGATTCCCAATTCGGGCATTCAGAACATATAGCACGTTGCTGCAAGCAAGCACATTCTCATTCAAAGTTGCAAGTTACTATGTAGGAACAAGTTTGTATAGGTATTTCAAAGATGCCCAGAACTGAGCTTAACGTTGTATGTCTCCAACTCCTAGAAATAACTTCATGCCCCATCTCCCTTACTTCCTGCTAGTAAGGATCACATAATTCCTAACAAAGTTTTGACACAGAATCCCAATTCGGGCATTCAGAACATATAGCACGTTGCTGTAAGCAAGCACATTCTCATTCAAAGTTGCAAGTTTCTATGTAGGAACAAGTTTGTATAGGTATTTCAAAGATGCCCAGAACTGAGCTAATCTTGGTATGTGTCCAACTCCTAGAAATAACTTCATGCCCCATCTCACTTACTTCCAGCTAGTAAGGATCACATAATTCCTAACAAAGTTTTGACACAGATTCCCAATTCGGGCATTCAGAACATATAGCACGTTGCTGTAAGCAAGCACATTCTCATTCAAAGTTGGAAGTTACTATGTAGGAACAAGTTTGTATAGGTATTTCTTAGATGCCCAGAACTGTGCTAAACTTGGTATGTGTCCAACTCCTAGAAATACCTTCATGCCCCATCTCCCTTACTTGCAGCTAGTAAGGATCACATAATTCCTAACAAAGTTTTGACACAGATTCCCAATTCGGGCATTCAGAACATATAGCACGTTGCTGCAAGCAAGCACATTCTCATTCAAAGTTGCAAGTTACTATGTAGGAACAAGTTTGTATAGGTATTTCAAAGATGCCCAGAACTGAGCTAAACTTGGTATGTCTCCAACTCCTAGAAATAACTTCATGCCCCATCTCTCTTACTTCCAGCTAGTAAGGATCACATAATTCCTAACAAAGTATTGACAGAGATTCCCAATTCGGGCATTGAGAACATATAGCACGTTGCTGGAAGCAAGCACATTCTCATTCAAAGTTGCAAGTTACTATGTAGGAACAAGTTTGTATAGGTATTTCAAAGATGCCCAGAACTGAGCTAAACTTGGTATCTGTCCAACTCCTAGAAATAACTTCATGCCCCATCTCCCTTACTTCCAGCTAGTAAGGATCACATAATTTCTAACAGTGTTTTGACACAGATTCCCAATTCGGGCATTCAGAACATATAGCACGTTGCTGTAAGCAAGCACATTCTCATTCAAAGTTGCAAGTTACTATGTAGGAACAAGTTTGTATGGTATTTCAAAGATGCCCAGAACTGAGCTAAACTAGGTATGTGTCCAACTCCTAGAAATAACTTCATGCCCCATCTCACTTACTTCCAGCTAGTAAGGATCACATAATTCCTAACAAAGTTTTGACACAGATTCCCAATTCGGGCATTCAGAACATATAGCACGTTGCTGTAAGCAAGCACATTCTCATTCAAATTTGCAAGTTACTATGTAGGAACAAGTTTGTATAGGTATTTCAAAGATGCCCAGAACTGAGCTAAACGTTGTATGTCTCCAACTCCTAGAAATAACTTCATGCCCCATCTCCCTTACTTCCAGCTAATAAGGATCACATAATTCCTAACAAAGTTTTGACACAGATTCCCTTTTCGGGCATTCAGAGCATATAGCACGTTGCTGTAAGCAAGCACATTCTCATTCAAAGTTGCAAGTTACTATGTAGGAACAAGTTTGTATAGGTATTTCAAAGATGCCCAGAACTGAGCTAAACTTGGTATGTGTCCAACTCCTAGAAATATCTTCATGCCCCAACTCCCTTACTTCCAGGTAGTAAGGATCACATAATTCCTAACAAATTTTGACACAGATTCCCAATTCGGGCATTCAGAACAAATAGCACGTTGCTGTAAGCAAGCACATTCTCATTCAAAGTTGCAAGTTACTATGTAGGAACAAGTTTGTATAGGTATTTCAAAGATGCCCAGAACTGAGCTAAACTTGGTATGTCTCCAACTCCTAGAAATAACTTCATGCCCCAACTTCCTTACTTCCAGCTAGTATGGATCACATAATTCCTAACAAAATTTGACACAGATTCCCAATTCGGGCATTCAGAACATATAGCACGTTGCTGCAGGCAAGCACATTCTCATTCAAAGATGCAAGTTACTATGTAGGAACAAGTTTGTATAGGTATTTCAAAGATGACCAGAACTGAGCTAAACTTGGTAGGTCTCCAACTCCTAGAAATAACTTCATGCCCCATCTCCCTTACTTCCAGCTAGTAAGGATCACATAATTCCTAACAAAGTTTTGACACAGATTCCCAATTCGGGCATTCAGAACATATAGAACGTTGCTGTAAGCAAGCACATTCTCATTCAAAGTTGCAAGTTACTATGTAGGAACAAGTTTGTATAGGTATTTCAAAGATGCCCAGAACTGAGCTAAACTTGGTATGTGTCAAACTCCTAGAAATAATTTCATGCCCCATCTCACTTACTTCCAGCTAGTAAGGATCACATAATTCCTAACAAAGTTTTGACACAGATTCCCAATTCGGGCATTCAGAACATATAGCACGTTGCTGTAAGCAAGCACATTCTCATTCAAAGTTGCAAGTTACTATGTAGGAACAAGTTTGTATAGGTATTTCAAAGATGCCCAGAACTGAGCTAAACGTTGTATGACTCCAACTCCTAGAAATAACTTCATGCCCCATCTCACTTACTTCCAGCTAGAAAGGATCACATAATTCCTAACAAAGTTTTGACGCAGATTCCCTTTTCGGGCATTCAGAGCATATAGCACGTTGCTGTAAGCAAGCACATTCTCATTCAAAGTTGCAAGTTACTATGTAGGAACAAGTTTGTATAGGTATTTCAAAGATGCCCAGAACTGAGCTAAACTTGGTATGTGTCCAACTCCTAGAAATATTTTCATGCCCCAACTCCCTTACTTCCAGCTAGTAAGGATCACATAATTCCTAACAAATTTTGACACAGATTCCCAATTCGGGCATTCAGAACATATAGCACGTTGCTGTAAGCAAGCACATTCTCATTCAAAGTTGCAAGTTACTATGTAGGAACAAGTTTGTATAGGTATTTCAAAGATGCCCAGAACTGAGCTAAACTTGGTATGTCTCCAACTCCTAGAAATAACTTCATGCACCAACTCACTTACTTCCAGCTAGTAAGGATCACATAATTCCTAACAAATTTTGACACAGATTCCCAATTCGGGCATTCAGAACATATAGCACGTTGCTGCAGGCAAGCACATTCTCATTCAAAGATGCAAGTTACTATGTAGGAACAAGTTTGTATAGGTATTTCAAAGATGCCCAGAACTGAGCTAAACTTGGTAGGTCTCCAACTCCTAGAAATAACTTCATGCCCCATCTCCCTTACTTCCAGCTAGTAAGGATCACATAATTCCTAACAAAGTTTTGACACAGATTCCCAATTCGGGCATTCAGAACATATAGCACGTTGCTGTAAGCAAGCACATTCTCATTCAAAGTTGCAAGTTACTATGTAGGAACAAGTTTGTATGGTATTTCAAAGAGGCCCAGAACTGAGCTAAACTTGGTATGTGTCCAACTCCTAGAAATAATTCATGCCCCATCTCCCTTACTTGCAGCTAGTAAGGATCACATAATTCCTAACAAAGTTTTGACACAGATTCCCAATTCGGGCATTCAGAACATATAGCACGTTGCTGCAAGCAAGCAGATTCTCATTCAAAGTTGCAAGTTACTATGTAGGAACAAGTTTGTATAGGTATTTCAAAGATGCCCAGAACTGAGCTAAACTTGGTATGTCTCCAACTCCTAGAAATAACTTCATGCTCCATCTCCCTTACTTCCAGCTAGTAAGGATCACATAATTCCTAACAAAGTTTTGACACAGATTCCCAATTCGGGCATTCAGAACATATAGCACGTTACTGCAAGCAAGCACATTCTCATTCAAAGTTGCAAGTTACTATGTAGGAACAAGTTGGTATAGGTATTTCAAAGATGCCCAGAACTGAGCTAAACGTTGTATGTCTCCAACTCCTAGAAATAACTTCATGCCCCATCTCCCTTACTTCCAGCTAGTAAGGATCACATAATTCCTAACAAAGTTTTGACACAGATTCCCAATTCGGGCATTCAGAACATATAGCACGTTGCTGTAAGCAAGCAGATTCTCATTCAAAGATGCAAGTTACTATGTAGGAACAAGTTTGTATAGGTATTTCAAAGATGCCCAGAACTGAGCTAAACGTGGTATGTCTCCAACTCCTAGAAATAACTTCATGCCCCATCTCCCTTACTTCCAGCTAGTAAGGATCACATAATTCCTAACAAAGTTTTGACACAGATTCCCAATTCGGGCATTCAGCACATATAGCACGTTGCTGTAAGCAAGCACATTCTCATTCAAAGTTGCAAGTTACTATGTAGGAACAAGTTTGTATAGGTATTTCAAAATGCCCAGAACTGAGCTAAACTTGGTATGTGTCCAACTCCTAGAAATAACTTCATGCCCCATCTCCCTTACTTCCAGATAGTAAGGATCACATAATTCCTAACAAAGTTTTGACACAGATTCCAAATTCGGGCATTCAGAACATATAGCACGTTGCTGTAAGCAAGCACATTCTCATTCAAACTTGGAAGTTACTATGTAGGAACAAGTTTGTATAGGTATTTCAAAGATGCCCAGAACTGAGCTAAACGTTGTATGTGTCCAACTCCTAGAAATAACTTCATGCCCCATCTCCCTTACTTCCAGCTAGTAAGGATCACATAATTCCTAACAAAGTTTTGACACAGATTCCCAAATCGGGCATTCAGAACATATAGCACGTTGCTGCAAGCAAGCACATTCTCATTCAAAGTTGCAAGTTACTATGTAGGAACAGGTTTGTATAGGTATTTCAAAGATGCCCAGAACTGAGCTAAACTTGGTATGTGTCCAACTCCTAGAAATAACTTCATGCCCCATCTCCCTTACTTCCAGCTAGTAAGGATCACATAATTCCTAACAAAGTTTTGACACAGATTCCCTATTCGGGCATTCAGAACATATAGCACGTTGCTGTAAGCAAGCAGATTCTCATTCAAAGATGCAAGTTACTATGTAGGAACAAGTTTGTATAGGTTTTTCAAAGATGCCCAGAACTGAGCTAAACGTGGTATGTCTCCAACTCCTAGAAATAACTTCATGCACCATCTCCCTTACTTCCAGCTAGTAAGGATCACATAATTCCTAACAAAGTTTTGACACAGATTCCCAATTCGGTCATTCAGCACATATAGCACGTTGCTGTAAGCAAGCACATTCTCATTCAAAGTTGCAAGTTACTATGTAGGAACAAGTTTGTATAGGTATTTCAAAGATGCCCAGAACTGAGCTAAACTTGGTATGTGTCCAACTCCTAGAAATAACTTCATGCCCCATCTCCCTTACTTCCAGCTAGTAAGGATCACATAATTCCTAACAAAGTTTTGACACAGATTCCCAATTCGGGCATTCAGAACATATAGCACGTTGCTGTAAGCAAGCACATTCTCATTCAAAGTTGGAAGTTACTATTTAGGAACAAGTTTGTATAGGTATTTCAAAGATGCCCAGAACTGAGCTAAACGTTGTATGTGTCCAACTCCTAGAAATAACTTCATGCCCCATCTCCCTTACTTCCAGCTAGTAAGGATCACATAATTCCTAACAAAGTTTTGACACAGATTCCCAAATCGGGCATTCAGAACATATAGCACGTTGCTGCAAGCAAATACATTCTCATTCAAAGTTGCAAGTTACTATGTAGGAACAGGTTTGTATAGGTATTTCAAAGATGCCCAGAACTGAGCTAAACGTTGTATGTCTCAAACTCCTAGAAATAACTTCATGCCCCATCTCCCTTACTTCCAGCTAGTAAGGATCACATAATTCCTAACAAAGTTTTGACACAGATTCCCTATTCGGGCATTCAGAACATATAGCACGTTGCTGTAAGCAAGCAGATTCTCATTCAAAGATGCAAGTTACTATGTAGGAACAAGTTTGTATAGGTATTTCAAAGATGCCCAGAACTGAGCTAAACGTGGTATGTGTCCAACTCCTAGAAATAACTTCATGCCCCATCTCCCTTACTTCCAGCTAGTAAGGATCACATAATTCCTAACAAAGTTTTGACACAGATTCCCAATTCGGTCATTCAGCACATATAGCACGTTGCTGTAAGCAAGCACATTCTCATTCAAAGTTGCAAGTTACTATGTAGGAACAAGTTTGTATAGGTATTTCAAAGATGCCCAGAACTGAGCTAAACTTGGTATGTGTCCAACTCCTAGAAATAACTTCATGCCCCATCTCCCTTACTTGCAGCTAGTAAGGATCACATAATTCCTAACAAAGTTTTGACACAGATTCCCAATTCGGGCATTCAGAACATATAGCACGTTGCTGTAAGCAAGCACATTCTCATTCAAAGTTGGAAGTTACTATGTAGGAACAAGTTGGTATAGGTATTTCAAAGATGCCCAGAACTGAGCTAAACGTTGTATGTGTCCAACTCCTAGAAATAACTTCATGCCCCATCTCCCTTACTTCCAGCTAGTAAGGATCACATGATTCCTAACAAAGTTTTGACACAGATTCCCTTTTCGGGCATTCAGAACATATAGCACGTTGCTGTAAGCAAGCACATTCTCATTCAAAGATGCAAGTTACTATGTAGGAACAAGTTTGTATAGGTATTTCAAAGATGCCCAGAACTGAGCTAAACTTGATATGTGTCCAACTCCTAGAAATAACTTCATGCCCCATCTCCCTTACTTCCAGCTAGTAAGGATCACATAATTCCTAACAAAGTTTTGACACAGATTCCCAATTCGGGCATTCAGAACATATAGCACGTTGCTGCAAGCAAGCACATTCTCATTCAAAGTTGCAAGTTACTATGTAGGAACAAGTTTGTATAGATATTTCAAAGATGCCCAGAACTGAGCTAAACTTTGTATGTCTCCAACTCCTAGAAATAACTTCATGCCCCATCTCACTTACTTCCAGCTAGTAAGGATCACATAATTCCTAACAAAGTTTTGACACAGATTCCCAATTCGGGCATTCAGAGCATATAGCACGTTGCTGTAAGCAAGCACATTCTCATTCAAAGTTGCAAGTTACTATGTAGGAACAAGTTTGTATAGGTATTTCAAAGATGCCCAGAACTGTGCTAAACTTGGCATGTGTCCAACTCCTAGAAATACCTTCATGCCCCATCTCCCTTACTTCCAGCTAGTAAGGATCACATAATTCCTAACAAAGTTTTGACACAGATTCCCAAATCGGGCATTCAGAACATATAGCACGTTGCTGCAAGCAAGCACATTCTCATTCAAAGTTGCAAGTTACTATGTAGGAACAAGTTTGTATAGGTATTTCAAAGATGCCCAGAACTGAGCTAAACGTTGTATGTCTCCAACTTCTAGAAATAACTTCATGCCCCATCTCCCTTACTTCCAGCGAGTAAGGATCACATAATTCCTAACAAAGTTTTGACACAGATTCCCAATTCGGGCATTCAGCACATATAGCACGTTGCTGTAAGCAAGCACATTCTCATTCAAAGTTGCAAGTTACTATGTAGGAACAAGTTTGTATAGGTATTTCAAAGATGCCCAGAACTGAGCTAAACTTGGTATGTGTCCAACTCCTAGAAATAACTTCATGCCCCATCTCCCTTACTTCCAGCTAGTAAGGATCACATAATTCCTAACAAAGTTTTGACACAGATTCCCAATTCAGGCATCCGGAACATATAGCACGTTGCTGTAAGCAAGCACATTCTCATTCAAAGTTGGAAGTTACTATGTAGTAACAAGTTTGTATAGGTATTTCAAAGATGCCCAGAACTGAGCTAAACGTTGTATGTGTCCAACTCCTAGAAATAACTTCATGCCCCATCTCCCTTACTTCCAGCTAGTAAGGATCACATAATTCCTAACAAAGTTTTGACACAGATTCCCTTTTCGGGCATTCAGAGCATATAGTACGTTGCTGTAAGCAAGCACATTCTCATTCAAAGTTGCAAGTTACTATGTAGGAACAAGTTTGTATAGGTATTTCTAAGATGCCCAGAACTGTGCTAAACTTGGTTTGTGTCCAACTCCTAGAAATACCTTCATGCCCCAACTCCCTTACTTCCAGCTAGTAAGGATCACATAATTCCTAACAAATTTTGACACAGATTCCCAATTCGGGCATTCAGAACATATAGCACGTTGCTGAAAGCAAGCACATTCTCATTCAAAGTTGCAAGTTACTATGTAGGAACAAGTTTGTATAGGTATTTCAAAGATGCCCAGAACTGAGCTAAACTTGGTATGTGTTCAACTCCTAGAAATAACTTCATGCTCCATCTCCCTTACTTCCAGCTAGTAAGGATCACATAATTCCTAACAAAGTTTTGACACAGATTCCCAAATCGGGGATTCAGAACATATAGCACGTTGCTGCAAGCAAGCACATTCTCATTCAAAGTTGCAAGTTACTATGTAGGAACAAGTTTGTATAGGTATTTCAAAGATGCCCAGAACTGAGCTAAACGTTGTATGTCTCCAACTCCTAGAAATAACTTCATGCCCCATCTCCCTTACTTCCAGCTAGTAAGGATCACATAATTCCTAACAAAGTTTTGACACAGATTCCCAAATCGGGCATTCAGAACATATAGCACGTTGCTGTAAGCAAGCACATTCTCATTCAAAGTTGCAAGTTACTATGTAGGAACAGGTTTGTATAGGTATTTCAAAGATGCCCAGAACTGAGCTAAACGTTGTATGTCTCAAACTCCTAGAAATAACTTCATGCCCCATCTCCCTTACTTCCAGCTAGTAAGGATCACATAATTCCTAACAAAGTTTTGACACAGATTCCCTATTCGGGCATTCAGAACATATAGCACGTTGCTGTAAGCAAGCAGATTCTCATTCAAAGATGCAAGTTACTATGTAGGAACAAGTTTGTATAGGTATTTCAAAGATGCCCAGAACTGAGCTAAACGTGGTATGTCTCCAACTCCTAGAAATAACTTCATGCCCCATCTCCCTTACTTCCAGCTAGTAAGGATCACATAATTCCTAACAAAGTTTTGACACAGATTCCCAATTCGGGCATTCAGCACATATAGCACGTTGCTGTAAGCAAGCACATTCTCATTCAAAGTTGCAAGTTACTATGTAGGAACAAGTTTGTATAGGTATTTCAAAGATGCCCAGAACTGAGCTAAACTTGGTATGTGTCCAACTCCTAGAAATAACTTCATGCCCCATCTCCCTTACTTCCAGCTAGTAAGGATCACATAATTCCTAACAAAGTTTTGACACAGATTCCCAATTCGGGCATTCAGAACATATAGCACGTTGCTGGAAGCAAGCACATTCTCATTCAAAGTTGGAAGTTACTATGTAGGAACAAGTTGGTATAGGTATTTCAAAGATGCCCAGAACTGAGCTAAACGTTGTATGTGTCCAACTCCTAGAAATAACTTCATGCCCCATCTCCCTTACTTCCAGCTAGTAAGGATCACATGATTCCTAACAAAGTTTTGACACAGATTCCCTTTTCGGGCATTCAGAACATATAGCACGTTGCTGTAAGCAAGCACATTCTCATTCAAAGATGCAAGTTACTATGTAGGAACAAGTTTGTATAGGTATTTCAAAGATGCCCAGAACTGAGCTAAACTTGATATGTGTCCAACTCCTAGAAATAACTTCATGCCCCATCTCCCTTACTTCCAGCTAGTAAGGATCACATAATTCCTAACAAAGTTTTGACACAGATTCCCAATTCGGGCATTCAGAACATATAGCACGTTGCTGCAAGCAAGCACATTCTCATTCAAAGTTGCAAGTTACTATGTAGGAACAAGTTTGTATAGGTATTTCAAAGATGCCCAGAACTGAGCTAAACGTTGTATGTCTCCAACTTCTAGAAATAACTTCATGCCCCATCTCCCTTACTTCCAGCTAGTAAGGATCACATAATTCCTAACAAAGTTTTTACACAGATTCCCAATTCGGGCATTCAGAACATATAGCACGTTGCTGTAAGCAAGCAGATTCTCATTCAAAGATGCAAGTTACTATGTAGGAACAAGTTTGTATAGGTATTTCAAAGATGCCCAGAACTGAGCTAAACGTGGTATGTCTCCAACTCCTAGAAATAACTTCATGCCCCATCTCCCTTACTTCCAGCTAGTAAGGATCACATAATTCCTAACAAAGTTTTGACACAGATTCCCAATTCGGGCATTCAGCACATATAGCACGTTGCTGTAAGCAAGCACATTCTCATTCAAAGTTGCAAGTTACTATGTAGGAACAAGTTTGTATAGGTATTTCAAAGATGCCCAGAACTGAGCTAAACTTGGTATGTGTCCAACTCCTAGAAATAACTTCATGCCCCATCTCCCTTACTTCCAGCTAGTAAGGATCACATAATTCCTAACAAAGTTTTGACACAGATTCCCAATTCAGGCATCCGGAACATATAGCACGTTGCTGTAAGCAAGCACATTCTCATTCAAAGTTGGAAGTTACTATGTAGTAACAAGTTTGTATAGGTATTTCAAAGATGCCCAGAACTGAGCTAAACGTTGTATGTGTCCAACTCCTAGAAATAACTTCATGCCCCATCTCCCTTACTTCCAGCTAGTAAGGATCACATAATTCCTAACAAAGTTTTGACACAGATTCCCTTTTCGGGCATTCAGAGCATATAGTACGTTGCTGTAAGCAAGCACATTCTCATTCAAAGTTGCAAGTTACTATGTAGGAACAAGTTTGTATAGGTATTTCTAAGATGCCCAGAACTGCGCTAAACTTGGTTTGTGTCCAACTCCTAGAAATACCTTCATGCCCCAACTCCCTTACTTCCAGCTAGTAAGGATCACATAATTCCTAACAAATTTTGACACAGATTCCCAATTCGGGCATTCAGAACATATAGCACGTTGCTGAAAGCAAGCACATTCTCATTCAAAGTTGCAAGTTACTATGTAGGAACAAGTTTGTATAGGTATTTCAAAGATGCCCAGAACTGAGCTAAACTTGGTATGTGTTCAACTCCTAGAAATAACTTCATGCTCCATCTCCCTTACTTCCAGCTAGTAAGGATCACATAATTCCTAACAAAGTTTTGACACAGATTCCCAAATCGGGGATTCAGAACATATAGCACGTTGCTGCAAGCAAGCACATTCTCATTCAAAGTTGCAAGTTACTATGTAGGAACAAGTTTGTATAGGTATTTCAAAGATGCCCAGAACTGAGCTAAACGTTGTATGTCTCCAACTCCTAGAAATAACTTCATGCCCCATCTCCCTTACTTCCAGCTAGTAAGGATCACATAATTCCTAACAAAGTTTTGACACAGATTCCCAATTCGGGCATTCAGAACATATAGCACGTTGCTGTAAGCAAGCACATTCTCATTCAAAGTTGCAAGTTACTATGTAGGAACAGGTTTGTATAGGTATTTCAAAGATGCCCAGAACTGAGCTAAACGTTGTATGTCTCAAACTCCTAGAAATAACTTCATGCCCCATCTCCCTTACTTCCAGCTAGTAAGGATCACATAATTCCTAACAAAGTTTTGACACAGATTCCCTATTCGGGCATTCAGAACATATAGCACGTTGCTGTAAGCAAGCAGATTCTCATTCAAAGATGCAAGTTACTATGTAGGAACAAGTTTGTATAGGTATTTCAAAGATGCCCAGAACTGAGCTAAACGTGGTATGTCTCCAACTCCTAGAAATAACTTCATGCCCCATCTCCCTTACTTCCAGCTAGTAAGGATCACATAATTCCTAACAAAGTTTTGACACAGATTCCCAATTCGGGCATTCAGCACATATAGCACGTTGCTGTAAGCAAGCACATTCTCATTCAAAGTTGCAAGTTACTATGTAGGAACAAGTTTGTATAGGTATTTCAAAGATGCCCAGAACTGAGCTAAACTTGGTATGTGTCCAACTCCTAGAAATAACTTCATGCCCCATCTCCCTTACTTCCAGCTAGTAAGGATCACATAATTCCTAACAAAGTTTTGACACAGATTCCCAATTCGGGCATTCAGAACATATAGCACGTTGCTGGAAGCAAGCACATTCTCATTCAAAGTTGGAAGTTACTATGTAGGAACAAGTTGGTATAGGTATTTCAAAGATGCCCAGAACTGAGCTAAACGTTGTATGTGTCCAACTCCTAGAAATAACTTCATGCCCCATCTCCCTTACTTCCAGCTAGTAAGGATCACATGATTCCTAACAAAGTTTTGACACAGATTCCCTTTTCGGGCATTCAGAACATATAGCACGTTGCTGTAAGCAAGCACATTCTCATTCAAAGATGCAAGTTACTATGTAGGAACAAGTTTGTATAGGTATTTCAAAGATGCCCAGAACTGAGCTAAACTTGATATGTGTCCAACTCCTAGAAATAACTTCATGCCCCATCTCCCTTACTTCCAGCTAGTAAGGATCACATAATTCCTAACAAAGTTTTGACACAGATTCCCAATTCGGGCATTCAGAACATATAGCACGTTGCTGCAAGCAAGCACATTCTCATTCAAAGTTGCAAGTTACTATGTAGGAACAAGTTTGTATAGGTATTTCAAAGATGCCCAGAACTGAGCTAAACGTTGTATGTCTCCAACTTCTAGAAATAACTTCATGCCCCATCTCCCTTACTTCCAGCTAGTAAGGATCACATAATTCCTAACAAAGTTTTGACACAGATTCCCAATTCGGGCATTCAGAACATATAGCACGTTGCTGTAAGCAAGCAGATTCTCATTCAAAGATGCAAGTTACTATGTAGGAACAAGTTTGTATAGGTATTTCAAAGATGCCCAGAACTGAGCTAAACGTGGTATGTCTCCAACTCCTAGAAATAACTTCATGCCCCATCTCCCTTACTTCCAGCTAGTAAGGATCACATAATTCCTAACAAAGTTTTGACACAGATTCCCAATTCGGGCATTCAGCACATATAGCACGTTGCTGTAAGCAAGCACATTCTCATTCAAAGTTGCAAGTTACTATGTAGGAACAAGTTTGTATAGGTATTTCAAAGATGCCCAGAACTGAGCTAAACTTGGTATGTGTCCAACTCCTAGAAATAACTTCATGCCCCATCTCCCTTACTTCCAGCTAGTAAGGATCACATAATTCCTAACAAAGTTTTGACACAGATTCCCAATTCAGGCATTCGGAACATATAGCACGTTGCTGTAAGCAAGCACATTCTCATTCAAAGTTGGAAGTTACTATGTAGTAACAAGTTTGTATAGGTATTTCAAAGATGCCCAGAACTGCGCTAAACGTTGTATGTGTCCAACTCCTAGAAATAACTTCATGCCCCATCTCCCTTACTTCCAGCTAGTAAGGATCACATAATTCCTAACAAAGTTTTGACACAGATTCCCTTTTCGGGCATTCAGAGCATATAGTACGTTGCTGTAAGCAAGCACATTCTCATTCAAAGTTGCAAGTTACTATGTAGGAACAAGTTTGTATAGGTATTTCTAAGATGCCCAGAACTGTGCTAAACTTGGTTTGTGTCCAACTCCTAGAAATACCTTCATGCCCCAACTCCCTTACTTCCAGCTAGTAAGGATCACATAATTCCTAACAAATTTTGACACAGATTCCCAATTCGGGCATTCAGAACATATAGCACGTTGCTGAAAACAAGCACATTCTCATTCAAAGTTGCAAGTTACTATGTAGGAACAAGTTTGTATAGGTATTTCAAAGATGCCCAGAACTGAGCTAAACTTGGTATGTGTCCAACTCCTAGAAATAACTTCATGCTCCATCTCCCTTACTTCCAGCTAGTAAGGATCACATAATTCCTAACAAAGTTTTGACACAGATTCCCAAATCGGGGATTCAGAACATATAGCACGTTGCTGCAAGCAAGCACATTCTCATTCAAAGATGCAAGTTACTATGTAGGAACAAGTTTGTATAGGTATTTCAAAGATGCCCAGAACTGAGCTAAACGTTGTATGTCTCCAACTCCTAGAAATAACTTCATGCCCCATCTCCCTTACTTCCAGCTAGTAAGGATCACATAATTCCTAACAAAGTTTTGACACAGATTCCCAATTCGGGCACTCAGAACATATAGAACGTTGCTGTAAGCAAGCAGATTCTCATTCAAAGATGCAAGTTACTATGTAGGAACAAGTTTGTATAGGTATTTCAAAGATGCCCAGAACTGAGCTAAACGTGGTATGTCTCCAACTCCTAGAAATAACTTCATGCCCCATCTCCCTTACTTCCAGCTAGTAAGGATCACATAATTCCTAACAAAGTTTTGACACAGATTCCCAATTCGGGCATTCAGCACATATAGCACGTTGCTGTAAGCAAGCACATTCTCATTCAAAGTTGCAAGTTACTATGTAGGAACAAGTTTGTATAGGTATTTCAAAGATGCCCAGAACTGAGCTAAACTTGGTATGTGTCCAACTCCTAGAAATAACTTCATGCCCCATCTCCCTTACTTCCAGCTAGTAAGGATCACATAATTCCTAACAAAGTTTTGACACAGATTCCCAATTCGGGCATTCAGAACATATAGCACGTTGCTGTAAGCAAGCACATTCTCATTCAAAGTTGGAAGTTACTATGTAGGAACAAGTTTGTATAGGTATTTCAAAGATGCCCAGAACTGAGCTAAACGTTGTATGTGTCCAACTCCTAGAAATAACTTTATTCCCCATCTCCCTTACTTCCAGCTAGTAAGGATCACATAATTCCTAACAAAGTTTTGACACAGATTCCCTTTTCGGGCATTCAGAGCATATAGTACGTTGCTGTAAGCAAGCACATTCTCATTCAAAGTTGCAAGTTACTATGTAGGAACAAGTTTGTATAGGTATTTCTAAGATGCCCAGAACTGTGCTAAACTTGGTTTGTGTCCAACTCCTAGAAATACCTTCATGCCCCAACTCCCTTACTTCCAGCTAGTAAGGATCACATAATTCCTAACAAATTTTGACACAGATTCCCAATTCGGGCATTCAGAACATATAGCACGTTGCTGAAAACAAGCACATTCTCATTCAAAGTTGCAAGTTACTATGTAGGAACAAGTTTGTATAGGTATTTCAAAGATGCCCAGAACTGAGCTAAACTTGGTATGTGTCCAACTCCTAGAAATAACTTCATGCTCCATCTCCCTTACTTCCAGCTAGTAAGGATCACATAATTCCTAACAAAGTTTTGACACAGATTCCCAAATCGGGGATTCAGAACATATAGCACGTTGCTGCAAGCAAGCACATTCTCATTCAAAGATGCAAGTTACTATGTAGGAACAAGTTTGTATAGGTATTTCAAAGATGCCCAGAACTGAGCTAAACGTTGTATGTCTCCAACTCCTAGAAATAACTTCATGCCCCATCTCCCTTACTTCCAGCTAGTAAGGATCACATAATTCCTAACAAAGTTTTGACACAGATTCCCAATTCGGGCACTCAGAACATATAGAACGTTGCTGTAAGCAAGCAGATTCTCATTCAAAGATGCAAGTTACTATGTAGGAACAAGTTTGTATAGGTATTTCAAAGATGCCCAGAACTGAGCTAAACGTGGTATGTCTCCAACTCCTAGAAATAACTTCATGCCCCATCTCCCTTACTTCCAGCTAGTAAGGATCACATAATTCCTAACAAAGTTTTGACACAGATTCCCAATTCGGGCATTCAGCACATATAGCACGTTGCTGTAAGCAAGCACATTCTCATTCAAAGTTGCAAGTTACTATGTAGGAACAAGTTTGTATAGGTATTTCAAAGATGCCCAGAACTGAGCTAAACTTGGTATGTGTCCAACTCCTAGAAATAACTTCATGCCCCATCTCCCTTACTTCCAGCTAGTAAGGATCACATAATTCCTAACAAAGTTTTGACACAGATTCCCAATTCGGGCATTCAGAACATATAGCACGTTGCTGTAAGCAAGCACATTCTCATTCAAAGTTGGAAGTTACTATGTAGGAACAAGTTTGTATAGGTATTTCAAAGATGCCCAGAACTGAGCTAAACGTTGTATGTGTCCAACTCCTAGAAATAACTTTATTCCCCATCTCCCTTACTTCCAGCTAGTAAGGATCACATAATTCCTAACAAAGTTTTGACACAGATTCCCTTTTCGGGCATTCAGAGCATATAGTACGTTGCTGTAAGCAAGCACATTCTCATTCAAAGTTGCAAGTTACTATGTAGGAACAAGTTTGTATAGGTATTTCTAAGATGCCCAGAACTGAGCTAAACTTGGTTTGTGTCCAACTCCTAGAAATACCTTCATGCCCCAACTCCCTTACTTCCAGCTAGTAAGGATCACATAATTCCTAACAAATTTTGACACAGATTCCCAATTCGGGCATTCAGAACATATAGCACGTTGCTGAAAGCAAGCACATTCTCATTCAAAGTTGCAAGTTACTATGTAGGAACAAGTTTGTATAGGTATTTCAAAGATGCCCAGAACTGAGCTAAACTTGGTATGTGTCCAACTCCTAGAAATAACTTCATGCTCCATCTCCCTTACTTCCAGCTAGTAAGGATCACATAATTCCTAACAAAGTTTTGACACAGATTCCCAAATCGGGCATTCAGAACATATAGCACGTTGCTGCAAGCAAGCACATTCTCATTCAAAGTTGCAAGTTACTATGTAGGAACAAGTTTGTATAGGTATTTCAAAGATGCCCAGAACTGAGCTAAACGTTGTATGTCTCCAACTCCTAGAAATAACTTCATGCCCCATCTCCCTTACTTCCAGCTAGTAAGGATCACATAATTCCTAACAAAGTTTTGACACAGATTCCCAATTCGGCATTCAGAACATATAGCACGTTGCTGTAAGCAAGCAGATTCTCATTCAAAGATGCAAGTTACTATGTAGGAACAAGTTTGTATAGGTATTTCAAAGATGCCCAGAACTGAGCTAAACGTGGTATGTCTCCAACTCCTAGAAATAACTTCATGCCCCATCTCCCTTACTTCCAGCTAGTAAGGATCACATAATTCCTAACAAAGTTTTGACACAGATTCCCAATTCGGGCATTCAGCACATATAGCACGTTGCTGTAAGCAAGCACATTCTCATTCAAAGTTGCAAGTTACTATGTAGGAACAAGTTTGTATAGGTATTTCAAAGATGCCCAGAACTGAGCTAAACTTGGTATGTGTCCAACTCCTAGAAATAACTTCATGCCCCATCTCCCTTACTTCCAGCTAGTAAGGATCACATAATTCCTAACAAAGTTTTGACACAGATTCCCAATTCGGGCATTCAGAACATATAGCACGTTGCTGTAAGCAAGCACATTCTCATTCAAAGTTGGAAGTTACTATGTAGGAACAAGTTTGTATAGGTATTTCAAAGATGCCCAGAACTGAGCTAAACGTTGTATGTGTCCAACTCCTAGAAATAACTTCATGCCCCATCTCCCTTACTTCCAGCTAGTAAGGATCACATAATTCCTAACAAAGTTTTGACACAGATTCCCTTTTCGGGCCTTCAGAGCATATAGCACGTTGCTGTAAGCAAGCACATTCTCATTCAAAGTTGCAAGTTACTATGTAGGAACAAGTTTGTATAGGTATTTCAAAGATGCCCAGAACTGAGCTAAACTTGGTATGTGTCCAACTCCTAGAAATACCTTCATGCCCCAACTCCCTTACATCCAGCTAGTAAGGATCACATAATTCCTAACAAAGTTTTGACACAGATTCCCAATTCTGGCATTCAGAACATATAGCACGTTGCTGTAAGCAAGCACATTCTCATTCAAAGATGCAAGTTACTATGTAGGAACAAGTTTGTATAGGTATTTCAAAGATGCCCAGAACTGAGCTAAACTTGGTATGTGTCCAACTCCTAGAAATAACTTCATGCTCCATCTCCCTTACTTCCAGCTAGTAAGGATCACATAATTCCTAACAAACTTTTGACACAGATTCCCAAATCGGGCATTCAGAACATATAGCACGTTGCTGCAAGCAAGCACATTCTCATTCAAAGTTGCAAGTTACTATGTAGGAACAAGTTTGTATAGGTATTTCAAAGATGCCCAGAACTGAGCTAAACTTGGTATGTGTCCAACTCCTAGAAATAACTTCATGCCCCATCTCCCTTACTTCCAGCTAGTAAGGATCACATAATTCCTAACAAAGTTTTGACACAGATTCCCAATTCGGGCATTCAGAACATATAGCACGTTGCTGTAAGCAAGCAGATTCTCATTCAAAGATGCAAGTTACTATGTAGGAACAAGTTTGTATAGGTATTTCAAAGATGCCCAGTACTGAGCTAAACGTGGTATGTCTCCAACTCCTAGAAATAACTTCATGCCCCAACTCCCTTACTTCCAGCTAGTAAGGATCACATAATTCCTAACAAAGTTTTGACACAGATTCCCAATTCGGGCATTCAGCACATATAGCACGTTGCTGCAAGCAAGCACATTCTCATTAAAAGTTACAAGTTACTATGTAGGAACAAGTTTGTATAGGTATTTCAAAGATGCCCAGAACTGAGCTAAACTTGGTATGTCTCCAACTCCTAGAAATAACTTCATGCCCCATCTCCCTTACTTCCAGCTAGTAAGGATCACATAATTCCTAACAAAGTTTTGACACAGATTCCCAATTCGGGCATTCAGAACATATAGCACGTTGCTGCAAGCAAGCACATTCTCATTCAAAGTTGCAAGTTACTATGTAGGAACAAGTTTGTACAGGTATTTCAAAGATGCCCAGAACTGAGCTAAACTTGGTATGTGTCCAACTCCTAGAAATAACTTCATGCCCCATCTCCCTTACTTCCAGCTAGTAAGGATCACATAATTCCTAACAAAGTTTTGACACAGATTCCCTTTTCGGGCCTTCAGAGCATATAGCACGTTGCTGTAAGCAAGCACATTCTCATTCAAAGTTGCAAGTTACGATGTAGGAACAAGTTTGTATAGGTATTTCAAAGATGCCCAGAACTGAGCTAAACTTGGTATGTGTCCAACTCCTAGAAATACCTTCATGCCCCAACTCCCTTACATCCAGCTAGTAAGGATCACATAATTCCTAACAAAGTTTTGACACAGATTCCCAATTCTGGCATTCAGAACATATAGCACGTTGCTTTAAGCAAGCACATTCTCATTCAAAGATGCAAGTTACTATGTAGGAACAAGTTTGTATAGGTATTTCAAAGATGCCCAGAACTGAGCTAAACTTGGTATGTGTCCAACTCCTAGAAATAACTTCATGCTCCATCTCCCTTACTTCCAGCTAGTAAGGATCACATAATTCCTAACAAACTTTTGACACAGATTCCCAAATCGGGCATTCAGAACATATAGCACGTTGCTGCAAGCAAGCACATTCTCATTCAAAGTTGCAAGTTACTATGTAGGAACAAGTTTGTATAGGTATTTCAAAGATGCCCAGAACTGAGCTAAACTTGGTATGTGTCCAACTCCTAGAAATAACTTCATGCCCCATCTCCCTTACTTCCAGCTAGTAAGGATCACATAATTCCTAACAAAGTTTTGACACAGATTCCCAATTCGGGCATTCAGAACATATAGCACGTTGCTGTAAGCAAGCAGATTCTCATTCAAAGATGCAAGTTACTATGTAGGAACAAGTTTGTATAGGTATTTCAAAGATGCCCAGTACTGAGCTAAACGTGGTATGTCTCCAACTCCTAGAAATAACTTCATGCCCCAACTCCCTTACTTCCAGCTAGTAAGGATCACATAATTCCTAACAAAGTTTTGACACAGATTCCCAATTCGGGCATTCAGCACATATAGCACGTTGCTGTAAGCAAGCACATTCTCATTCAAAGTTGCAAGTTACTATGTAGGAACAAGTTTGTATAGGTATTTCAAAGATGCCCAGAACTGAGCTAAACGTTGTATGTCTCCAACTCCTAGAAATAACTTCATGCCCCATCTCCCTTACTTCCAGCTAGTAAGGATCACATAATTCCTAACAAAGTTTTGACACAGATTCCCAATTCGGGCATTCAGAACATATAGCACGTTGCTGTAAGCAAGCACATTCTCATTCAAAGTTGGAAGTTACTATGTAGGAACAAGTTTGTATAGGTATTTCAAAGATGCCCAGAACTGAGCTAAACGTTGTATGTGTCCAACTCCTAGAAATAACTTCATGCCCCATCTCCCTTACTTCCAGCTAGTAAGGATCACATAATTCCTAACAAAGTTTTGACACAGATTCCCTTTTCGGGCATTCAGAGCATATAGCACGTTGCTGTAAGCAAGCACATTCTCATTCAAAGTTGCAAGTTACTATGTAGGAACAAGTTTGTATAGGTATTTCAAAGATGCCCAGAACTGAGCTAAACTTGGTATGTCTCCAACTCCTTGAAATAACTTCATGCCCCCTCTCCCTTACTTCAAGCTAGTAAGAATCACATAATTCCTAACAAAGTTTTGACACAGATTCCCAATTCGGGCCTTCAGAACATATAGCACGTTGCTGCAAGCAAGCACATTCTCATTAAAAGTTACAAGTTACTATGTAGGAACAAGTTTGTATAGGTATTTCAAAGATGCCCAGAACTGAGCTAAACTTGGTATGTCTCCAACTCCTAGAAATAACTTCATGCCCCATCTCCCTTACTTCCAGCTAGTAAAGATCACATAATTCCTAACAAAGTTTTGACACAGATTCCCAATTCGGGCATTCAGAACATATAGCACGTTGCTGCAAGCAAGCACATTCTCATTCAAAGTTGCAAGTTACTATGTAGGAACAAGTTTGTACAGGTATTTCAAAGATGCCCAGAACTGAGCTAAACTTGGTATGTGTCCAACTCCTAGAAATAACTTCATGCCCCATCTCCCTTACTTCCAGCTAGTAAGGCTCACATAATTCCTAACAAATTTTTGACACATATTCCCAATTCGGGCATTCAGAACATATAGCACGTTGCTGCAAGCAAGCACATTCTCATTCAAAGATGCAAGTTACTATGTAGGAACAAGTTTGTACAGGTATTTCAAAGATGCCCAGAACTGAGCTAAACTTCGTATGTGTCCAACTCCTAGAAATAACTTCTTGCCCCATCTCCCTTACTTCCAGCTAGTAAGGATCACATAATTCCTAACAAAGTTTTGACACAGAATCCCAATTCGGGCATTCAGAACATATAGCACGTTGCTGTAAGCAAGCAGATTCTCATTAAAAGATGCAAGTTACTATGTAGGAACAAGTTTGTATAGGTATTTCAAAGATGCCCAGAACTGAGCTAAACTTGGTATGTGTCCAACTCCTAGAAATAACTTCATGCTCCATCTCCCTTACTTCCAGCTAGTAAGGATCACATAATTCCTAACAAAGTTTTGACACAGATTCCCAAATCGGGCATTCAGAACATATAGCACGTTGCTGCAAGCAAGCACATTCTCATTCAAAGTTGCAAGTTACTATGTAGGAACAAGTTTGTATAGGTATTTCAAAGATGCCCAGAACTGAGCTAAACGTTGTATGTCTCCAACTCCTAGAAATAACTTCATGCCCCATCTCCCTTACTTCCAGCTAGTAAGGATCACATAATTCCTAACAAAGTTTTGACACAGATTCCCAATTCGGGCATTCAGAACATATAGCACCTTGCTGTAAGCAAGCACATTCTCATTCAAAGTTGCAAGTTACTATGTAGGAACAAGTTTGTATAGGTATTTCAAAGATGCCCAGAACTGAGCTAAACGTTGTATGTGTCCAACTCCTAGAAATAACTTCATGCCCCATCTCCCTTACTTCCAGCTAGTAAGGATCACATAATTCCTAACAAAGATTTGACACAGATTCCCTTTTCGGGCATTCAGAGCATATAGCACGTTGCTGTAAGCAAGCACATTCTCATTCAAAGTTGCAAGTTACTATGTAGGAACAAGTTTGTATAGGTATTTCAAAGATGCCCAGAACTGTGCTAAACTTGGTATGTGTCCAACTCCTAGAAATACCTTCATGCCCCAACTCCCTTACTTCCAGCTAGTAAGGATCACATAATTCCTAACAAAGTTTTGACACAGATTCCCAATTCGGGCATTCAGAACATATAGCACGTTGCTGTAAGCAAGCACATTCTCATTCAAAGATGCAATTTACTATGTAGGAACAAGTTTGTATAGGTATTTCAAAGATGCCCAGAACTGAGCTAAACTTGGTATGTGTCCAACTCCTAGAAATAACTTCATGCCCCATCTCCCTTACTTCCAGATAGTAAGGATCACATAATTCCTAACAAAGTTTTGACACAGATTCCAAATTCGGGCATTCAGAACATATAGCACGTTGCTGTAAGAAAGCACATTCTCATTCAAACTTGGAAGTTACTATGTAGGAACAAGTTTGTATAGGTATTTCAAAGATGCCCAGAACTGAGCTAAACGTTGTATGTGTCCAACTCCTAGAAATAACTTCATGCCCCATCTCCCTTACTTCCAGCTAGTAAGGATCACATAATTCCTAACAAAGTTTTGACACAGATTCCCAAATCGGGCATTCAGAACATATAGCACGTTGCTGCAAGCAAGCACATTCTCATTCAAAGATGCAAGTTACTATGTAGGAACAGGTTTGTATAGGTATTTCAAAGATGCCCAGAACTGAGCTAAACGTTGTATGTCTCCAACTCAAGGAAATAACTTCATGCCCCATCTCCCTTACTTCCAGCTAGTAAGGATCACATAATTCCTAACAAAGTTTTGACACAGATTCCCTATTCGGGCATTCAGAACATATAGCACGTTGCTGTAAGCAAGCAGATTCTCATTCAAAGATGCAAGTTACTATGTAGGAACAAGTTTGTATAGGTATTTCAAAGATGCCCAGAACTGAGCTAAACGTTGTATGTGTCCAACTCCTAGAAATAACTTCATGCCCCATCTCCCTTACTTCCAGCTAGTAAGGATCACATGATTCCTAACAAAGTTTTGACACAGATTCCCTTTTCGGGCATTCAGAACATATAGCACGTTGCTGTAAGCAAGCACATTCTCATTCAAAGATGCAAGTTACTATGTAGGAACAAGTTTGTATAGGTATTTCAAAGATGCCCAGAACTGAGCTAAACTTGATATGTGTCCAACTCCTAGAAATAACTTCATGCCCCATCTCCCTTACTTCCAGCTAGTAAGGATCACATAATTCCTAACAAAGTTTTGACACAGATTCCCAATTCGGGCATTCAGAACATATAGCACGTTGCTGCAAGCAAGCACATTCTCATTCAAAGTTGCAAGTTACTATGTAGGAACAAGTTTGTATAGGTATTTCAAAGATGCCCAGAACTGAGCTAAACGTTGTATGTCTCCAACTCCTAGAAATAACTTCATGCCCCATCTCCCTTACTTCCAGCTAGTAAGGATCACATAATTCCTAACAAAGTTTTGACACAGATTCCCAATTCGGGCATTCAGAACATATAGCACGTTGCTGTAAGCAAGCAGATTCTCATTCAAAGATGCAAGTTACTATGTAGGAACAAGTTTGTATAGGTATTTCAAAGATGCCCAGAACTGAGCTAAACGTGGTATGTCTCCAACTCCTAGAAATAACTTCATGCCCCATCTCCCTTACTTCCAGCTAGTAAGGATCACATAATTCCTAACAAAGTTTTGACACAGATTCCCAATTCGGGCATTCAGCACATATAGCACGTTGCTGTAAGCAAGCACATTCTCATTCAAAGTTGCAAGTTACTATGTAGGAACAAGTTTGTATAGGTATTTCAAAGATGCCCAGAACTGAGCTAAACTTGGTATGTGTCCAACTCCTAGAAATAACTTCATGCCCCATCTCCCTTACTTCCAGCTAGTAAGGATCACATAATTCCTAACAAAGTTTTGACACAGATTCCCAATTCAGGCATTCGGAACATATAGCACGTTGCTGTAAGCAAGCACATTCTCATTCAAAGTTGGAAGTTACTATGTAGGAACAAGTTTGTATAGGTATTTCAAAGATGCCCAGAACTGAGCTAAACGTTGTATGTGTCCAACTCCTAGAAATAGCTTCATGCCCCATCTCCCTTACTTCCAGCTAGTAAGGATCACATAATTCCTAACAAAGTTTTGACACAGATTCCCTTTTCGGGCATTCAGAGCATATAGTACGTTGCTGTAAGCAAGCACATTCTCATTCAAAGTTGCAAGTTACTATGTAGGAACAAGTTTGTATAGGTATTTCTAAGATGCCCAGAACTGTGCTAAACTTGGTTTGTGTCCAACTCCTAGAAATACCTTCATGCCCCAACTCCCTTACTTCCAGCTAGTAAGGATCACATAATTCCTAACAAATTTTGACACAGATTCCCAATTCGGGCATTCAGAACATATAGCACGTTGCTGAAAGCAAGCACATTCTCATTCAAAGTTGCAAGTTACTATGTAGGAACAAGTTTGTATAGGTATTTCAAAGATGCCCAGAACTGAGCTAAACTTGGTATGTGTCCAACTCCTAGAAATAACTTCATGCTCCATCTCCCTTACTTCCGGCTAGTAAGGATCACATAATTCCTAACAAAGTTTTGACACAGATTCCCAAATCGGGCATTCAGAACATATAGCACGTTGCTGCAAGCAAGCACATTCTCATTCAAAGTTGCAAGTTACTATGTAGGAACAAGTTTGTATAGGTATTTCAAAGATGCCCAGAACTGAGCTAAACGTTGTATGTCTCCAACTCCTAGAAATAACTTCATGCCCCATCTCCCTTACTTCCAGCTAGTAAGGATCACATAATTCCTAACAAAGTTTTGACACAGATTCCCAATTCGGCATTCAGAACATATAGCACGTTGCTGTAAGCAAGCAGATTCTCATTCAAAGATGCAAGTTACTATGTAGGAACAAGTTTGTATAGGTATTTCAAAGATGCCCAGAACTGAGCTAAACGTGGTATGTCTCCAACTCCTAGAAATAACTTCATGCCCCATCTCCCTTACTTCCAGCTAGTAAGGATCACATAATTCCTAACAAAGTTTTGACACAGATTCCCAATTCGGGCATTCAGAACATATAGCACGTTGCTGCAAGCAAGCACATTCTCATTCAAAGTTGCAAGTTACTATGTAGGAACAAGTTTGTATAGGTATTTCAAAGATGCCCAGAACTGAGCTAAACTTGGTATGTGTCCAACTCCTAGAAATAACTTCATGCCCCATCTCCCTTACTTCCAGCTAGTAAGGATCACATAATTCCTAACAAAGTTTTGACACAGATTCCCAATTCGGGCATTCAGAACATATAGCACGTTGCTGTAAGCAAGCAGATTCTCATTCAAAGATGCAAGTTACTATGTAGGAACAAGTTTGTATAGGTATTTCAAAGATGCCCAGTACTGAGCTAAACGTGGTATGTCTCCAACTCCTAGAAATAACTTCATGCCCCAACTCCCTTACTTCCAGCTAGTAAGGATCACATAATTCCTAACAAAGTTTTGACACAGATTCCCAATTCGGGCATTCAGCACATATAGCACGTTGCTGTAAGCAAGCACATTCTCATTCAAAGTTGCAAGTTACTATGTAGGAACAAGTTTGTATAGGTATTTCAAAGATGCCCAGAACTGAGCTAAACGTTGTATGTCTCCAACTCCTAGAAATAACTTCATGCCCCATCTCCCTTACTTCCAGCTAGTAAGGATCACATAATTCCTAACAAAGTTTTGACACAGATTCCCAATTCGGGCATTCAGAACATATAGCACGTTGCTGTAAGCAAGCACATTCTCATTCAAAGTTGGAAGTTACTATGTAGGAACAAGTTTGTATAGGTATTTCAAAGATGCCCAGAACTGAGCTAAACGTTGTATGTGTCCAACTCCTAGAAATAACTTCATGCCCCATCTCCCTTACTTCCAGCTAGTAAGGATCACATAATTCCTAACAAAGTTTTGACACAGATTCCCTTTTCGGGCATTCAGAGCATATAGCACGTTGCTGTAAGCAAGCACATTCTCATTCAAAGTTGCAAGTTACTATGTAGGAACAAGTTTGTATAGGTATTTCAAAGATGCCCAGAACTGAGCTAAACTTGGTATGTCTCCAACTCCTAGAAATAACTTCATGCCCCCTCTCCCTTACTTCAAGCTAGTAAGAATCACATAATTCCTAACAAAGTTTTGACACAGATTCCCAATTCGGGCCTTCAGAACATATAGCACGTTGCTGCAAGCAAGCACATTCTCATTAAAAGTTACAAGTTACTATGTAGGAACAAGTTTGTATAGGTATTTCAAAGATGCCCAGAACTGAGCTAAACTTGGTATGTCTCCAACTCCTAGAAATAACTTCATGCCCCATCTCCCTTACTTCCAGCTAGTAAGGATCACATAATTCCTAACAAAGTTTTGACACAGATTCCCAATTCGGGCATTCAGAACATATAGCACGTTGCTGCAAGCAAGCACATTCTCATTCAAAGTTGCAAGTTACTATGTAGGAACAAGTTTGTACAGGTATTTCAAAGATGCCCAGAACTGAGCTAAACTTGGTATGTGTCCAACTCCTAGAAATAACTTCATGCCCCATCTCCCTTACTTCCAGCTAGTAAGGCTCACATAATTCCTAACAAATTTTTGACACATATTCCCAATTCGGGCATTCAGAACATATAGCACGTTGCTGCAAGCAAGCACATTCTCATTCAAAGATGCAAGTTACTATGTAGGAACAAGTTTGTACAGGTATTTCAAAGATGCCCAGAACTGAGCTAAACTTCGTATGTGTCCAACTCCTAGAAATAACTTCTTGCCCCATCTCCCTTACTTCCAGCTAGTAAGGATCACATAATTCCTAACAAAGTTTTGACACAGATTCCCAATTCGGGCATTCAGAACATATAGCACGTTGCTGTAAGCAAGCAGATTCTCATTAAAAGATGCAAGTTACTATGTAGGAACAAGTTTGTATAGGTATTTCAAAGATGCCCAGAACTGAGCTAAACTTGGTATGTGTCCAACTCCTAGAAATAACTTCATGCTCCATCTCCCTTACTTCCAGCTAGTAAGGATCACATAATTCCTAACAAAGTTTTGACACAGATTCCCAAATCGGGCATTCAGAACATATAGCACGTTGCTGCAAGCAAGCACATTCTCATTCAAAGTTGCAAGTTACTATGTAGGAAGAAGTTTGTATAGGTATTTCAAAGATGCCCAGAACTGAGCTAAACGTTGTATGTCTCCAACTCCTAGAAATAACTTCATGCCCCATCTCCCTTACTTCCAGCTAGTAAGGATCACATAATTCCTAACAAAGTTTTGACACAGATTCCCAATTCGGGCATTCAGAACATATAGCACCTTGCTGTAAGCAAGCACATTCTCATTCAAAGTTGCAAGTTACTATGTAGGAACAAGTTTGTATAGGTATTTCAAAGATGCCCAGAACTGAGCTAAACGTTGTATGTGTCCAACTCCTAGAAATAACTTCATGCCCCATCTCCCTTACTTCCAGCTAGTAAGGATCACATAATTCCTAACAAAGATTTGACACAGATTCCCTTTTCGGGCATTCAGAGCATATAGCACGTTGCTGTAAGCAAGCACATTCTCATTCAAAGTTGCAAGTTACTATGTAGGAACAAGTTTGTATAGATATTTCAAAGATGCCCAGAACTGTGCTAAACTTGGTATGTGTCCAACTCCTAGAAATACCTTCATGCCCCAACTCCCTTACTTCCAGCTAGTAAGGATCACATAATTCCTAACAAAGTTTTGACACAGATTCCCAATTCGGGCATTCAGAACATATAGCACGTTGCTGTAAGCAAGCACATTCTCATTCAAAGATGCAATTTACTATGTAGGAACAAGTTTGTATAGGTATTTCAAAGATGCCCAGAACTGAGCTAAACTTGGTATGTGTCCAACTCCTAGAAATAACTTCATGCCCCATCTCCCTTACTTCCAGATAGTAAGGATCACATAATTCCTAACAAAGTTTTGACACAGATTCCAAATTCGGGCATTCAGAACATATAGCACGTTGCTGTAAGCAAGCACATTCTCATTCAAACTTGGAAGTTACTATGTAGGAACATGTTTGTATAGGTATTTCAAAGATGCCCAGAACTGAGCTAAACGTTGTATGTGTCCAACTCCTAGAAATAACTTCATGCCCCATCTCCCTTACTTCCAGCTAGTAAGGATCACATAATTCCTAACAAAGTTTTGACACAGATTCCCAAATCGGGCATTCAGAACATATAGCACGTTGCTGCAAGCAAGCACATTCTCATTCAAAAATGCAAGTTACTATGTAGGAACAGGTTTGTATAGGTATTTCAAAGATGCCCAGAACTGAGCTAAACGTTGTATGTCTCCAACTCAAGGAAATAACTTCATGCCCCATCTCCCTTACTTCCAGCTAGTAAGGATCACATAATTCCTAACAAAGTTTTGACACAGATTCCCTATTCGGGCATTCAGAACATATAGCACGTTGCTGTAAGCAAGCAGATTCTCATTCAAAGATGCAAGTTACTATGTAGGAACAAGTTTGTATAGGTATTTCAAAGATGCCCAGAACTGAGCTAAACGTGGTATGTCTCCAACTCCTAGAAATAACTTCATGCACCATCTCCCTTACTTCCAGCTAGTAAGGATCACATAATTCCTAACAAAGTTTTGACACAGATTCCCAATTCGGTCATTCAGCACATATAGCACGTTGCTGTAAGCAAGCACATTCTCATTCAAAGTTGCAAGTTACTATGTAGGAACAAGTTTGTATAGGTATTTCAAAGATGCCCAGAACTGAGCTAAACTTGGTATGTGTCCAACTCCTAGAAATAACTTCATGCCCCATCTCCCTTACTTCCAGCTAGTAAGGATCACATAATTCCTAACAAAGTTTTGACACAGATTCCCAATTCGGGCATTCAGAACATATAGCACGTTGCTGTAAGCAAGCACATTCTCATTCAAAGTTGGAAGTTACTATTTAGGAACAAGTTTGTATAGGTATTTCAAAGATGCCCAGAACTGAGCTAAACGTTGTATGTGTCCAACTCCTAGAAATAACTTCATGCCCCATCTCCCTTACTTCCAGCTAGTAAGGATCACATAATTCCTAACAAAGTTTTGACACAGATTCCCAAATCGGGCTTTCAGAACATATAGCACGTTGCTGCAAGCAAGCACATTCTCATTCAAAGTTGCAAGTTACTATGTAGGAACAGGTTTGTATAGGTATTTCAAAGATGCCCAGAACTGAGCTAAACGTTGTATGTCTCAAACTCCTATAAATAACTTCATGCCCCATCTCCCTTACTTCCAGCTAGTAAGGATCACATAATTCCTAACAAAGTTTTGACACAGATTCCCTATTCGGGCATTCAGAACATATAGCACGTTGCTGTAAGCAAGCAGATTCTCATTCAAAGATGCAAGTTACTATGTAGGAACAAGTTTGTATAGGTATTTCAAAGATGCCCAGAACTGAGCTAAACGTGGTATGTCTCCAACTCCTAGAAATAACTTCATGCCCCATCTCCCTTACTTCCAGCTAGTAAGGATCACATAATTCCTAACAAAGTTTTGACACAGATTCCCAATTCGGTCATTCAGCACATATAGCACGTTGCTGTAAGCAAGCACATTCTCATTCAAAGTTGCAAGTTACTATGTAGGAACAAGTTTGTATAGGTATTTCAAAGATGCCCAGAACTGAGCTAAACTTGGTATGTGTCCAACTCCTAGAAATAACTTCATGCCCCATCTCCCTTACTTGCAGCTAGTAAGGATCACATAATTCCTAACAAAGTTTTGACACAGATTCCCAATTCGGGCATTCAGAACATATAGCACGTTGCTGTAAGCAAGCACATTCTCATTCAAAGTTGGAAGTTACTATGTAGGAACAAGTTGGTATAGGTATTTCAAAGATGCCCAGAACTGAGCTAAACTTGGTATGTGTCCAACTCCTAGAAATAACTTCATGCCCCATCTCCCTTACTTCCAGCTAGTAAGGATCACATAATTCCTAACAAAGTTTTGACACAGATTCCCAATTCGGGCATTCAGAACATATAGCACGTTGCTGTAAGCAAGCACATTTTCATTCAAAGTTGCAAGTTACTATGTAGGAACAAGTTTGTATAGGTATTTCAAGGATGCCCAGAACTGAGCTAAACTTGGTATGTGTCCAACTCCTAGAAATAACTTCATGCCCCATCTCCCTTACTTCCAGCTAGTAAGGATCACATAATTCCTAACAAAGTTTTGACACAGATTCCCAATTCGGGCATTCAGAACATATAGCACGTTGCTGTAAGCAAGCAGATTCTCATTCAAAGATGCAAGTTACTATGTAGGAACAAGTTTGTATAGGTATTTCAAAGATGCCCAGAACTGAGCTAAACTTGGTATGTGTCCAACTCCTAGAAATAACTTCATGCCCCATCTCCCTTACTTCCAGCTAGTAAGGATCACATAATTCCTAACAAAGTTTTGACACAGATTCCCAATTCGGGCATTCAGAACATATAGCACGTTGCTGTAAGCAAGCACATTTTCATTCAAAGTTGCAAGTTACTATGTAGGAACAAGTTTGTATAGGTATTTCAAAGATGCCCAGAACTGAGCTAAACTTGGTATGTGTCCAACTCCTAGAAATAACTTCATGTCCCATCTCCCTTACTTCCAGGTAGTAAGGATCACATAATTCCTAATAAAGTTTTGACACAGATTCCCAATTCGGGCATTCAGAACATATAGCACGTTGCTGTAAGCAAGCAGATTCTCATTCAAAGATGCAAGTTACTATGTAGGAACAAGTTTGTATAGGTATTTCAAAGATGCCCAGAACTGAGCGAAACTTGGTATGTGTCAAACTCCTAGAAATAACTTCATGCCCCATCTCCCTTACTTCCAGCTAGTAAGGATCACATAATTCCTAACAAAGTTTTGACACAGATTCCCAATTCGGGCATTCAGAACATATAGCACGTTGCTGTAAGCAAGCAGATTCTCATTCAAAGATGCAAGTTACTATGTAGGAACAAGTTTGTATAGGTATTTCAAAGATGCCCAGAACTGAGCTAAACTTGGTATGTGTCCAACTCCTAGAAATAACTTCATGCCCCATCTCCCTTACTTCCAGCTAGTAAGGATCACATAATTCTTAACAAAGTTTTGACACAGATTCCCAATTCGGGCATTCAGAACATATAGCACGTTGCTGTAAGCAAGCACATTTTCATTCAAAGTTGCAAGTTACTATGTAGGAACAAGTTTGTATAGGTATTTCAAAGATGCCCAGAACTGAGCTAAACTTGGTATGTGTCCAACTCCTAGAAATAACTTCATGCCCCATCTCCCTTACTTCCAGCTAGTAAGGATCACATAATTCCTAACAAAGTTTTGACACAGATTCCCAATTCGGGCATTCAGAACATATAGCACGTTGCTGTAAGCAAGCAGATTCTCATTCAAAGATGCAAGTTACTATGTAGGAACAAGTTTGTATAGGTATTTCAAAGATGCCCAGAACTGAGCGAAACTTGGTATGTGTCCAACTCCTAGAAATAACTTCATGCCCCATCTCCCTTACTTCCAGCTAGTAAGGATCACATAATTCCTAACAAAGTTTTGACACAGATTCCCAATTCGGGCATTCAGAACATATAGCACGTTGCTGTAAGCAAGCACATTCTCATTCAAAGTTGCAAGTTACTATGTAGGAACAAGTTTGTATAGGTATTTCAAAGATGCCCAGAACTGAGCTAAACTTGGTATGTGTCCAACTCCTAGAAATAACTTCATGCCCCAACTCCCTTACTTCCAGCTAGTAAGGATCACATAATTCCTAACAAAGTTTTGACACAGATTTCCAATTCGGGCATTCAGAACATATAGCACGTTGCTGTAAGCAAGCACATTCTCATTCAAAGTTGCAAGTTACTATGTAGGAACAAGTTTGTATAGGTATTTCAAAGATGCCCAGAACTGAGCTAAACTTGGTATGTGTCCAACTCCTAGAAATAACTTCATGCCCCATCTCCCTTACTTCCAGCTAGTAAGGATCACATAATTCCTAACAAAGTTTTGACACAGATTCCCAATTCGGGCATTCAGAACATATAGCACGTTGCTGTAAGCAAGCACATTCTCATTCAAAGTTGCAAGTTACTATGTAGGAACAAGTTTGTATAGGTATTTCAAAGATGCCCAGAACTGAGCTAAACTTGGTATGTGTCCAACTCCTAGATATAACTTCATGCCCCATCTCCCTTACTTCCAGCTAGTAAGGATCACATAATTCCTAACAAAGTTTTGACACAGATTCCCAATTCGGGCATTCAGAACATATAGCACGTTGCTGTAAGCAAGCAGATTCTCATTCAAAGATGCAAGTTACTATGTAGGAACAAGTTTGTATAGGTATTTCAAAGATGCCCAGAAATGAGCTAAACTTGGTATGTGTCCAACTCCTAGAAATAACTTCATGCCCCATCTCCCTTACTTCCAGCTAGTAAGGATCACATAATTTCTAACAAAGTTTTGACACAGATTCCCAATTCGGGCATTCAGAACATATAGCACGTTGCTGTAAGCAAGCACATTCTCATTCAAAGTTGCAAGTTACTATGTAGGAACAAGTTTGTATAGGTATTTCAAAGATGCCCAGAACTGAGCTAAACTTGGTATGTGTCCAACTCCTAGAAATAACTTCATGCCCCATCTCCCTTACTTCCAGCTAGTAAGGATCACATAATTCCTAACAAAGTTTTGACACAGATTCCCAATTCGGGCATTCAGAACATATAGCACGTTGCTGTAAGCAAGCACATTTTCATTCAAAGTTGCAAGTTACTATGTAGGAACAAGTTTGTATAGGTATTTCAAAGATGCCCAGAACTGAGCTAAACTTGGTATGTGTCCAACTCTTAGAAATAACTTCATGCCCCATCTCCCTTACTTCCAGCTAGTAAGGATCACATAATTCCTAACAAAGTTTTGACACAGATTCCCAAATCGGGCATTCAGAACATATAGCACGTTGGTGTAAGCAAGCAGATTCTCATTCAAAGATGCAAGTTACTATGTAGGAAGAAGTTTGTATAGGTATTTCAAAGATGCCCAGAACTGAGCTAAACTTGGTATGTGTCCAACTCCTAGAAATAACTTCATGCCCCATCTCCCTTACTTCCAGCTAGTAAGGATCACATAATTCTTAACAAACTTTTGACACAGATTCCCAATTCGGGCATTCAGAACATATAGCACGTTGCTGTAAGCAAGCACATTCTCATTCAAAGATGCAAGTTACTATGTAGGAACAAGTTTGTATAGGTATTTCAAAGATGCCCAGAACTGAGCTAAACTTGGTATGTGTCCAACTCCTAGAAATAACTTCATGCCCCATCTCCCTTACTTCCAGCTAGTAAGGATCACATAATTCCTAACAAAGTTTTGACACAGATTCCCAATTCGGGCATTCAGAACATATAGCACGTTGCTGTAAGCAAGCACATTCTCATTCAAAGATGCAAGTTACTATGTAGGAACAAGTTTGTATAGGTATTTCAAAGATGCCCAGAACTGAGCTAAACTTGGTATGTGTCCAACTCCTAGAAATAACTTCATGCCCCATCTCCCTTACTTCCAGCTAGTAAGGATCACATAATTCCTAACAAAGTTTTGACACAGATTCCCAATTCGGGCATTCAGAACATATAGCACGTTGCTGTAAGCAAGCACATTTTCATTCAAAGTTGCAAGTTACTATGTAGGAACAAGTTTGTATAGGTATTTCAAGATGCCCAGAACTGAGCTAAACTTGGTATGTGTCCAACTCCTAGAAATAACTTCATGCCCCATCTCCCTTACTTCCAGCTAGTAAGGATCACATAATTCCTAACAAAGTTTTGACACAGATTCCCAATTCGGGCATTCAGAACATATAGCACGTTGCTGTAAGCAAGCAGATTCTCATTCAAAGATGCAAGTTACTATGTAGGAACAAGTTTGTATAGGTATTTCAAAGATGCCCAGAACTGAGCTAAACTTGGTATGTGTCCAACTCCTAGAAATAACTTCATGCCCCATCTCCCTTACTTCCAGCTAGTAAGGATCACATAATTCCTAACAAAGTTTTGACACAGATTCCCAATTCGGGCATTCAGAACATATAGCACGTTGCTGTAAGCAAGCACATTCTCATTCAAAGTTGCAAGTTACTATGTAGGAACAAGTTTGTATAGGTATTTCAAAGATGCCCAGAACTGAGCTAAACTTGGTATGTGTCCAACTCCTAGAAATAACTTCATGCCCCATCTCCCTTACTTCCAGCTAGTAAGGATCACATAATTCCTAACAAATTTTTGACACAGATTCCCAATTCGGGCATTCAGAACATATAGCACGTTGCTGTAAGCAAGCAGATTCTCATTCAAAGATGCAAGTTACTATGTAGGAACAAGTTTGTATAGGTATTTCAAAGATGCCCAGAACTGAGCTAAACTTGGTATGTGTCCAACTCCTAGAAATAACTTCATGCCCCATCTCCCTTACTTCCAGCTAGTAAGGATCACATGATTCCTAACAAAGTTTTGACACAGATTCCCAATTCGGGCATTCAGAACATATAGCACGTTGCTGTAAACAAGCACATTCTCATTCAAAGTTGCAAGTTACTATGTAGGAACAAGTTTGTATAGGTATTTCAAAGATGCCCAGAACTGAGCTAAACTTGGTATGTGTCCAACTCCTAGAAATAACTTCATGCCCCATCTCCCTTACTTCCAGCTAGTAAGGATCACATGATTCCTAACAAAGTTTTGACACAGATTCCCAATTCGGGCATTCAGAACATATAGCACGTTGCTGTAAGCAAGCACATTCTCATTCAAAGTTGCAAGTTACTATGTAGGAACAAGTTTGTATAGGTATTTCAAAGATGCCCAGAACTGAGCTAAACTTGGTATGTGTCCAACTCCTAGAAATAACTTCATGCCCCATCTCCCTTACTTCCAGCTAGTAAGGATCACATAATTCCTAACAAAGTTTTGACACAGATTCCCAATTCGGGCATTCAGAACATATAGCACGTTGCTGTAAGCAAGCACATTCTCCTTCAAAGTTGCAAGTTACTATGTAGGAACAAGTTTGTATAGGTATTTCAAAGATTCCCAGAACTGAGCTAAACTTGGTATGTGTCCAACTCCTAGAAATAACTTCATGCCCCATCTCCCTTACTTCCAGCTAGTATGGATCACATGATTCCTAACAAATTTTTGACACAGATTCCCAATTCGGGCATTCAGAACATATAGCACGTTGCTGTAAGCAAGCACATTCTCATTCAAAGATGCAAGTTACTATGTAGGAACAAGTTTGTATAGGTATTTCAAAGATGCCCAGAACTGAGCTAAACTTGGTATGTGTCCAACTCCTAGAAATAACTTCATGCCCCATCTCCCTTACTTCCAGCTAGTAAGGATCACATGATTCCTAACAAAGTTTTGACACAGATTCCCAATTCGGGCATTCAGAACATATAGCACGTTGCTGTAAGCAAGCACATTCTCATTCAAAGTTGCAAGTTACTATGTAGGAACAAGTTTGTATAGGTATTTCAAAGATGCCTAGAACTGAGCTAAACTTGGTATGTGTCCAACTCCTAGAAATAACTTCATGCCCCATCTCCCTTACTTCCAGCTAGTAAGGATCACATAATTCCTAACAAAGTTTTGACACAGATTCCCAATTCGGGCATTCAGAACATATAGCACGTTGCTGTAAGCAAGCACATTCTCATTCAAAGTTGCAAGTTACTATGTAGGAACAAGTTTGTATAGGTATTTCAAAGATGCCCAGAACTGAGCTAAACTTGGTATGTGTCCAACTCCTAGAAATAACTTCATGCCCCATCTCCCTTACTTCCAGCTAGTAAGGATCACATAATTCCTAACAAAGTTTTGACACAGATTCCCAATTCGGGCATTCAGAACATATAGCACGTGGCTCTAAGCAAGCAGATTCTCCTTCAAAGATGCAAGTTACTATGTAGGAACAAGTTTGTATAGGTATTTCAAAGATGCCCAGAACTGAGCTAAACTTGTTATGTGTCCAACTCCTAGAAATAACTTCATGCCCCATCTCACTTACTTCCAGCTAGTAAGGATCACATAATTCCTAACAAAGTTTTGACACAGATTCCCAATTCGGGCATTCAGAACATATAGCACGTTGCTGTAAGCAAGCACATTTTCATTCAAAGATGCAAGTTACTATGTAGGAACAAGTTTGTATAGGTATTTCAAAGATGCCCAGAACTGAGCTAAACTTGGTATGTGTCCAACTCCTAGAAATAACTTCATGCCCCATCTCCCTTACTTCCAGCTAGTAAGGATCACATAATTCCTAACAAAGTTTTGACACAGATTCCCAATTCGGGCATTCATAACATATAGCACGTGGCTGTAAGCAAGCACATTCTCCTTCAAAGATGCAAGTTACTATGTAGGAACAAGTTTGTATAGGTATTTCAAAGATGCCCAGAACTGAGCTAAACTTGGTATGTGTCCAACTCCTAGAAATAACTTCATGCCCCATCTCCCTTACTTCCAGCTAGTAAGGATCACATAATTCCTAACAAATTTTTGACACAGATTCCCAATTCGGGCATTCAGAACATATAGTACGTTGCTGTAAGCAAGCACATTTTCATTCAAAGTTGCAAGTTACTATGTAGGAACAAGTTTGTATAGGTATTTCAAAGATGCCCAGAACTGAGCTAAACTTGGTATGTGTCCAACTCCTAGAAATAACTTCATGCCCCAACTCCCTTACTTCCAGCTAGTAAGGATCACATAATTCCTAACAAAGTTTTGACACAGATTTCCAATTCGGGCATTCAGAACATATAGCACGTTGCTGTAAGCAAGCACATTCTCATTCAAAGTTGCAAGTTACTATGTAGGAACAAGTTTGTATAGGTATTTCAAAGATGCCCAGAACTGAGCTAAACTTGGTATGTGTCCAACTCCTAGAAATAACTTCATGACCCATCTCCCTTACTTCCAGCTAGTAAGGATCACATAATTCCTAACAAAGTTTTGACACAGATTCCCAATTCGGGCATTCAGAACATATAGCACGTTGCTGTAAGCAAGCACATTCTCATTCAAAGTTGCAAGTTACTATGTAGGAACAAGTTTGTATAGGTATTTCAAAGATGCCCAGAACTGAGCTAAACTTGGTATGTGTCCAACTCCTAGATATAACTTCATGCCCCATCTCCCTTACTTCCAGCTAGTAAGGATCACATAATTCCTAACAAAGTTTTGACACAGATTCCCAATTCGGGCATTCAGAACATATAGCACGTTGCTGTAAGCAAGCAGATTCTCATTCAAAGATGCAAGTTACTATGTAGGAACAAGTTTGTATAGGTATTTCAAAGATGCCCAGAAATGAGCTAAACTTGGTATGTGTCCAACTCCTAGAAATAACTTCATGCCCCATCTCCCTTACTTCCAGCTAGTAAGGATCACATAATTTCTAACAAAGTTTTGACACAGATTCCCAATTCGGGCATTCAGAACATATAGCACGTTGCTGTAAGCAAGCACATTCTCATTCAAAGTTGCAAGTTACTATGTAGGAACAAGTTTGTATAGGTATTTCAAAGATGCCCAGAACTGAGCTAAACTTGGTATGTGTCCAACTCCTAGAAATAACTTCATGCCCCATCTCCCTTACTTCCAGCTAGTAAGGATCACATAATTCCTAACAAAGTTTTGACACAGATTCCCAATTCGGGCATTCAGAACATATAGCACGTTGCTGTAAGCAAGCACATTTTCATTCAAAGTTGCAAGTTACTATGTAGGAACAAGTTTGTATAGGTATTTCAAAGATGCCCAGAACTGAGCTAAACTTGGTATGTGTCCAACTCTTAGAAATAACTTCATGCCCCATCTCCCTTACTTCCAGCTAGTAAGGATCACATAATTCCTAACAAAGTTTTGACACAGATTCCCAAATCGGGCATTCAGAACATATAGCACGTTGGTGTAAGCAAGCAGATTCTCATTCAAAGATGCAAGTTACTATGTAGGAACAAGTTTGTATAGGTATTTCAAAGATGCCCAGAACTGAGCTAAACTTGGTATGTGTCCAACTCCTAGAAATAACTTCATGCCCCATCTCCCTTACTTCCAGCTAGTAAGGATCACATAATTCTTAACAAACTTTTGACACAGATTCCCAATTCGGGCATTCAGAACATATAGCACGTTGCTGTAAGCAAGCACATTCTCATTCAAAGATGCAAGTTACTATGTAGGAACAAGTTTGTATAGGTATTTCAAAGATGCCCAGAACTGAGCTAAACTTGGTATGTGTCCAACTCCTAGAAATAACTTCATGCCCCATCTCCCTTACTTCCAGCTAGTAAGGATCACATAATTCCTAACAAAGTTTTGACACAGATTCCCAATTCGGGCATTCAGAACATATAGCACGTTGCTGTAAGCAAGCACATTCTCATTCAAAGATGCAAGTTACTATGTAGGAACAAGTTTGTATAGGTATTTCAAAGATGCCCAGAACTGAGCTAAACTTGGTATGTGTCCAACTCCTAGAAATAACTTCATGCCCCATCTCCCTTACTTCCAGCTAGTAAGGATCACATAATTCCTAACAAAGTTTTGACACAGATTCCCAATTCGGGCATTCAGAACATATAGCACGTTGCTGTAAGCAAGCACATTTTCATTCAAAGTTGCAAGTTACTATGTAGGAACAAGTTTGTATAGGTATTTCAAGATGCCCAGAACTGAGCTAAACTTGGTATGTGTCCAACTCCTAGAAATAACTTCATGCCCCATCTCCCTTACTTCCAGCTAGTAAGGATCACATAATTCCTAACAAAGTTTTGACACAGATTCCCAATTCGGGCATTCAGAACATATAGCACGTTGCTGTAAGCAAGCAGATTCTCATTCAAAGATGCAAGTTACTATGTAGGAACAAGTTTGTATAGGTATTTCAAAGATGCCCAGAACTGAGCTAAACTTGGTATGTGTCCAACTCCTAGAAATAACTTCATGCCCCATCTCCCTTACTTCCAGCTAGTAAGGATCACATAATTCCTAACAAAGTTTTGACACAGATTCCCAATTCGGGCATTCAGAACATATAGCACGTTGCTGTAAGCAAGCACATTCTCATTCAAAGTTGCAAGTTACTATGTAGGAACAAGTTTGTATAGGTATTTCAAAGATGCCCAGAACTGAGCTAAACTTGGTATGTGTCCAACTCCTAGAAATAACTTCATGCCCCATCTCCCTTACTTCCAGCTAGTAAGGATCACATAATTCCTAACAAATTTTTGACACAGATTCCCAATTCGGGCATTCAGAACATATAGCACGTTGCTGTAAGCAAGCAGATTCTCATTCAAAGATGCAAGTTACTATGTAGGAACAAGTTTGTATAGGTATTTCAAAGATGCCCAGAACTGAGCTAAACTTGGTATGTGTCCAACTCCTAGAAATAACTTCATGCCCCATCTCCCTTACTTCCAGCTAGTAAGGATCACATGATTCCTAACAAAGTTTTGACACAGATTCCCAATTCGGGCATTCAGAACATATAGCACGTTGCTGTAAGCAAGCACATTCTCATTCAAAGTTGCAAGTTACTATGTAGGAACAAGTTTGTATAGGTATTTCAAAGATGCCCAGAACTGAGCTAAACTTGGTATGTGTCCAACTCCTAGAAATAACTTCATGCCCCATCTCCCTTACTTCCAGCTAGTAAGGATCACATGATTCCTAACAAAGTTTTGACACAGATTCCCAATTCGGGCATTCAGAACATATAGCACGTTGCTGTAAGCAAGCACATTCTCATTCAAAGTTGCAAGTTACTATGTAGGAACAAGTTTGTATAGGTATTTCAAAGATGCCCAGAACTGAGCTAAACTTGGTATGTGTCCAACTCCTAGAAATAACTTCATGCCCCATCTCCCTTACTTCCAGCTAGTAAGGATCACATAATTCCTAACAAAGTTTTGACACAGATTCCCAATTCGGGCATTCAGAACATATAGCACGTTGCTGTAAGCAAGCACATTCTCCTTCAAAGTTGCAAGTTACTATGTAGGAACAAGTTTGTATAGGTATTTCAAAGATTCCCAGAACTGAGCTAAACTTGGTATGTGTCCAACTCCTAGAAATAACTTCATGCCCCATCTCCCTTACTTCCAGCTAGTATGGATCACATGATTCCTAACAAATTTTTGACACAGATTCCCAATTCGGGCATTCAGAACATATAGCACGTTGCTGTAAGCAAGCACATTCTCATTCAAAGATGCAAGTTACTATGTAGGAACAAGTTTGTATAGGTATTTCAAAGATGCCCAGAACTGAGCTAAACTTGGTATGTGTCCAACTCCTAGAAATAACTTCATGCCCCATCTCCCTTACTTCCAGCTAGTAAGGATCACATGATTCCTAACAAAGTTTTGACACAGATTCCCAATTCGGGCATTCAGAACATATAGCACGTTGCTGTAAGCAAGCACATTCTCATTCAAAGTTGCAAGTTACTATGTAGGAACAAGTTTGTATAGGTATTTCAAAGATGCCTAGAACTGAGCTAAACTTGGTATGTGTCCAACTCCTAGAAATAACTTCATGCCCCATCTCCCTTACTTCCAGCTAGTAAGGATCACATGATTCCTAACAAAGTTTTGACACAGATTCCCAATTCGGGCATTCAGAACATATAGCACGTTGCTGTAAGCAAGCACATTCTCATTCAAAGTTGCAAGTTACTATGTAGGAACAAGTTTGTATAGGTATTTCAAAGATGCCCAGAACTGAGCTAAACTTGGTATGTGTCCAACTCCTAGAAATAACTTCATGCCCCATCTCCCTTACTTCCAGCTAGTAAGGATCACATAATTCCTAACAAAGTTTTGACACAGATTCCCAATTCGGGCATTCAGAACATATAGCACGTGGCTCTAAGCAAGCAGATTCTCCTTCAAAGATGCAAGTTACTATGTAGGAACAAGTTTGTATAGGTATTTCAAAGATGCCCAGAACTGAGCTAAACTTGTTATGTGTCCAACTCCTAGAAATAACTTCATGCCCCATCTCACTTACTTCCAGCTAGTAAGGATCACATAATTCCTAACAAAGTTTTGACACAGATTCCCAATTCGGGCATTCAGAACATATAGCACGTTGCTGTAAGCAAGCACATTTTCATTCAAAGATGCAAGTTACTATGTAGGAACAAGTTTGTATAGGTATTTCAAAGATGCCCAGAACTGAGCTAAACTTGGTATGTGTCCAACTCCTAGAAATAACTTCATGCCCCATCTCCCTTACTTCCAGCTAGTAAGGATCACATAATTCCTAACAAAGTTTTGACACAGATTCCCAATTCGGGCATTCATAACATATAGCACGTGGCTGTAAGCAAGCACATTCTCCTTCAAAGATGCAAGTTACTATGTAGGAACAAGTTTGTATAGGTATTTCAAAGATGCCCAGAACTGAGCTAAACTTGGTATGTGTCCAACTCCTAGAAATAACTTCATGCCCCATCTCCCTTACTTCCAGCTAGTAAGGATCACATAATTCCTAACAAATTTTTGACACAGATTCCCAATTCGGGCATTCAGAACATATAGTACGTTGCTGTAAGCAAGCACATTTTCATTCAAAGTTGCAAGTTACTATGTAGGAACAAGTTTGTATAGGTATTTCAAAGATGCCCAGAACTGAGCTAAACTTGGTTTGTGTCCAACTCCTAGAAATATCTTCATGCCCCATCTCCCTTACTTCCAGCTAGTAAGGATCACATAATTCGTAACAAAGTTTTGACACAGATTCCCAATTCGGGCATTCAGAACATATAGCACGTTGCTGTAAGCAAGCAGATTCTCATCCATAGTTGCAAGTTACTATGTAGGAACAAGTTTGTATAGGTATTTCAAAGATGCCCAGAACTGAGCTAAACTTGGTATGTGTCCAACTCCTAGAAATAACTTCATGCCCCATCTCCCTTACTTCCAGCAAGTAAGGATCACATAATTCCTAACAAACTTTTGACACAGATTCCCAATACGGGCATTCAGAACATATAGCACGTTGCTGTAAGCAAGCAGATTCTCATTCAAAGATGCAAGTTACTATGTAGGAACAAGTTTGTATAGGTATTTCAAAGATGCCCAGAACTGAGCTAAACTTGGTATGTGTCCAACTCCTAGAAATAACTTCATGCCCCATCTCCCTTACTTCCAGCTAGTAAGGATCACATGATTCCTAACAAAGTTTTGACACAGATTCCCAATTCGGGCATTCAGAACATATAGCACGTTGCTGTAAGCAAGCACATTCTCATTCAAAGTTGCAAGTTACTATGTAGGAACAAGTTTGTATAGGTATTTCAAAGATGCCTAGAACTGAGCTAAACTTGGTATGTGTCCAACTCCTAGAAATAACTTCATGCCCCATCTCCCTTACTTCCAGCTAGTAAGGATCACATAATTCCTAACAAAGTTTTGACACAGATTCCCAATTCGGGCATTCAGAACATATAGCACGTTGCTGTAAGCAAGCACATTCTCATTCAAAGTTGCAAGTTACTATGTAGGAACAAGTTTGTATAGGTATTTCAAAGATGCCCAGAACTGAGCTAAACTTGGTATGTGTCCAACTCCTAGAAATAACTTCATGCCCCATCTCCCTTACTTCCAGCTAGTAAGGATCACATAATTCCTAACAAAGTTTTGACACAGATTCCCAATTCGGGCATTCAGAACATATAGCACGTGGCTCTAAGCAAGCAGATTCTCCTTCAAAGATGCAAGTTACTATGTAGGAACAAGTTTGTATAGGTATTTCAAAGATGCCCAGAACTGAGCTAAACTTGTTATGTGTCCAACTCCTAGAAATAACTTCATGCCCCATCTCACTTACTTCCAGCTAGTAAGGATCACATAATTCCTAACAAAGTTTTGACACAGATTCCCAATTCGGGCATTCAGAACATATAGCACGTTGCTGTAAGCAAGCACATTTTCATTCAAAGATGCAAGTTACTATGTAGGAACAAGTTTGTATAGGTATTTCAAAGATGCCCAGAACTGAGCTAAACTTGGTATGTGTCCAACTCCTAGAAATAACTTCATGCCCCATCTCCCTTACTTCCAGCTAGTAAGGATCACATAATTCCTAACAAAGTTTTGACACAGATTCCCAATTCGGGCATTCATAACATATAGCACGTGGCTGTAAGCAAGCACATTCTCCTTCAAAGATGCAAGTTACTATGTAGGAACAAGTTTGTATAGGTATTTCAAAGATGCCCAGAACTGAGCTAAACTTGGTATGTGTCCAACTCCTAGAAATAACTTCATGCCCCATCTCCCTTACTTCCAGCTAGTAAGGATCACATAATTCCTAACAAATTTTTGACACAGATTCCCAATTCGGGCATTCAGAACATATAGTACGTTGCTGTAAGCAAGCACATTTTCATTCAAAGTTGCAAGTTACTATGTAGGAACAAGTTTGTATAGGTATTTCAAAGATGCCCAGAACTGAGCTAAACTTGGTTTGTGTCCAACTCCTAGAAATATCTTCATGCCCCATCTCCCTTACTTCCAGCTAGTAAGGATCACATAATTCGTAACAAAGTTTTGACACAGATTCCCAATTCGGGCATTCAGAACATATAGCACGTTGCTGTAAGCAAGCAGATTCTCATCCATAGTTGCAAGTTACTATGTAGGAACAAGTTTGTATAGGTATTTCAAAGATGCCCAGAACTGAGCTAAACTTGGTATGTGTCCAACTCCTAGAAATAACTTCATGCCCCATCTCCCTTACTTCCAGCAAGTAAGGATCACATAATTCCTAACAAACTTTTGACACAGATTCCCAATACGGGCATTCAGAACATATAGCACGTTGCTGTAAGCAAGCAGATTCTCATTCAAAGATGCAAGTTACCATGTAGGAACAAGTTTGTATAGGAATTTCAAAGATGCCCAGAACTGAGCTAAACTTGGTATGTGTCCAACTCCTAGAAATAACTTCATGCCCCATCTCCCTTACTTCCAGCTAGTAAGGATCACATAATTCCTAACAAAGTTTTGACACAGATTCCCAATTCGGGCATTCAGAACATATAGCACGTTGCTGTAAGCAAGCACATTTTCATTCAAAGATGCAAGTTACTATGTAGGAACAAGTTTGTATAGGTATTTCAAAGATGCCCAGAACTGAGCTAAACTTGGTATGTGTCCAACTCCTAGAAAAAACTTCATGCCCCATCTCCCTTACTTCCAGCTAGTAAGGATCACATAATTCCTAACAAAGTTTTGACACAGATTCCCAATTCGGGCATTCAGAACATATAGCACGTTGCTTTAAGCAAGCAGATTCTCATTCAAAGATGCAAGTTACTATGTAGGAACAAGTTTGTATAGGTATTTCAAAGATGCCCAGAACTGAGCTAAACTTGGTATGTGTCCAACTCCTAGAAATAACTTCATGCCCCATCTCCCTTACTTCCAGCTAGTAAGGATCACATAATTCCTAACAAAGTTTTGACACAGATTCCCAATTCGGGCATTCAGAACATATAGCACGTTGCTGTAAGCAAGCACATTTTCATTCAAAGTTGCAAGTTACTATGTAGGAACAAGTTTGTATAGGTATTTCAAAGATGCCCAGAACTGAGCTAAACTTGGTATGTGTCCAACTCCTAGAAATAACTTCATGCCCCATCTCCCTTACTTCCAGCTAGTAAGGATCACATAATTCCTAACAAAGTTTTGACACAGATTCCCAATTCGGGCATTCAGAACATATAGTACGTGGCTGTAAGCAAGCAGATTCTCATTCAAAGATGCAAGTTACTATGTAGGAACAAGTTTGTATAGGTATTTCAAAGATGCCCAGAACTGAGCTAAACTTGGTATGTCTCCAACTCCAAGCAATAACTTCATGCCCCACCTCCCTTACTTCCAGCTAGTAAGGATCACATAATTCCTAACAAAGTTTTGACACAGATTCCCAATTCGGGCATTCAGAACATATAGCACGTTGCAATAAGCAAGCACATTCTCATTCAAAGTTGCAAGTTACTATGTAGGAACAAGTTTGTATAGGTATTTCAAAGATGCCCAGAACTGAGCTAAACTTGGTATGTGTCCAACTCCTAGAAATAACTTCATGCCCCATCTCCCTTACTTCCAGCTAGTAAGGATCACATAATTCCTAACAAAGTTTTGACACAGATTCCCTATTCGGGCATTCAGAACATATAGCACGTTGCTGCAAGCAAGCACATTCTCATTCAATGATGCAAGTTACTATGTAGGAACAAGTTTGTATAGGTATTTCAAAGATGCCCAGAACTGAGCTAAACTTGGTTTGTGTCCAACTCCTAGAAATAACTTCATGCCCCATCTCCCTTACTTCCAGCTAGTAAGGATCACATAATTCCTAACAAAGTTTTGACACAGATACCCAATTCGGGCATTTAGAACATATAGCACGTTGCTGTAAGCAAGCACATTTTCATTCAAAGTTGCAAGTTACTATGTAGGAACAAGTTTGTATAGGTATTTCAAAGATGCCCAGAACTGAGCTAAACTTGGTATGTGTCCAACTCCTAGAAATAACTTCATGCCCCATCTCCTTTACTTCCAGCTAGTAAGGATCACATAATTCCTAACAATGTTTTGACACAGATTCCCAATTCGGGCATTCAGAACATATAGCACGTTGCTGTAAGCAAGCACATTCTCATTCAAAGTTGCAAGTTACTATGTAGGAACAAGTTTGTATAGGTATTTCAAAGATGCCCAGAACTGAGCTAAACTTGGTATGTGTCCAACTCCTAGAAATAACTTCATGCCCCATCTCCCTTACTTCCAACTAGTAAGGATCACATAATTCCTAACAAAGTTTTGACACAGATTCCCAATTCGGGCATTCAGAACATATAGCACGTTGCTGTAAGCAAGCACATTCTCATTCAAAGTTGCAAGTTACTATGTAGGAACAAGTTTGTATAGGTATTTCAAAGATGCCCAGAACTGAGCTAAACTTGGTATGTGTCCAACTCCTAGAAATAACTTCATGCCCCATCTCCCTTACTTCCAGCTAGTAAGGATCACATAATTCCTAACAAAGTTTTGACACAGATTCCCTATTCGGGCATTCAGAACATAGAGCACGTTGCTGCAAGCAAGCACATTCTCATTCAAAGATGCAAGTTACTATGTAGGAACAAGTTTGTATAGGTATTTCAAAGATGCCCAGAACTGAGCTAAACTTGGTATGTGTCCAACTCCAAGAAATAACTTCATGCCCCATCTCCCTTACTTCCAGCTAGTAAGGATCACATAATTCCTAACAAAGTTTTGACACAGATTCCCAATTCGGGCATTCAGAACATATAGCACGTTGCTGCAAGCAAGCACATTCTCATTCAAAGTTGCAAGTTACTATGTAGGAACAAGTTTGTATAGGTATTTCAAAGATGCCCAGAACTGAGCTAAACTTGGTATGTGTCCAACTCCTAGAAATAACTTCATGCCCCATCTCCCTTACTTCCAGCTAGTAAGGATCACATAATTCCTAACAAAGTTTTGACACAGATTCCCAATTCGGGCATTCAGAACATATAGCACGTTGCTGTAAGCAAGCACATTTTCATTCAAAGTTGCAAGTTACTATGTAGGAACAAGTTTGTATAGGTATTTCAAAGATGCCCAGAACTGAGCTAAACTTGGTATGTGTCCTACTCCTAGAAATAACTTCATGCCCCATCTCCCTTACTTCCAGCTAGTAAGGATCACATAATTCCTAACAAAGATTTGACACAGATTCCCAATTCGGGCATTCAGAACATATAGCACGTTGCTGTAAGCAAGCACATTTTCATTCAAAGATGCAAGTTACTATGTAGGAACAAGTTTGTATAGGTATTTCAAAGATGCCCAGAACTGAGCTAAACTTGGTATGTGTCCAACTCCTAGAAATAACTTCATGCCCCATCTCCCTTACTTCCAGCTAGTAAGGATCACATAATTCCTAACAAAGTTTTGACACAGATTGCCAATTCGGGCATTCAGAACATATAGCACGTTGCTGTAAGCAAGCACATTCTCATTCAATGATGCAAGTTACTATGTAGGAACAAGTTTGTATAGGTATTTCAAAGATGCCCAGAACTGAGCTAAACTTGGTATGTGTCCAACTCCTAGAAATAACTTCATGCCCCATCTCCCTTACTTCCAGCTAGTAAGGATCACATAATTCCTAACAAAGTTTTGACACAGATTCCCTATTCGGGCATTCAGAACATAGAGCACGTTGCTGCAAGCAAGCACATTCTCATTCAAAGATGCAAGTTACTATGTAGGAACAAGTTTGTATAGGTATTTCAAAGATGCCCAGAACTGAGCTAAACTTGGTATGTGTCCAACTCCTAGAAATAACTTCATGCCCCATCTCCCTTACTTCCAGCTAGTAAGGATCACATAATTCCTAACAAAGTTTTGACACAGATTCCCAATTCGGGCATTCAGAACATATAGCACGTTGCTGCAAGCAAGCACATTCTCATTCAAAGTTGCAAGTTACTATGTAGGAACAAGTTTGTATAGGTATTTCAAAGATGCCCAGAACTGAGCTAAACTTGGTATGTGTCCAACTCCTAGAAATAACTTCATGCCCCATCTCCCTTACTTCCAGCTAGTAAGGATCACATAATTCCTAACAAAGTTTTGACACAGATTCCCAATTCGGGCATTCAGAACATAGAGCACGTTGCTGTAAGCAAGCACATTCTCATTCAAAGTTGCAAGTTACTATGTAGGAACAAGTTTGTATAGGTATTTCAAAGATGCCCAGAACTGAGCTAAACTTGGTATGTGTCCAACTCCTAGAAATAACTTCATGCCCCATCTCCCTTACTTCCAGCTAGTAAGGATCACATAATTCCTAACAAAGTTTTGACACAGATTCCCAATTCGGGCATTCAGAACATATAGCACGTTGCTGTAAGCAAGCAGATTCTCATTCAAAGTTGCAAGTTACTATGTAGGAACAAGTTTGTATAGGTATTTCAAAGATGCCCAGAACTGAGCTAAACTTGGTATGTGTCCAACTCCTAGAAATAACTTCATGCCCCATCTCCCTAACTTCCAGCTAATAAGGATCACATAATTCCTAACAAAGTTTTGACACAGATTCCCAATTCGGGCATTCAGAACATATAGCACGTTGCTGTAAGCAAGCACATTCTCATTCAAAGTTGCAAGTTACTATTTAGGAACAAGTTTGTATAGGTATTTCAAAGATGTCCAGAACTGAGCTAAACTTGGTATGTGTCCAACTCCTAGAAATAACTTCATGCCCCATCTCCCTTACTTCCAGCTAGTAAGGATCACATAATTCCTAACAAAGTTTTGACACAGATTCCCAATTCGGGCATTCAGAACATATAGCACGTTGCTGTAAGCAAGCACATTTTCATTCAAAGTTGGAAGTTACTATGTAGGAACAAGTTTGTATAGGTATTTCAAAGATGCCCAGAACTGAGCTAAACTTGGTATGTGTCCAACTCCTAGAAATAACTTCATGCCCCATCTCCCTTACTTCCAGCTAGTAAGGATCACATAATTCCTAACAAAGTTTTGACACAGATTCCCAAATCGGGCATTCAGAACATATAGCACGTTGCTGTAAGCAAGCACATTTTCATTCAAAGATGCAAGTTACTATGTAGGAACAAGTTTGTATAGGTATTTCAAAGATGCCCAGAACTGAGCTAAACTTGGTATGTGTCCAACTCCTAGAAATAACTTCATGCCCCATCTCCCTTACTTCCAGCTAGTAAGGATCACATAATTCCTAACAAAGTTTGACACAGATTGCCAATTCGGGCATTCAGAACATATAGCACGTTGCTGTAAGCAAGCACATTCTCATTCAAAGATGCAAGTTACTATGTAGGAACAAGTTTGTATAGGTATTTCAAAGATGCCCAGAACTGAGATAACTTGGTATGTGTCCAACTCCTAGAAATAACTTCATGCCCCATCTCCCTTACTTCCAGCTAGTAAGGATCACATAATTCCTAACAAAGTTTTGACACAGATTCCCTATTCGGGCATTCAGAACATAGAGCACGTTGCTGCAAGCAAGCACATTCTCATTCAAAGATGCAAGTTACTATGTAGGAACAAGTTTGTATAGGTATTTCAAAGATGCCCAGAACTGAGCTAAACTTGGTATGTGTCCAACTCCTAGAAATAACTTCATGCCCCATCTCCCTTACTTCCAGCTAGTAAGGATCACATAATTCCTAACAAAGTTTTGACACAGATTCCCAATTCGGGCATTCAGAACATATAGCACGTTGCTGCAAGCAAGCAGATTCTCATTCAAAGTTGCAAGTTACTATTTAGGAACAAGTTTGTATAGGTATTTCAAAGATGCCCAGAACTGAGCTAAACTTGGTATGTGTCCAACTCCTAGAAATAACTTCATGCCCCATCTCCCTTACTTCCAGCTAGTAAGGATCACATAATTCCTAACAAAGTTTTGACACAGATTCCCAATTCGGGCATTCAGAACATATAGCACGTTGCTGTAAGCAAGCACATTCTCATTCAAAGTTGCAAGTTACTATGTAGGAACAAGTTTGTATAGGTATTTCAAAGATGCCCAGAACTGAGCTAAACTTGGTACGTGTCCAACTCCTAGAAATAACTTCATGCCCCATCTCCCTTACTTCCAGCTAGTAAGGATCACATAATTCCTAACAAAGTTTTGACACAGATTCCCAATTCGGGCATTCAGAACATATAGCACGTTGCTGTAAGCAAGCACATTGTCATTCAAAGATGCAAGTTACTATGTAGGAACAAGTTTGTATAGGTATTTCAAAGATGCCCAGAACTGAGCTAAACTTGGTATGTGTCCAACTCCTAGAAATAACTTCATGCCCCATCTCCCTTACTTCCAGCTAGTAAGGATCACATAATTCCTAACAAAGTTTTGACACAGATTCCCAATTCGGGCATTCAGAACATATAGCACGTTGCTGTAAGCAAGCAGATTCTCATTCAAAGATGCAAGTTACTATGTAGGAACAAGTTTGTATAGGTATTTCAAAGATGCCCAGAACTGAGCTAAACTTGGTATGTGTCCAACTCCTAGAAATAACTTCATGCCCCATCTCCCTTACTTCCAGCTAGTAAGGATCACATAATTCCTAACAAAGTTTTGACACAGATTCCCAATTCGGGCATTCAGAACATATAGCACGTTGCTGTAAGCAAGCACATTTTCATTCAAAGTTGCAAGTTACTATGTAGGAACAAGTTTGTATAGGTATTTCAAAGATGCCCAGAACTGAGCTAAACTTGGTATGTGTCCAACTCCTAGAAATAACTTCATGCCCCATCTCCCTTACTTCCAGCTAGTAAGGATCACATAATTCCTAACAAAGATTTGACACAGATTCCCAATTCGGGCATTCAGAACATATAGCACGTTGCTGTAAGCAAGCACATTTTCATTCAAAGATGCAAGTTACTATGTAGGAACAAGTTTGTATAGGTATTTCAAAGATGCCCAGAACTGAGCTAAACTTGGTATGTGTCCAACTCCTAGAAATAACTTCATGCCCCATCTCCCTTACTTCCAGCTAGTAAGGATCACATAATTCCTAACAAAGTTTTGACACAGATTCCCTATTCGGGCATTCAGAACATAGAGCACGTTGCTGCAAGCAAGCACATTCTCATTCAAAGATGCAAGTTACTATGTAGGAACAAGTTTGTATAGGTATTTCAAAGATGCCCAGAACTGAGCTAAACTTGGTATGTGTCCAACTCCTAGAAATAACTTCATGCCCCATCTCCCTTACTTCCAGCTAGTAAGGATCACATAATTCCTAACAAAGTTTTGACACAGATTCCCAATTCGGGCATTCAGAACATATAGCACGTTGCTGCAAGCAAGCACATTCTCATTCAAAGTTGCAAGTTACTATGTAGGAACAAGTTTGTATAGGTATTTCAAAGATGCCCAGAACTGAGCTAAACTTGGTATGTGTCCAACTCCTAGAAATAACTTCATGCCCCATCTCCCTTACTTCCAGCTAGTAAGGATCACATAATTCCTAACAAAGTTTTGACACAGATTCCCAATTCGGGCATTCAGAACATATAGCACGTTGCTGTAAGCAAGCACATTCTCATTCAAAGTTGCAAGTTACTATGTAGGAACAAGTTTGTATAGGTATTTCAAAGATGCCCAGAACTGAGCTAAACTTGGTATGTGTCCAACTCCTAGAAATAACTTCATGCCCCATCTCCCTTACTTCCATCTAGTAAGGATCACATAATTCCTAACAAAGTTTTGACACAGATTCCGAATTCGGGCATTCAGAACATATAGCACGTTGCTGTAAGCAAGCAGATTCTCATTCAAAGATGCAAGTTACTATGTAGGAACAAGTTTGTATAGGTATTTCAAAGATGCCCAGAACTGAGCTAAACTTGGTATGTGTCCAACTCCTAGAAATAACTTCATGCCCCATCTCTCTTACTTCCAGCTAGTAAGGATCACATAATTCCTAACAAAGTTTTGACACAGATTCCCAATTCGGGCATTCAGAACATAGAGCACGTTGCTGTAAGCAAGCAGATTCTCATTCAAAGTTGCAAGTTACTATGTAGGAACAAGTTTGTATAGGTATTTCAAAGATGCCCAGAACTGAGCTAAACTTGGTATGTGTCCAACTCCTAGAAATAACTTCATGCCCCATCTCCCTTACTTCCAGCTAGTAAGGATCACATAATTCCTAACAAAGTTTTGACACAGATTCCCTATTCGGGCATTCAGAACATAGAGCACGTTGCTGCAAGCAAGCACATTCTCATTCAAAGATGCAAGTTACTATGTAGCAACAAGTTTGTATAGGTATTTCAAAGATGCCCAGAACTGAGCTAAACTTGGTATGTGTCCAACTCCTAGAAATAACTTCATGCCCCATCTCCCTTACTTCCAGCTAGTAAGGATCACATAATTCCTAACAAAGTTTTGACACAGATTCCCAATTCGGGCATTCAGAACATATAGCACGTTGCTGCAAGCAAGCACATTCTCATTCAAAGTTGCAAGTTACTATGTAGGAACAAGTTTGTATAGGTATTTCAAAGATGCCCAGAACTGAGCTAAACTTGGTATGTGTCCAACTCCTAGAAATAACTTCATGCCCCATCTCCCTTACTTCCAGCTAGTAAGGATCACATAATTCCTAACAAAGTTTTGACACAGATTCCCAATTCGGGCATTCAGAACATATAGCACGTTGCTGTAAGCAAGCACATTTTCATTCAAAGTTGCAAGTTACTATGTAGGAACAAGTTTGTATAGGTATTTCAAAGATGCCCAGAACTGAGCTAAACTTGGTATGTGTCCAAGTCCTAGAAATAGCTTCATGCCCCATCTCCCTTACTTCCAGCTAGTAAGGATCACATAATTCCTAACAAAGTTTTGACACAGATTCCCAATTCGGGCATTCAGAACATATAGCACGTTGCTGTAAGCAAGCAGATTCTCATTCAAAGTTGCAAGTTACTATGTAGGAACAAGTTTGTATAGGTATTTCAAAGATGCCCAGAACTGAGCTAAACTTGGTATGTGTCCAACTCCTAGAAATAACTTCATGCCCCATCTCCCTTACTTCCAGCTAGTAAGGATCACATAATTCCTAACAAAGTTTTGACACAGATTCCCAATTCGGGCATTCAGAACATATAGCACGTTGCTGTAAGCAAGCAGATTCTCATTCAAAGATGCAAGTTACTATGTAGGAACAAGTTTGTATAGGTATTTCAAAGATGCCCAGAACTGAGCTAAACTTGGTATGTGTCCAACTCCTAGAAATAACTTCATGCCCCATCTCCCTTACTTCCAGCTAATAAGGATCACATAATTCCTAACAAAGTTTTGACACAGATTCCCAATTCGGGCATTCAGAACATATAGCACGTTGCTGTAAGCAAGCAGATTCTCATTCAAAGATGCAAGTTACTAGGTAGGAACAAGTTTGTATAGGTATTTCAAAGATGCCCAGAACTGAGCTAAACTTGGTATGTGTCCAACTCCTAGAAATAACTTCATGCCCCATCTCCCTTACTTCCAGCTAGTAAGGATCACATAATTCCTAACAAAGTTTTGACACAGATTCCCAATTCGGGCATTCAGAAATTATAGCACGTTGCTGTAAGCAAGCACATTTTCATTCAAAGTTGCAAGTTACTATGTAGGAACAAGTTTGTATAGGTATTTCAAAGATGCCCAGAACTGAGCTAAACTTGGTATGTGTCCAACTCCTAGAAATAACTTCATGCCCCATCTCCCTTACTTCCAACTAGTAAGGATCACATAATTCCTAACAAAGTTTTGACACAGATTCCCAATTCGGGCATTCAGAACATATAGCACGTTGCTGTAAGCAAGCACATTCTCATTCAAAGTTGCAAGTTACTATGTAGGAACAAGTTTGTATAGGTATTTCAAAGATGCCCAGAACTGAGCTAAACTTGGTATGTGTCCAACTCCTAGAAATAACTTCATGCCCCATCTCCCTTACTTCCAGCTAGTAAGGATCACATAATTCCTAACAAAGTTTTGACACAGATTCCCAATTCGGGCATTCAGAACATATAGCACGTTGCTGTAAGCAAGCAGATTCTCATTCAAAGTTGCAAGTTACTATGTAGGAACAAGTTTGTATAGGTATTTCAAAGATGCCCAGAACTGAGCTAAACTTGGTATGTGTCCAACTCCTAGAAATAACTTCATGCCCCATCTCCCTTACTTCCAACTAGTAAGGATCACATAATTCCTAACAAAGTTTTGACACAGATTTCCAATTCGGGCATTCAGAACATATAGCACGTTGCTGTAAGCAAGCACATTCTCATTCAAAGTTGCAAGTTACTATGTAGGAACAAGTTTGTATAGGTATTTCAAAGATGCCCAGAACTGAGCTAAACTTGGTATGTGTCCAACTCCTAGAAATAACTTCATGCCCCATCTCCCTTACTTCCAGCTAGTAAGGATCACATAATTCCTAACAAAGTTTTGACACAGATTCCCAATTCGGGCATTCAGAACATATAGCACGTTGCTTTAAGCAAGCAGATTCTCATTCAAAGATGCAAGTTACTATGTAGGAACAAGTTTGTATAGGTATTTCAAAGATGCCCAGAACTGAGCTAAACTTGGTATGTGTCCAACTCCTAGAAATAACTTCATGCCCCATCTCCCTTACTTCCAGCTAGTAAGGATCACATAATTCCTAACAAAGTTTTGACACAGATTCCCAATTCGGGCATTCAGAACATATAGCACGTTGCTGTAAGCAAGCACATTTTCATTCAAAGTTGCAAGTTACTATGTAGGAACAAGTTTGTATAGGTATTTCAAAGATGCCCAGAACTGAGCTAAACTTGGTATGTGTCCAACTCCTAGAAATAACTTCATGCCCCATCTCCCTTACTTCCAGCTAGTAAGGATCACATAATTCCTAACAAAGTTTTGACACAGATTCCCAATTCGGGCATTCAGAACATATAGCACGTTGCTGTAAGCAAGCAGATTCTCATTCAAAGATGCAAGTTACTATGTAGGAACAAGTTTGTATAGGTATTTCAAAGATGCCCAGAACTGAGCTAAACTTGGTATGTGTCCAACTCCTAGAAATAACTTCATGCCCCATCTCCCTTACTTCCAGCTAGTAAGGATCACATAATTCCTAACAAAGTTTTGACACAGATTGCCAATTCGGGCAATCAGAACATGTAGCACGTTGCTGTAAGCAAGCACATTCTCATTCAAAGATGCAAGTTACTATGTAGGAACAAGTTTGTATAGGTATTTCAAAGATGCCCAGAACTGAGCTAATCTTGGTATGTGTCCAACTCCTAGAAATAACTTCATGCCCCATCTCCCTTACTTCCAGCTAGTAAGGATCACATAATTCCTAACAAAGTTTTGACACAGATTCCCAATTCGGGCATTTAGAACATATAGCACGTTGCTGTAAGCAAGCACATTCTCATTCAAAGTTGCAAGTTACTATGTAGGAACAAGTTTGTATAGGTATTTCAAAGATGCCCAGAACTGAGCTAAACTTGGTATGTGTCCAACTCCTAGAAATAACTTCATGCCCCATCTCCCTTACTTCCAGCTAGTAAGGATCACAAAATTCCTAACAAAGTTTTGACACAGATTCCCAATTCGGGCATTCAGAACATATAGCACGTTGCTGTAAGCAAGCACATTTTCATTCAAAGTTGCAAGTTACTATGTAGGAACAAGTTTGTATAGGTATTTCAAAGATGCCCAGAACTGAGCTAAACTTGGTATGTGTCCAACTCCTAGAAATAACTTCATGCCCCATCTCACTTACTTCCAGCTAGTAAGGATCACATAATTCCTAACAAAGTTTTGACACAGATTCCCAATTCGGGCATTCAGAACATATAGCACGTTGCTGTAAGCAAGCAGATTCTCATTCAAAGATGCAAGTTACTATGTAGGAACAAGTTTGTATAGGTATTTCAAAGATGCCCAGAACTGAGCTAAACTTGGTATGTGTCCAACTCCTAGAAATAACTTCATGCCCCATCTCCCTTACTTCCAGCTAGTAAGGATCACATAATTCCTAACAAAATTTTGACACAGATTCCCAATTCGGGCATTCAGAACATATAGCACGTTGCTGTAAGCAAGCACATTGTCATTCAAAGTTGCAAGTTACTATGTAGGAACAAGTTTGTATAGGTATTTCAAAGATGCCCAGAACTGAGCTAAACTTGGTATGTGTCCAACTCCTAGAAATATCTTCATGCCCCATCTCCCTTACTTCCAGCTAGTAAGGATCACATAACTCCTAACAAAGTTTTGACACAGATTCCCAATTCGGGCATTCAGAACATATAGCACGTTGCTGTAAGCAAGCAGATTCTCATTCAAAGATGCAAGTTACTATGTAGGAACAAGTTTGTATAGGTATTTCAAAGATGCCCAGAACTGAGCTAAACTTGGTATGTGTCCAACTCCTAGAAATAACTTCATGCCCCATCTCCCTTACTTCCAGCTAGTAAGGATCACATAATACTTAACAAAGTTTTGACACAGAATCCCAATTCGGGCATTCAGAACATATAGCACGTTGCTGTAAGCAAGCACATTTTCATTCAAAGATGCAAGTTACTATGTAGGAACAAGTTTGTATAGGTATTTCAAAGATGCCCAGAACTGAGCTAAACTTGGTATGTGTCCAACTCCTAGAAATAACTTCATGCCCCATCTCACTTACTTCCAGCTAGTAAGGATCACATAATTCCTAACAAAGTTTTGACACAGATTCCCAATTCGGGCATTTAGAACATATAGCACGTTGCTGTAAGCAAGCACATTCTCATTCAAAGTTGCAAGTTACTATGTAGGAACAAGTTTGTATAGGTATTTCAAAGATGCCCAGAACTGAGCTAAACTTGGTATGTGTCCAACTCCTAGAAATAACTTCATGCCCCATCTCCCTTACTTCCAGCTAGTAAGGATCACAAAATTCCTAACAAAGTTTTGACACAGATTCCCAATTCGGGCATTCAGAACATATAGCACGTTGCTGTAAGCAAGCACATTTTCATTCAAAGTTGCAAGTTACTATGTAGGAACAAGTTTGTATAGGTATTTCAAAGATGCCCAGAACTGAGCTAAACTTGGTATGTGTCCAACTCCTAGAAATAACTTCATGCCCCATCTCACTTACTTCCAGCTAGTAAGGATCACATAATTCCTAACAAAGTTTTGACACAGATTCCCAATTCGGGCATTCAGAACATATAGCACGTTGCTGTAAGCAAGCAGATTCTCATTCAAAGATGCAAGTTACTATGTAGGAACAAGTTTGTATAGGTATTTCAAAGATGCCCAGAACTGAGCTAAACTTGGTATGTGTCCAACTCCTAGAAATAACTTCATGCCCCATCTCCCTTACTTCCAGCTAGTAAGGATCACATAATTCCTAACAAAATTTTGACACAGATTCCCAATTCGGGCATTCAGAACATATAGCACGTTGCTGTAAGCAAGCACATTGTCATTCAAAGTTGCAAGTTACTATGTAGGAACAAGTTTGTATAGGTATTTCAAAGATGCCCAGAACTGAGCTAAACTTGGTATGTGTCCAACTCCTAGAAATATCTTCATGCCCCATCTCCCTTACTTCCAGCTAGTAAGGATCACATAACTCCTAACAAAGTTTTGACACAGATTCCCAATTCGGGCATTCAGAACATATAGCACGTTGCTGTAAGCAAGCAGATTCTCATTCAAAGATGCAAGTTACTATGTAGGAACAAGTTTGTATAGGTATTTCAAAGATGCCCAGAACTGAGCTAAACTTGGTATGTGTCCAACTCCTAGAAATAACTTCATGCCCCATCTCCCTTACTTCCAGCTAGTAAGGATCACATAATACTTAACAAAGTTTTGACACAGAATCCCAATTCGGGCATTCAGAACATATAGCACGTTGCTGTAAGCAAGCACATTTTCATTCAAAGATGCAAGTTACTATGTAGGAACAAGTTTGTATAGGTATTTCAAAGATGCCCAGAACTGAGCTAAACTTGGTATGTGTCCAACTCCTAGAAATAACTTCATGCCCCATCTCACTTACTTCCAGCTAGTAAGGATCACATAATTCCTAACAAAGTTTTGACACAGATTCCCAATTCGGGCATTTAGAACATATAGCACGTTGCTGTAAGCAAGCACATTCTCATTCAAAGTTGCAAGTTACTATGTAGGAACAAGTTTGTATAGGTATTTCAAAGATGCCCAGAACTGAGCTAAACTTGGTATGTGTCCAACTCCTAGAAATAACTTCATGCCCCATCTCCCTTACTTCCAGCTAGTAAGGATCACAAAATTCCTAACAAAGTTTTGACACAGATTCCCAATTCGGGCATTCAGAACATATAGCACGTTGCTGTAAGCAAGCACATTTTCATTCAAAGTTGCAAGTTACTATGTAGGAACAAGTTTGTATAGGTATTTCAAAGATGCCCAGAACTGAGCTAAACTTGGTATGTGTCCAACTCCTAGAAATAACTTCATGCCCCATCTCACTTACTTCCAGCTAGTAAGGATCACATAATTCCTAACAAAGTTTTGACACAGATTCCCAATTCGGGCATTCAGAACATATAGCACGTTGCTGTAAGCAAGCAGATTCTCATTCAAAGATGCAAGTTACTATGTAGGAACAAGTTTGTATAGGTATTTCAAAGATGCCCAGAACTGAGCTAAACTTGGTATGTGTCCAACTCCTAGAAATAACTTCATGCCCCATCTCCCTTACTTCCAGCTAGTAAGGATCACATAATTCCTAACAAAATTTTGACACAGATTCCCAATTCGGGCATTCAGAACATATAGCACGTTGCTGTAAGCAAGCACATTCTCATTCAAAGTTGCAAGTTACTATGTAGGAACAAGTTTGTATAGGTATTTCAAAGATGCCCAGAACTGAGCTAAACTTGGTATGTGTCCAACTCCTAGAAATAACTTCATGCCCCATCTCCCTTACTTCCAGCTAGTAAGGATCACATAATTCCTAACAAAGTTTTGACACAGATTCCCAATTCGGGCATTCAGAACATATAGCACGTTGCTGTAAGCAAGCAGATTCTCATTCAAATATGCAAGTTACTATGTAGGAACAAGTTTGTATAGGTATTTCAAAGATGCCCAGAACTGAGCTAAACTTGGTATGTGTCCAACTCCTAGAAATAACTTCATGCCCCATCTCCCTTACTTCCAGCTAGTAAGGATCACATAATACTTAACAAAGTTTTGACACAGATTCCCAATTCGGGCATTCAGAACATATAGCACGTTGTTGTAAGCAAGCACATTTTCATTCAAAGATGCAAGTTACTATGTAGGAACAAGTTTGTATAGGTATTTCAAAGATGCCCAGAACTGAGCTAAACTTGGTATGTGTCCAACTCATAGAAATAACTTCATGCCCCATCTCCCTTACTTCCAGCTAGTAAGGATCACATAATTCCTAACAAAGTTTTGACACAGATTCCCAATTCGCGCATTCAGAACATATAGCACGTTGCTGTAAGCAAGCAGATTCTCATTCAAAGATGCAAGTTACTATGTAGGAACAAGTTTGTATAGGTATTTCAAAGATGCCCAGAACTGAGCTAAACTTGGTATGTGTCCAACTCCTAGAAATAACTTCATGCCCCATCTCCCTTACTTCCAGCTAGTAAGGATCACATAATTCCTAACAAAGTTTTGACACAGATTGCCAATTCGGGCATTCAGAACATATAGCACGTTGCTGTAAGCAAGCAGATTCTCATTCAAAGATGCAAGTTACTATGTAGGAACAAGTTTGTATAGGTATTTCAAAGATGCCCAGAACTGAGCTAAACTTGGTATGTGTCCAACTCCTAGAAATAACTTCATGCCCCATCTCCCTTACTTCCAGCTAGTAAGGATCACATAATTCCTAACAAAGTTTTGACACAGATTCCCAATTCGGGCATTCAGAACATATAGCACGTTGCTGTAAGCAAGCACATTCTCATTCAAAGATGCAAGTTACTATGTAGGAACAAGTTTATATAGGTATTTCAAAGATGCCCAGAACTGAGCTAAACTTGGTATGTGTCCAACTCCTAGAAATAACTTCATGCCCCATCTCCCTTACTTCCAGCTAGTAAGGATCACATAATTCCTAACAAAGTTTTGACACAGATTCCCAATTCGGGCATTCAGAACATATAGCACGTTGCTGTAAGCAAGCACATTTTCATTCAAAGATGCAAGTTACTATGTAGGAACAAGTTTGTATAGGTATTTCAAAGATGCCCAGAACTGAGCTAAACTTGGTATGTGTCCAACTCCTAGAAATAACTTCATGCCCCATCTCCCTTACTTCCAGCTAGTAAGGATCACATAATTCCTAACAAAGTTTTGACACAGATTGCCAATTCGGGCATTCAGAACATATAGCACGTTGCTGTAAGCAAGCAGATTCTCATTCAAAGATGCAAGTTACTATGTAGGAACAAGTTTGTATAGGTATTTCAAAGATGCCCAGAACTGAGCTAAACTTGGTATGTGTCCAACTCCTAGAAATAACTTCATGCCCCATCTCCCTTACTTCCAGCTAGTAAGGATCACATAATTCCTAACAAAGTTTTGACACAGATTCCCTATTCGGGCATTCAGAACATAGAGCACGTTGCTGCAAGCAAGCACATTCTCATTCAAAGATGCAAGTTACTATGTAGGAACAAGTTTGTATAGGTATTTCAAAGATGCCCAGAACTGAGCTAAACTTGGTATGTGTCCAACTCCAAGAAATAACTTCATGCCCCATCTCCCTTACTTCCAGCTAGTAAGGATCACATAATTCCTAACAAAGTTTTGACACAGATTCCCAATTCGGGCATTCAGAACATATAGCACGTTGCTGCAAGCAAGCACATTCTCATTCAAAGTTGCAAGTTACTATTTAGGAACAAGTTTGTATAGGTATTTCAAAGATGCCCAGAACTGAGCTAAACTTGGTATGTGTCCAACTCCTAGAAATAACTTCATGCCCCATCTCCCTTACTTCCAGCTAGTAAGGATCACATAATTCCTAACAAAGTTTTGACACAGATTCCCAATTCGGGAATTCAGAACATATAGCACGTTGCTGTAAGCAAGCACATTTTCATTCAAAGTTGCAAGTTACTATGTAGGAACAAGTTTGTATAGGTATTTCAAAGATGCCCAGAACTGAGCTAAACTTGGTATGTGTCCAACTCCTAGAAATAACTTCATGCCCCATCTCCCTTACTTCCAGCTAGTAAGGATCACATAATTCCTAACAAAGATTTGACACAGATTCCCAATTCGGGCATTCAGAACATATAGCACGTTGCTGTAAGCAAGCACATTTTCATTCAAAGATGCAAGTTACTATGTAGGAACAATTTTGTATAGGTATTTCAAAGATGCCCAGAACTGAGCTAAACTTGGTATGTGTCCAACTCCTAGAAATAACTTCATGCCCCATCTCCCTTACTTCCAGCTAGTAAGGATCACATAATTCCTAACAAAGTTTTGACACAGATTGCCAATTCGGGCATTCAGAACATATAGCACGTTGCTGTAAGCAAGCACATTCTCATTCAAAGATGCAAGTTACTATGTAGGAACAAGTTTGTATAGGTATTTCAAAGATGCCCAGAACTGAGCTAAACTTGGTATGTGTCCAACTCCTAGAAATAACTTCATGCCCCATCTCCCTTACTTCCAGCTAGTAAGGATCACATAATTCCTAACAAAGTTTTGACACAGATTCCCTATTCGGGCATTCAGAACATAGAGCACGTTGCTGCAAGCAAGCACATTCTCATTCAAAGATGCAAGTTACTATGTAGGAACAAGTTTGTATAGGTATTTCAAAGATGCCCAGAACTGAGCTAAACTTGGTATGTGTCCAACTCCTAGAAATAACTTCATGCCCCATCTCCCTTACTTCCAGCTAGTAAGGATCACATAATTCCTAACAAAGTTTTGACACAGATTCCCAATTCGGGCATTCAGAACATATAGCACGTTGCTGCAAGCAAGCACATTCTCATTCAAATTTGCAAGTTACTATGTAGGAACAAGTTTGTATAGGTATTTCAAAGATGCCCAGAACTGAGCTAAACTTGGTATGTGTCCAACTCCTAGAAATAACTTCATGCCCCATCTCCCTTACTTCCAGCTAGTAAGGATCACATAATTCCTAACAAAGTTTTGACACAGATTCCCAATTCGGGCATTCAGAACATATAGCACGTTGCTGTAAGCAAGCACATTCTCATTCAAAGTTGCAAGTTACTATGTAGGAACAAGTTTGTATAGGTATTTCAAAGATGCCCAGAACTGAGCTAAACTTGGTATGTGTCCAACTCCTAGAAATAACTTCATGCCCCATCTCCCTTACTTCCAGCTAGTAAGGATCACATAATTCCTAACAAAGTTTTGACACAGATTCCCAATTCGGGCATTCAGAACATATAGCACGTTGCTGTAAGCAAGCAGATTCTCATTCAAAGTTGCAAGTTACTATGTAGGAACAAGTTTGTATAGGTATTTCAAAGATGCCCAGAACTGAGCTAAACTTGGTATGTGTCCAACTCCTAGAAATAACTTCATGCCCCATCTCCCTTACTTCCAGCTAGTAAGGATCACATAATTCCTAACAAAGTTTTGACACAGATTCCCAATTCGGGCATTCAGAACATAGAGCACGTTGCTGTAAGCAAGCAGATTCTCATTCAAAGTTGCAAGTTACTATGTAGGAACAAGTTTGTATAGGTATTTCAAAGATGCCCAGAACTGAGCTAAACTTGGTATGTGTCCAACTCCTAGAAATAACTTCATGCCCCATCTCCCTTACTTCCAGCTAGTAAGGATCACATAATTCCTAACAAAGTTTTGACACAGATTCCCAATTCGGGCATTCAGAACATATAGCACGTTGCTGTAAGCAAGCACATTTTCATTCAAAGATGCAAGTTACTATGTAGGAACAAGTTTGTATAGGTATTTCAAAGATGCCCAGAACTGAGCTAAACTTGGTATGTGTCCAACTCCTAGAAATAACTTCATGCCCCATCTCCCTTACTTCCAGCTAGTAAGGATCACATAATTCCTAACAAAGTTTTGACACAGATTGCCAATTCGGGCATTCAGAACATATAGCACGTTGCTGTAAGCAAGCAGATTCTCATTCAAAGATGCAAGTTACTATGTAGGAACAAGTTTGTATAGGTATTTCAAAGATGCCCAGAACTGAGCTAAACTTGGTATGTGTCCAACTCCTAGAAATAACTTCATGCCCCATCTCCCTTACTTCCAGCTAGTAAGGATCACATAATTCCTAACAAAGTTTTGACACAGATTCCCTATTCGGGCATTCAGAACATAGAGCACGTTGCTGCAAGCAAGCACATTCTCATTCAAAGATGCAAGTTACTATGTAGGAACAAGTTTGTATAGGTATTTCAAAGATGCCCAGAACTGAGCTAAACTTGGTATGTGTCCAACTCCAAGAAATAACTTCATGCCCCATCTCCCTTACTTCCAGCTAGTAAGGATCACATAATTCCTAACAAAGTTTTGACACAGATTCCCAATTCGGGCATTCAGAACATATAGCACGTTGCTGCAAGCAAGCACATTCTCATTCAAAGTTGCAAGTTACTATTTAGGAACAAGTTTGTATAGGTATTTCAAAGATGCCCAGAACTGAGCTAAACTTGGTATGTGTCCAACTCCTAGAAATAACTTCATGCCCCATCTCCCTTACTTCCAGCTAGTAAGGATCACATAATTCCTAACAAAGTTTTGACACAGATTCCCAATTCGGGCATTCAGAACATATAGCACGTTGCTGTAAGCAAGCACATTTTCATTCAAAGTTGCAAGTTACTATGTAGGAACAAGTTTGTATAGGTATTTCAAAGATGCCCAGAACTGAGCTAAACTTGGTATGTGTCCAACTCCTAGAAATAACTTCATGCCCCATCTCCCTTACTTCCAGCTAGTAAGGATCACATAATTCCTAACAAAGATTTGACACAGATTCCCAATTCGGGCATTCAGAACATATAGCACGTTGCTGTAAGCAAGCACATTTTCATTCAAAGATGCAAGTTACTATGTAGGAACAATTTTGTATAGGTATTTCAAAGATGCCCAGAACTGAGCTAAACTTGGTATGTGTCCAACTCCTAGAAATAACTTCATGCCCCATCTCCCTTACTTCCAGCTAGTAAGGATCACATAATTCCTAACAAAGTTTGACACAGATTGCCAATTCGGGCATTCAGAACATATAGCACGTTGCTGTAAGCAAGCACATTCTCATTCAAAGATGCAAGTTACTATGTAGGAACAAGTTTGTATAGGTATTTCAAAGATGCCCAGAACTGAGATAACTTGGTATGTGTCCAACTCCTAGAAATAACTTCATGCCCCATCTCCCTTACTTCCAGCTAGTAAGGATCACATAATTCCTAACAAAGTTTTGACACAGATTCCCTATTCGGGCATTCAGAACATAGAGCACGTTGCTGCAAGCAAGCACATTCTCATTCAAAGATGCAAGTTACTATGTAGGAACAAGTTTGTATAGGTATTTCAAAGATGCCCAGAACTGAGCTAAACTTGGTATGTGTCCAACTCCTAGAAATAACTTCATGCCCCATCTCCCTTACTTTCAGCTAGTAAGGATCACATAATTCCTAACAAAGTTTTGACACAGATTCCCAATTCGGGCATTCAGAACATATAGCACGTTGCTGCAAGCAAGCACATTCTCATTCAAATTTGCAAGTTACTATTTAGGAACAAGTTTGTATAGGTATTTCAAAGATGCCCAGAACTGAGCTAAACTTGGTATGTGTCCAACTCCTAGAAATAACTTCATGCCCCATCTCCCTTACTTCCAGCTAGTAAGGATCACATAATTCCTAACAAAGTTTTGACACAGATTCCCAATTCGGGCATTCAGAACATATAGCACGTTGCTGCAAGCAAGCACATTCTCATTCAAAGTTGCAAGTTACTATGTAGGAACAAGTTTGTATAAGTATTTCAAAGATGCCCAGAACTGAGCTAAACTTGGTATGTGTCCAACTCCTAGAAATAACTTCATGCCCCATCTCCCTTACTTCCAGCTAGTAAGGATCACATAATTCCTAACAAAGTTTTGACACAGATTCCCAATTCGGGCATTCAGAACATATAGCACGTTGCTGTAAGCAAGCACATTCTCATTCAAAGTTGCAAGTTACTATGTAGGAACAAGTTTGTATAGGTATTTCAAAGATGCCCAGAACTGAGCTAAACTTGGTATGTGTCCAACTCCTAGAAATAACTTCATGCCCCATCTCCCTTACTTCCATCTAGTAAGGATCACATAATTCCTAACAAAGTTTTGACACAGATTCCCAATTCGGGCATTCAGAACATATAGCACGTTGCTGTAAGCAAGCAGATTCTCATTCAAAGATGCAAGTTACTATGTAGGAACAAGTTTGTATAGGTATTTCAAAGATGCCCAGAACTGAGCTAAACTTGGTATGTGTCCAACTCCTAGAAATAACTTCATGCCCCATCTCTCTTACTTCCAGCTAGTAAGGATCACATAATTCCTAACAAAGTTTTGACACAGATTCCCAATTCGGGCATTCAGAACATAGAGCACGTTGCTGTAAGCAAGCAGATTCTCATTCAAAGTTGCAAGTTACTATGTAGGAACAAGTTTGTATAGGTATTTCAAAGATGCCCAGAACTGAGCTAAACTTGGTATGTGTCCAACTCCTAGAAATAACTTCATGCCCCATCTCCCTTACTTCCAGCTAGTAAGGATCACATAATTCCTAACAAAGTTTTGACACAGATTCCCTATTCGGGCATTCAGAACATAGAGCACGTTGCTGCAAGCAAGCACATTCTCATTCAAAGATGCAAGTTACTATGTAGGAACAAGTTTGTATAGGTATTTCAAAGATGCCCAGAACTGAGCTAAACTTGGTATGTGTCCAACTCCTAGAAATAACTTCATGCCCCATCTCCCTTACTTCCAGCTAGTAAGGATCACATAATTCCTAACAAAGTTTTGACACAGATTCCCAATTCGGGCATTCAGAACATATAGCACGTTGCTGCAAGCAAGCACATTCTCATTCAAAGTTGCAAGTTACTATGTAGGAACAAGTTTGTATAGGTATTTCAAAGATGCCCAGAACTGAGCTAAACTTGGTATGTGTCCAACTCCTAGAAATAACTTCATGCCCCATCTCCCTTACTTCCAGCTAGTAAGGATCACATAATTCCTAACAAAGTTTTGACACAGATTCCCAATTCGGGCATTCAGAACATATAGCACGTTGCTGTAAGCAAGCACATTTTCATTCAAAGTTGCAAGTTACTATGTAGGAACAAGTTTGTATAGGTATTTCAAAGATGCCCAGAACTGAGCTAAACTTGGTATGTGTCCAACTCCTAGAAATAAATTCATGCCCCATCTCCCTTACTTCCAGCTAGTAAGGATCACATAATTCCTAACAAAGTTTTGACACAGATTCCCAATTCGGGCATTCAGAACATATAGCACGTTGCTGTAAGCAAGCAGATTCTCATTAATGATGCAAGTTACTATGTAGGAACAAGTTTGTATAGGTATTTCAAAGATGCCCAGAACTGAGCTAAACTTGGTATGTGTCCAACTCCTAGAAATAACTTCATGCCCCATCTCCCTTACTTCCAGCTAGTAAGGATCACATAATTCCTAACAAAGTTTTGACACAGATTCCCAATTCGGGCATTCAGAACATATAGCACGTTGCTGTAAGCAAGCACATTCTCATTCAAAGTTGCAAGTTACTATGTAGGAACAAGTTTGTATAGGTATTTCAAAGATGCCCAGAACTGAGCTAAACTTGGTTTGTGTCCAACTCCTAGAAATAACTTCATGCCCCATTCCCTTACTTCCAGCTAGTAAGGATCACATGATTCCTAACAAAGTTTTGACACAGATTCCCAATTCGGGCATTCAGAACATATAGCACGTTGCTGTAAGCAAGCAGATTCTCATTCAAAGTTGCAAGTTACTATGTAGGAACAAGTTTGTATAGGTATTTCAAAGATGCCCAGAACTGAGCTAAACTTGGTATGTGTCCAACTCCTAGAAATAACTTCATGCCCCATCTCCCTTACTTCCAGCTAGTAAGGATCACATAATTCTTAACAAAGTTTTGACACAGATTCCCAATTCGGGCATTCAGAACATATAGCACGTTGCTGTAAGCAAGCAGATTCTCATTCAAAGATGCAAGTTACTATGTAGGAACAAGTTTGTATAGGTATTTCAAAGATGCCCAGAACTGAGCTAAACTTGGTATGTGTCCAACTCCTAAAAATAACATCATGCCCCATCTCACTTACTTCCAGCTAGTAAGGATAACATAATTCCTAACAAAGTTTTGACACAGATTGCCAATTCGGGCATTCAGAACATATAGCCCGTTGCTGTCAGCAAGCAGATTCTCATTCAAAGATGCAAGTTACTATGTAGGAACAAGTTTGTATAGGTATTTCAAAGATGCCCAGAACTGAGCTAAACTTGGTATGTGTCCAACTCCTAGAAATAACTTCATGCCCCATCTCCCTTACTTCCAGCTAGTAAGGATCACATAATTCCTAACAAAGTTTTGACACAGATTCCCAATTCGGGCATTCAGAACATATAGCACGTTGCTGCAAGCAAGCACATTCTCATTCAAAGTTGCAAGTTACTATGTAGGAACAAGTTTGTATAGGTATTTCAAAGATGCCCAGAACTGAGCTAAACTTGGTATGTGTCCAACTCCTAGAAATAACTTCATGCCCCATCTCCCTTACTTCCAGCTAGTAAGGATCACATAATTCCTAACAAAGTTTTGACACAGATTCCCAATTCGGGCATTCAGAACATATAGCACGTTGCTGTAAGCAAGCACATTCTCATTCAAAGTTGCAAGTTACTATGTAGGAACAAGTTTGTATAGGTATTTCAAAGATGCCCAGAACTGAGCTAAACTTGGTATGTGTCCAACTCCTAGAAATAACTTCATGCCCCATCTCCCTTACTTCCAGCTAGTAAGGATCACATAATTCCTAACAAAGTTTTGACACAGATTCCCAATTCGGGCATTCAGAACATATAGCACGTTGCTGTAAGCAAGCAGATTCTCATTCAAAGTTGCAAGTTACTATGTAGGAACAAGTTTGTATAGGTATTTCAAAGATGCCCAGAACTGAGCTAAACTTGGTATGTGTCCAACTCCTAGAAATAACTTCATGCCCCATCTCCCTTACTTCCAGCTAGTAAGGATCACATAATTCCTAACAAAGTTTTGACACAGATTCCCAATTCGGGCATTCAGAACATAGAGCACGTTGCTGTAAGCAAGCAGATTCTCATTCAAAGTTGCAAGTTACTATGTAGGAACAAGTTTGTATAGGTATTTCAAAGATGCCCAGAACTGAGCTAAACTTGGTATGTGTCCAACACCTAGAAATAACTTCATGCCCCATCTCCCTTACTTCCAGCTAGTAAGGATCACATAATTCCTAACAAAGTTTTGACACAGATTCCCTATTCGGGCATTCAGAACATAGAGCACGTTGCTGCAAGCAAGCACATTCTCATTCAAAGATGCAAGTTACTATGTAGGAACAAGTTTGTATAGGTATTTCAAAGATGCCCAGAACTGAGCTAAACTTGGTATGTGTCCAACTCCTAGAAATAACTTCATGCCCCATCTCCCTTACTTCCAGCTAGTAAGGATCACATAATTCCTAACAAAGTTTTGACACAGATTCCCAATTCGGGCATTCAGAACATATAGCACGTTGCTGCAAGCAAGCACATTCTCATTCAAAGTTGCAAGTTACTATGTAGGAACAAGTTTGTATAGGTATTTCAAAGATGCCCAGAACTGAGCTAAACTTGGTATGTGTCCAACTCCTAGAAATAACTTCATGCCCCATCTCCCTTACTTCCAGCTAGTAAGGATCACATAATTCCTAACAAAGTTTTGACACAGATTCCCAATTCGGGCATTCAGAACATATAGCACGTTGCTGTAAGCAAGCACATTTTCATTCAAAGTTGCAAGTTACTATGTAGGAACAAGTTTGTATAGGTATTTCAAAGATGCCCAGAACTGAGCTAAACTTGGTATGTGTCCAAGTCCTAGAAATAGCTTCATGCCCCATCTCCCTTACTTCCAGCTAGTAAGGATCACATAATTCCTAACAAAGTTTTGACACAGATTCCCAATTCGGGCATTCAGAACATATAGCACGTTGCTGCAAGCAAGCACATTCTCATTCAAAGTTGCAAGTTACTATGTAGGAACAAGTTTGTATAGGTATTTCAAAGATGCCCAGAACTGAGCTAAACTTGGTATGTGTCCAACTCCTAGAAATAACTTCATGCCCCATCTCCCTTACTTCCAGCTAGTAAGGATCACATAATTCCTAACAAAGTTTTGACACAGATTCCCAATTCGGGCATTCAGAACATATAGCACGTTGCTGTAAGCAAGCACATTCTCATTCAAAGTTGCAAGTTACTATGTAGGAACAAGTTTGTATAGGTATTTCAAAGATGCCCAGAACTGAGCTAAACTTGGTATGTGTCCAACTCCTAGAAATAACTTCATGCCCCATCTCCCTTACTTCCAGCTAGTAAGGATCACATAATTCCTAACAAAGTTTTGACACAGATTCCCAATTCGGGCATTCAGAACATATAGCACGTTGCTGTAAGCAAGCAGATTCTCATTCAAAGTTGCAAGTTACTATGTAGGAACAAGTTTGTATAGGTATTTCAAAGATGCCCAGAACTGAGCTAAACTTGGTATGTGTCCAACTCCTAGAAATAACTTCATGCCCCATCTCCCTTACTTCCAGCTAGTAAGGATCACATAATTCCTAACAAAGTTTTGACACAGATTCCCAATTCGGGCATTCAGAACATAGAGCACGTTGCTGTAAGCAAGCAGATTCTCATTCAAAGTTGCAAGTTACTATGTAGGAACAAGTTTGTATAGGTATTTCAAAGATGCCCAGAACTGAGCTAAACTTGGTATGTGTCCAACTCCTAGAAATAACTTCATGCCCCATCTCCCTTACTTCCAGCTAGTAAGGATCACATAATTCCTAACAAAGTTTTGACACAGATTCCCTATTCGGGCATTCAGAACATAGAGCACGTTGCTGCAAGCAAGCACATTCTCATTCAAAGATGCAAGTTACTATGTAGGAACAAGTTTGTATAGGTATTTCAAAGATGCCCAGAACTGAGCTAAACTTGGTATGTGTCCAACTCCTAGAAATAAGTTCATGCCCCATCTCCCTTACTTCCAGCTAGTAAGGATCACATAATTCCTAACAAAGTTTTGACACAGATTCCCAATTCGGGCATTCAGAACATATAGCACGTTGCTGCAAGCAAGCACATTCTCATTCAAAGTTGCAAGTTACTATGTAGGAACAAGTTTGTATAGGTATTTCAAAGATGCCCAGAACTGAGCTAAACTTGGTATGTGTCCAACTCCTAGAAATAACTTCATGCCCCATCTCCCTTACTTCCAGCTAGTAAGGATCACATAATTCCTAACAAAGTTTTGACACAGATTCCCAATTCGGGCATTCAGAACATATAGCACGTTGCTGTAAGCAAGCACATTCTCATTCAAAGTTGCAAGTTACTATGTAGGAACAAGTTTGTATAGGTATTTCAAAGATGCCCAGAACTGAGCTAAACTTGGTATGTGTCCAAGTCCTAGAAATAGCTTCATGCCCCATCTCCCTTACTTCCAGCTAGTAAGGATCACATAATTCCTAACAAAGTTTTGACACAGATTCCCAATTCGGGCATTCAGAACATATAGCACGTTGCTGTAAGCAAGCACATTCTCATTCAATGTTGCAAGTTACTATGTAGGAACAAGTTTGTATAGGTATTTCAAAGATGCCCAGAACTGAGCTAAACTTGGTATGTGTCCAACTCCTAAAAATAACATCATGCCCCATCTCACTTACTTCCAGCTAGTAAGGATAACATAATTCCTAACAAAGTTTTGACACAGATTGCCAATTCGGGCATTCAGAACATATAGCACGTTGCTGTCAGCAAGCAGATTCTCATTCAAAGATGCAAGTTACTATGTAGGAACAAGTTTGTATAGGTATTTCAAAGATGCCCAGAACTGAGCTAAACTTGGTATGTGTCCAACTCCTAGAAATAACTTCATGCCCCATCTCCCTTACTTCCAGCTAGTAAGGATCACATAATTCCTAACAAAGTTTTGACACAGATTCCCAATTCGGGCATTCAGAACATATAGCACGTTGCTGCAAGCAAGCACATTCTCATTCAAAGTTGCAAGTTACTATGTAGGAACAAGTTTGTATAGGTATTTCAAAGATGCCCAGAACTGAGCTAAACTTGGTATGTGTCCAACTCCTAGAAATAACTTCATGCCCCATCTCCCTTACTTCCAGCTAGTAAGGATCACATAATTCCTAACAAAGTTTTGACACAGATTCCCAATTCGGGCATTCAGAACATATAGCACGTTGCTGTAAGCAAGCACATTCTCATTCAAAGTTGCAAGTTACTATGTAGGAACAAGTTTGTATAGGTATTTCAAAGATGCCCAGAACTGAGCTAAACTTGGTATGTGTCCAACTCCTAGAAATAACTTCATGCCCCATCTCCCTTACTTCCAGCTAGTAAGGATCACATAATTCCTAACAAAGTTTTGACACAGATTCCCAATTCGGGCATTCAGAACATATAGCACGTTGCTGTAAGCAAGCAGATTCTCATTCAAAGTTGCAAGTTACTATGTAGGAACAAGTTTGTATAGGTATTTCAAAGATGCCCAGAACTGAGCTAAACTTGGTATGTGTCCAACTCCTAGAAATAACTTCATGCCCCATCTCCCTTACTTCCAGCTAGTAAGGATCACATAATTCCTAACAAAGTTTTGACACAGATTCCCAATTCGGGCATTCAGAACATAGAGCACGTTGCTGTAAGCAAGCAGATTCTCATTCAAAGTTGCAAGTTACTATGTAGGAACAAGTTTGTATAGGTATTTCAAAGATGCCCAGAACTGAGCTAAACTTGGTATGTGTCCAACTCCTAGAAATAACTTCATGCCCCATCTCCCTTACTTCCAGCTAGTAAGGATCACATAATTCCTAACAAAGTTTTGACACAGATTCCCTATTCGGGCATTCAGAACATAGAGCACGTTGCTGCAAGCAAGCACATTCTCATTCAAAGATGCAAGTTACTATGTAGGAACAAGTTTGTATAGGTATTTCAAAGATGCCCAGAACTGAGCTAAACTTGGTATGTGTCCAACTCCTAGAAATAACTTCATGCCCCATCTCCCTTACTTCCAGCTAGTAAGGATCACATAATTCCTAACAAAGTTTTGACACAGATTCCCAATTCGGGCATTCAGAACATATAGCACGTTGCTGCAAGCAAGCACATTCTCATTCAAAGTTGCAAGTTACTATGTAGGAACAAGTTTGTATAGGTATTTCAAAGATGCCCAGAACTGAGCTAAACTTGGTATGTGTCCAACTCCTAGAAATAACTTCATGCCCCATCTCCCTTACTTCCAGCTAGTAAGGATCACATAATTCCTAACAAAGTTTTGACACAGATTCCCAATTCGGGCATTCAGAACATATAGCACGTTGCTGTAAGCAAGCACATTTTCATTCAAAGTTGCAAGTTACTATGTAGGAACAAGTTTGTATAGGTATTTCAAAGATGCCCAGAACTGAGCTAAACTTGGTATGTGTCCAAGTCCTAGAAATAGCTTCATGCCCCATCTCCCTTACTTCCAGCTAGTAAGGATCACATAATTCCTAACAAAGTTTTGACACAGATTCCCAATTCGGGCATTCAGAACATATAGCACGTTGCTGTAAGCAAGCAGATTCTCATTCAAAGTTGCAAGTTACTATGTAGGAACAAGTTTGTATAGGTATTTCAAAGATGCCCAGAACTGAGCTAAACTTGGTATGTGTCCAACTCCTAGAAATAACTTCATGCCCCATCTCCCTTACTTCCAGCTAGTAAGGATCACATAATTCCTAACAAAGTTTTGACACAGATTCCCAATTCGGGCATTCAGAACATATAGCACGTTGCTGTAAGCAAGCAGATTCTCATTCAAAGATGCAAGTTACTATGTAGGAACAAGTTTGTATAGGTATTTCAAAGATGCCCAGAACTGAGCTAAACTTGGTATGTGTCCAACTCCTAGAAATAACTTCATGCCCCATCTCCCTTACTTCCAGCTAATAAGGATCACATAATTCCTAACAAAGTTTTGACACAGATTCCCAATTCGGGCATTCAGAACATATAGCACGTTGCTGTAAGCAAGCAGATTCTCATTAATGATGCAAGTTACTATGTAGGAACAAGTTTGTATAGGTATTTTAAAGATGCCCAGAACTGAGCTAAACTTGGTATGTGTCCAACTCCTAGAAATAACTTCATGCCCCATCTCCCTTACTTCCAGCTAGTAAGGATCACATAATTCCTAACAAAGTTTTGACAGAGATTCCCAATTCGGGCATTCAGAACATATAGCACGTTGCTGTAAGCAAGCACATTTTCATTCAAAGTTGCAAGTTACTATGTAGGAACAAGTTTGTATAGGTATTTCAAAGATGCCCAGAACTGAGCTAAACTTGGTATGTGTCCAACTCCTAGAAATAACTTCATGCCCCATCTCCCTTACTTCCAGCTAGTAAGGATCACATGATTCCTAACAAAGTTTTGACACAGATTCCCAATTCGGGCATTCAGAACATATAGCACGTTGCTGTAAGCAAGCAGATTCTCATTCAAAGATGCAAGTTACTATGTAGGAACAAGTTTGTATAGGTATTTCAAAGATGCCCAGAACTGAGCTAAACTTGGTATGTGTCCAACTCCTAGAAATAACTTCATGCCCCATCTCCCTTACTTCCAGCTAGTAAGGATCACATAATTCGTAACAAAGTTTTGACACAGATTCCCAATTCGGGCATTCAGAACATAGAGCACGTTGCTGTAAGCAAGCAGATTCTCATTCAAAGTTGCAAGTTACTATGTAGGAACAAGTTTGTATAGGTATTTCAAAGATGCCCAGAACTGAGCTAAACTTGGTATGTGTCCAACTCCTAGAAATAACTTCATGCCCCATCTCCCTTACTTCCAGCTAGTAAGGATCACATAATTCCTAACAAAGTTTTGACACAGATTCCCTATTCGGGCATTCAGAACATAGAGCACGTTGCTGTAAGCAAGCAGATTCTCATTCAAAGTTGCAAGTTACTATGTAGGAACAAGTTTGTATAGGTATTTCAAAGATGCCCAGAACTGAGCTAAACTTGGTATGTGTCCAACTCCTAGAAATAACTTCATGCCCCATCTCCCTTACTTCCAGCTAGTAAGGATCACATAATTCCTAACAAAGTTTTGACACAGATTCCCTATTCGGGCATTCAGAACATAGAGCACGTTGCTGCAAGCAAGCACATTCTCATTCAAAGATGCAAGTTACTATGTAGGAACAAGTTTGTATAGGTATTTCAAAGATGCCCAGAACTGAGCTAAACTTGGTATGTGTCCAACTCCTAGAAATAACTTCATGCCCCATCTCCCTTACTTCCAGCTAGTAAGGATCACATAATTCCTAACAAAGTTTTGACACAGATTCCCAATTCGGGCATTCAGAACATATAGCACGTTGCTGCAAGCAAGCACATTCTCATTCAAAGTTGCAAGTTACTATTTAGGAACAAGTTTGTATAGGTATTTCAAAGATGCCCAGAACTGAGCTAAACTTGGTATGTGTCCAACTCCTAGAAATAACTTCATGCCCCATCTCCCTTACTTCCAGCTAGTAAGGATCACATAATTCCTAACAAAGTTTTGACACAGATTCCCAATTCGGGCATTCAGAACATATAGCACGTTGCTGTAAGCAAGCACATTTTCATTCAAAGTTGCAAGTTACTATGTAGGAACAAGTTTGTATAGGTATTTCAAAGATGCCCAGAACTGAGCTAAACTTGGTATGTGTCCAAGTCCTAGAAATAGCTTCATGCCCCATCTCCCTTACTTCCAGCTAGTAAGGATCACATAATTCCTAACAAAGTTTTGACACAGATTCCCAATTCGGGCATTCAGAACATATAGCACGTTGCTGTAAGCAAGCAGATTCTCATTCAAAGTTGCAAGTTACTATGTAGGAACAAGTTTGTATAGGTATTTCAAAGATGCCCAGAACTGAGCTAACCTTGGTATGTGTCCAACTCCTAGAAATAACTTCATGCCCCATCTCCCTTACTTCCAGCTAGTAAGGATCACATAATTCCTAACAAAGTTTTGACACAGATTCCCAATTCGGGCATTCAGAACATATAGCACGTTGCTGTAAGCAAGCAGATTCTCATTCAAAGATGCAAGTTACTATGTAGGAACAAGTTTGTATAGGTATTTCAAAGATGCCCAGAACTGAGCTAAACTTGGTATGTGTCCAACTCCTAGAAATAACTTCATGCCCCATCTCCCTTACTTCCAGCTTGTAAGGATCACATAATTCCTAACAAAGTTTTGACACAGATTCCCAATTCGGGCATTCAGAACATATAGCACGTTGCTGTAAGCAAGCAGATTCTCATTCAAAGATGCAAGTTACTAGGTAGGAACAAGTTTGTATAGGTATTTCAAAGATGCCCAGAACTGAGCTAAACTTGGTATGTGTCCAACTCCTAGAAATAACTTCATGCCCCATCTCCCTTACTTCCAGCTAGTAAGGATCACATAATTCCTAACAAAGTTTTGACACAGATTCCCAATTCGGGCATTCAGAACATATAGCACGTTGCTGTAAGCAAGCACATTTTCATTCAAAGTTGCAAGTTACTATGTAGGAACAAGTTTGTATAGGTATTTCAAAGATGCCCAGAACTGAGCTAAACTTGGTATGTGTCCAACTCCTAGAAATAACTTCATGCCCCATCTCCCTTACTTCCAGCTAATAAGGATCACATAATTCCTAACAAAGTTTTGACACAGATTCCCAATTCGGGCATTCAGAACATATAGCACGTTGCTGTAAGCAAGCAGATTCTCATTCAAAGATGCAAGTTACTAGGTAGGAACAAGTTTGTATAGGTATTTCAAAGATGCCCAGAACTGAGCTAAACTTGGTATGTGTCCAACTCCTAGAAATAACTTCATGCCCCATCTCCCTTACTTCCAGCTAGTAAGGATCACATAATTCCTAACAAAGTTTTGACACAGATTCCCAATTCGGGCATTCAGAACATATAGCACGTTGCTGTAAGCAAGCACATTCTCATTCAAAGTTGCAAGTTGCTATGTAGGAACAAGTTTGTATAGGTATTTCAAAGATGCCCAGAACTGAGCTAAACTTGGTATGTGTCCAACTCCTAGAAATAACTTCATGCCCCATCTCACTTACTTCCAGCTAGTAAGGATCACATGATTCCTAACAAAGTTTTGACACAGATTCCCAATTCGGGCATTCAGAACATATAGCACATTGCTGTAAGAAAGCACATTTTCATTCAAAGTTGCAAGTTACTATGTAGGAACAAGTTTGTATAGGTATTTCAAAGATGCCCAGAACTGAGCTAAACTTGGTATGTGTCCAACTCCTAGAAATAACTTCATGCCCCATCTCCCTTACTTTCAGCTAGTAAGGATCACATGATTCCTAACAAAGTTTTGACACAGATTCCCAATTCGGGCATTCAGAACATATAGCACGTTGCTGTAAGCAAGCACATTTTCATTCAAAGTTGCAAGTTACTATGTAGGAACAAGTTTGTATAGGTATTTCAAAGATGCCCAGAACTGAGCTAAACTTGGTTTGTGTCCAACTCCTAGAAATAACTTCATGCCCCATCTCCCTTACTTCCAGCTAGTAAGGATCACATGATTCCTAACAAAGTTTTGACACAGATTCCCAATTAGGGCATTCAGAACATATAGCACGTTGCTGTAAGCAAGCACATTCTCATTCAAAGTTGCAAGTTACAATGTAGGAACAAGTTTGTATAGGTATTTCAAAGATGCCCAGAACTGAGCTAAACTTGGTATGTGTCCAACTCCTAGAAATAAATTCATGCCCCATCTCCCTTACTTCCAGCTAGTAAGGATCACATAATTCCTAACAAAGTTTTGACACAGATTCCCAATTCGGGCATTCAGAACATATAGCACGTTGCTGTAAGCAAGCAGATTCTCATTAATGATGCAAGTTACTATGTAGGAACAAGTTTGTATAGGTATTTCAAAGATGCCCAGAACTGAGCTAAACTTGGTATGTGTCCAACTCCTAGAAATAACTTCATGCCCCATCTCCCTTACTTCCAGCTAGTAAGGATCACATAATTCCTAACAAAGTTTTGACACAGATTCCCAATTCGGGCATTCAGAACATATAGCACGTTGCTGTAAGCAAGCAGATTCTCATTCAAAGTTGCAAGTTACTATGTAGGAACAAGTTTGTATAGGTATTTCAAAGATGCCCAGAACTGAGCTAAACTTGGTATGTGTCCAACTCCTAGAAATAACTTCATGCCCCATCTCCCTTACTTCCAGCTAGTAAGGATCACATGATTCCTAACAAAGTTTTGACACAGATTCCCAATTCGGGCATTCAGAACATATAGCACGTTGCTGTAAGCAAGCACATTTTCATTCAAAGTTGCAAGTTACTATGTAGGAACAAGTTTGTATAGGTATTTCAAAGATGCCCAGAACTGAGCTAAACTTGGTTTGTGTCCAAATCCTAGAAATAACTTCATGCCCCATTCCCTTACTTCCAGCTAGTAAGGATCACATGATTCCTAAAAAAGTTTTGACACAGATTCCCAATTCGGGCATTCAGAACATATAGCACGTTGCTGTAAGCAAGCAGATTCTCATTCAAAGTTGCAAGTTACTATGTAGGAACAAGTTTGTATAGGTATTTCAAAGATGCCCAGAACTGAGCTAAACTTGGTATGTGTCCAACTCCTAGAAATAACTTCATGCCCCATCTCCCTTACTTCCAGCTAGTAAGGATCACATAATTCTTAACAAAGTTTTGACACAGATTCCCAATTCGGGCATTCAGAACATATAGCACGTTGCTGTAAGCAAGCAGATTCTCATTCAAAGATGCAAGTTACTATGTAGGAACAAGTTTGTATAGGTATTTCAAAGATGCCCAGAACTGAGCTAAACTTGGTATGTGTCCAACTCCTAAAAATAACTTCATGCCCCATCTCACTTACTTCCAGCTAGTAAGGATAACATAATTCCTAACAAAGTTTTGACACAGATTGCCAATTCGGGCATTCAGAACATATAGCACGTTGCTGTAAGCAAGCAGATTCTCATTCAAAGATGCAAGTTACTAGGTAGGAACAAGTTTGTATAGGTATTTCAAAGATGCCCAGAACTGAGCTAAACTTGGTATGTGTCCAACTCCTAGAAATAACTTCATGCCCCATCTCCCTTACTTCCAGCTAGTAAGGATCACATAATTCCTAACAAAGTTTTGACACAGATTCCCAATTCGGGCATTCAGAACATATAGCACGTTGCTGTAAGCAAGCAGATTCTCATTCAAAGATGCAAGTTACTATGTAGGAACAAGTTTGTATAGGTATTTCAAAGATGCCCAGAACTGAGCTAAACTTGGTATGTGTCCAACTCCTAGAAATAACTTCATGCCCCATCTCCCTTACTTCCAGCTAGTAAGGATCACATAATTCCTAACAAAGTTTTGACACAGATTCCCAATTCGGGCATTCAGAACATATAGCACGTTGCTGTAAGCAAGCACATTTTCATTCAAAGTTGCAAGTTACTATATAGGAACAAGTTTGTATAGGTATTTCAAAGATGCCCAGAACTGAGCTAAACTTGGTATGTGTCCAACTCCTAGAAATAACTTCATGCCCCATCTCCCTTACTTCCAGCTAGTAAGGATCACATAATTCCTAACAAAGTTTTGACACAGATTCCCAATTCGGGCATTCAGAACACATAGTACGTTGCTGTAAGCAAGCAGATTCTCATTCAAAGATGCAAGTTACTATGTAGGAACAAGTTTGTATAGGTATTTCAAAGATGCCCAGAACTGAGCTAAACATGGTATGTCTCCAACTCCAAGAAATAACTTCATGCCCCATCTCCCTTACTTCCAGCTAGTAAGGATCACATAATTCCTAACAAAGTTTTGACACAGATTCCCAATTCGGGCATTCAGAACATATAGCACGTTGCTGTAAGCAAGCAGATTCTCATTCAAAGATGCAAGTTACTATGTAGGAACAAGTTTGTATAGGTATTTCAAAGATGCCCAGAACTGAGCTAAACTTGGTATGTGTCCAACTCCTAGAAATAACTTCATGCCCCATCTCACTTACTTCCAGCTAGTAAGGATAACATAATTCCTAACAAAGTTTTGACACAGATTGCCAATTCGGGCATTCAGAACATATAGCACGTTGCTGTAAGCAAGCACATTCTCATTCAAAGATGCAAGTTATTATGTAGGAACAAGTTTGTATAGGTATTTCAAAGATGCCCAGAACTGAGCTAAACTTGGTATGTGTCCAACTCCTAGAAATAACTTCATGCTCCATCTCCCTTACTTCCAGCTAGTAAGGATCACATAATTCCTAACAAAGTTTTGACACAGATTCCCAATTCGGGCATTCAGAACATATAGCACGTTGCTGTAAGCAAGCACATTTTCATTCAAAGTTGCAAGTTACTATGTAGGAACAAGTTTGTATAGGTATTTCAAAGATGCCCAGAACTGAGCTAAACTTGGTATGTGTCCAACTCCTAGAAATAACTTCATGCCCCATCTCCCTTACTTCCAGCTAGTAAGGATCACATAATTCCTAACAAAGTTTTGACACAGATTCCCAATTCGGGCATTCAGAACATATAGCACGTTGCTGTAAGCAAGCAGATTCTCATTCAAAGATGCAAGTTACTATGTAGGAACAAGTTTGTATAGGTATTTCAAAGATGCCCAGAACTGAGCTAAACTTGGTATGTGTCCAACTCCTAGAAATAACTTCATGCCCCATCTCCCTTACTTCCAGCTAGTAAGGATCACATAATTCCTAACAAAGTTTTGACACAGATTGCCAATTCGGGCATTCAGAACATATAGCACGTTGCTGTAAGCAAGCACATTTTCATTCAAAGTTGCAAGTTACTATGTAGGAACAAGTTTGTATAGGTATTTCAAAGATGCCCAGAACTGAGCTAAACTTGGTATGTGTCCAACTCCTAGAAATAACTTCATGCCCCATCTCCCTTACTTCCAGCTAGTAAGGATCACATAATTCCTAACAAAGTTTTGACACAGATTCCCAATTCGGGCCTTCAGAACATATAGTACGTTGCTGTAAGCAAGCAGATTCTCATTCAAAGATGCAAGTTACTATGTAGGAACAAGTTTGTATAGGTATTTCAAAGATGCCCAGAACTGAGCTAAACATGGTATGTCTCCAACTCCAAGAAATAACTTCATGCCCCATCTCCCTTACTTCCAGCTAGTAAGGATCACATAATTCCTAACAAAGTTTTGACACAGATTCCCAATTCGGGCATTCAGAACATATAGCACGTTGCTGTACGCAAGCACATTCTCATTCAAAGTTGCAAGTTACTATGTAGGAACAAGTTTGTATAGGTATTTCAAAGATGCCCAGAACTGAGCTAAACTTGGTATGTGTCCAACTCCTAGAAATAACTTCATGCCCCATCTCCCTTACTTCCAGCTAGTAAGGATCACATAATTCCTAACAAAGTTTTGACACAGATTCCCAATTCGGGCATTCAGAACATATAGCACGTTGCTGTAAGCAAGCACATTCTCATTCAAAGTTGCAAGTTAGTATGTAGGAACAAGTTTGTATAGGTATTTCAAAGATGCCCAGAACTGAGCTAAACTTGGTATGTGTCCAACTCCTAGAAATAACTTCATGCCCCATCTCCCTTACTTCCAGCTAGTAAGGATCACATAATTCCTAACAAAGTTTTGACACAGATTCCCAATTCGGGCATTCAGAACATATAGCACGTTGCTGTAAGCAAGCAGATTCTCATTCAAAGATGCAAGTTACTATGTAGGAACAAGTTTGTATAGGTATTTCAAAGATGCCCAGAACTGAGCTAAACTTGGTATGTGTCCAACTCCTAGAAATAACTTCATGCTGCATCTCATTTACTTCCAGCTAGTAAGGATCACATAATTCCTAACAAAGTTTTGACACAGATTCCCAAATCGGGCATTCAGAACATATAGCACGTTGCTGCAAGCAAGCACATTCTCATTCAAAGTTGCAAGTTACTATGTAGGAACAAGTTTGTATAGGTATTTCAAAGATGCCCAGAACTGAGCTAAACTTGGTATGTGTCCAACTCCTAGAAATAACTTCATGCCCCATCTCCCTTACTTCCAGCTAGTAAGGATCACATAATTCCTAACAAAGTTTTGACACAGATTCCCAATTCGGGCATTCAGAACATATAGCACGTTGCTGCAAGCAAGCACATTCTCATTCAAAGTTGCAAGTTACTATGTAGGAACAAGTTTGTATAGGTATTTCAAAGATGCCCAGAACTGAGCTAAACTTGGTATGTGTCCAACTCATAGAAATAACTTCATGCCCCATCTCCCTTACTTCCAGCTAGTAAGGATCACATAATTCCTAACAAAGTTTTGACACAGATTCCCAATTCGGGCATTCAGAACATATAGCACGTTGCTGTAAGCAAGCAGATTCTCATTCAAAGATGCAAGTTACTATGTAGGAACAAGTTTGTATAGGTATTTCAAAGATGCCCAGAACTGAGCTAAACTTGGTATGTGTCCAACTCCTAGAAATAACTTCATGCTGCATCTCCTTTACTTCCAGCTAGTAAGGATCACATAATTCCTAACAAAGTTTTGACACAGATTCCCAAATCGGGCATTCAGAACATATAGCACGTTGCTGCAAGCAAGCACATTCTCATTCAAAGTTGCAAGTTACTATGTAGGAACAAGTTTGTATAGGTATTTCAAAGATGCCCAGAACTGAGCTAAACTTGGTATGTGTCCAACTCCTAGAAATAACTTCATGCCCCATCTCCCTTACTTCCAGCTAGTAAGGATCACATAATTCCTAACAAAGTTTTGACACAGATTCCCAATTCGGGCATTCAGAACATATAGCACGTTGCTGCAAGCAAGCACATTCTCATTCAAAGTTGCAAGTTACTATGTAGGAACAAGTTTGTATAGGTATTTCAAAGATGCCCAGAACTGAGCTAAACTTGGTATGTGTCCAACTCCTAGAAATAACTTCATGCCCCATCTCCCTTACTTCCAGCTAGTAAGGATCACATAATTCCTAACAAAGTTTTGACACAGATTCCCAATTCGGGCATTCAGAACATATAGCACGTTGCTGTAAGCAAGCAGATTCTCATTCAAAGATGCAAGTTACTATGTAGAAACAAGTTTGTATAGGTATTTCAAAGATGCCCAGAACTGAGCTAAACTTGGTATGTGTCCAACTCCTAGAAATAACTTCATGCCCCATCTCCATTACTTCCAGCTAGTAAGGATCACATAATTCCTAACAAAGTTTTGACACAGATTCCCAATTCGGGCATTCAGAACATATAGCACGTTGCTGTAAGCAAGCAGATTCTCATTCAAAGATGCAAGTTACTATGTAGGAACAAGTTTGTATAGGTATTTCAAAGATGCCCAGAACTGAGCTAAACTTGGTATGTGTCCAACTCCTAGAAATAACTTCATGCTCCATCTCCCTTACTTCCAGCTAGTAAGGATCACATAATTCCTAACAAAGTTTTGACACAGATTCCCAATTCGGGCATTCAGAACATACAGCACGTTGCTGTAAGCAAGCACATTTTCAGTCAAAGTTGCAAGTTACTATGTAGGAACAAGTTTGTATAGGTATTTCAAAGATGCCCACAACTGAGCTAAACTTGGTGTGTGTCCAACTCCTAGAAATAACTTCATGCCCCATCTCCCTTACTTCCAGCTAGTAAGGATCACATAATTCCTAACAAAGTTTTGACACAGATTCCCAATTCGGGCATTCAGAACATATAGCACGTTGCTGTAAGCAAGCAGATTCTCATTCAAAGATGCAAGTTACTATGTAGGAACAAGTTTGTATAGGTATTTCAAAGATGCCCAGAACTGAGCTAAACTTGGTATGTGTCCAACTCCTAGAAATAACTTCATGCCCCATCTCCCTTACTTCCAGCTAGTAAGGATCACATAATTCCTAACAAAGTTTTGACACAGATTGCCAATTCGGGCATTCAGAACATATAGCACGTTGCTGTAAGCAAGCACATTTTCATTCAAATTTGCAAGTTACTATGTAGGAACAAGTTTGTATAGGTATTTCAAAGATGCCCAGAACTGAGCTAAACTTGGTATGTGTCCAACTCCTAGAAATAACTTCATGCCCCATCTCCCTTACTTCCAGCGAGTAAGGATCACATAATTCCTAACAAAGTTTTGACACAGATTCCCAATTCGGGCATTCAGAACATATAGTACGTTGCTGTAAGCAAGCAGATTCTCATTCAAAGATGCAAGTTACTATGTAGGAACAAGTTTGTATAGGTATTTCAAAGATGCCCAGAACTGAGCTAAACATGGTATGTCTCCAACTCCAAGAAATAACTTCATGCCCCATCTCCCTTACTTCCAGCTAGTAAGGATCACATAATTCCTAACAAAGTTTTGACACAGATTCCCAATTCGGGCATTCAGAACATATAGCACGTTGCTGTAAGCAAGCACATTTTCATTCAAAGTTGCAAGTTACTATGTAGGAACAAGTTTGTATAGGTATTTCAAAGATGCCCAGAACTGAGCTAAACTTGGTATGTGTCCAACTCCTACAAATAACTTCATGCCCCATCTCCCTTACTTCCAGCTAGTAAGGATCACATAATTCCTAACAAAGTTTTGACACAGATTCCCAATTCGGGCATTCAGAACATATAGCACGTTGCTGTAAGCAAGCAGATTCTCATTCAAAGATGCAAGTTACTATGTAGGAACAAGTCTGTATAGGTATTTCAAAGATGCCCAGAACTGAGCTAAACTTGGTATGTGTCCAACTCCTAGAAATAACTTGATGCTCCATCTCCTTTACTTCCAGCTAGTAAGGATCACATAATTCCTAACAAAGTTTTGACACAGATTCCCAAATCGGGCATTCAGAACATATAGCACGTTGCTGCAAGCAAGCACATTCTCATTCAAAGTTGCAAGTTACTATGTAGGAACAAGTTTGTATAGGTATTTCAAAGATGCCCAGAACTGAGCTAAACTTGGTATGTGTCCAACTCCTAGAAATAACTTCATGCCCCATCTCCCTTACTTCCAGCTAGTAAGGATCACATAATTCCTAACAAAGTTTTGACACAGATTCCCAATTCGGGCATTCAGAACATATAGCACGTTGCTGCAAGCAAGCACATTCTCATTCAAAGTTGCAAGTTACTATGTAGGAACAAGTTTGTATAGGTATTTCAAAGATGCCCAGAACTGAGCTAAACTTGGTATGTGTCCAACTCCTAGAAATAACTTCATGCCCCATCTCCCTTACTTCCAGCTAGTAAGGATCACATGATTCCTAACAAAGTTTTGACACAGATTCCCAATTCGGGCATTCAGAACATATAGCACGTTGCTGTAAGCAAGCACATTTTCATTCAAAGTTGCAAGTTACTATGTAGGAACAAGTTTGTATAGGTATTTCAAAGATGCCCAGAACTGAGCTAAACTTGGTATGTGTCCAACTCCTAGAAATAACTTCATGCCCCATCTCCCTTACTTCCAGCTAGTAAGGATCACATGATTCCTAACAAAGTTTTGACACAGATTCCCAATTCGGGCATTCAGAACATATAGCACGTTGCTGTAAGCAAGCACATTCTCATTCAAAGATACAAGTTACTAGGTAGGAACAAGTTTGTATAGGTATTTCAAAGATGCCCAGAACTGAGCTAAACTTGGTATGTGTCCAACTCCTAGAAATAACTTCATGCCCCATCTCCCTTACTTCCAGCTAGTAAGGATCTCATAATTCCTAACAAAGTTTTGACACAGATTCCCTATTCGGGCATTCAGAACATATAGCACGTTGCTGCAAGCAAGCACATTCTCATTCAAAGTTGCAAGTTACTATGTAGGAACAAGTTTGTATAGGTATTTCAAAGATGCCCAGAACTGAGCTAAACTTGGTATGTGTCCAACTCCTAGAAATAACTTCATGCCCCATCTCCCTTACTTCCAGCTAGTAAGGATCACATAATTCCTAACAAAGTTTTGACACAGATTCCCAATTCGGGCATTCAGAACATATAGCACGTTGCTGTAAGCAAGCAGATTCTCATTCAAAGTTGCAAGTTACTATGTAGGAACAAGTTTGTATAGGTATTTCAAAGATGCCCAGAACTGAGCTAAACTTGGTATGTGTCCAACTCCTAGAAATAACTTCATGCCCCATCTCCCTTACTTCCAGCTAGTAAGGATCACATAATTCCTAACAAAGTTTTGACACAGATTCCCAATTCGGGCATTCAGAACATATAGCACGTTGCTGTAAGCAAGCACATTCTCATTCAAAGTTGCAAGTTACTATGTAGGAACAAGTTTGTATAGGTATTTCAAAGATGCCCAGAACTGAGCTAAACTTGGTATGTGTCCAACTCCTAGAAATAACTTCATGCCCCATCTCCCTTACTTCCAGCTAGTAAGGATCACATAATTCCTAACAAAGATTTGACACAGATTCCCAATTCGGGCATTCAGAACATATAGCACGTTGCTGTAAGCAAGCACATTCTCATTCAAAGTTGCAAGTTACTATGTAGGAACAAGTTTGTATAGGTATTTCAAAGATGCCCAGAACTGAGCTAAACTTGGTATGTGTCCAACTCCTAGAAATAACTTCATGCCCCATCTCCCTTACTTCCAGCTAGTAAGGATCACATGATTCCTAACAAAGTTTTGACACAGATTCCCAATTCGGGCATTCAGAACATATAGCAGGTTGCTGTAAGAAAGCACATTTTCATTCAAAGTTGCATGTTACTATGTAGGAACAAGTTTGTATAGGTATTTCAAAGATGCCCAGAACTGAGCTAAACTTGGTATGTGTCCAACTCCTAGAAATAACTTCATGCCCCATCTCCCTTACTTCCAGCTAGTAAGGATCACATGATTCCTAACAAAGTTTTGACACAGATTCCCAATTCGGGCATTCAGAACATATAGCACGTTGCTGTAAGCAAGCACATTTTCATTCAAAGTTGCAAGTTACTATGTAGGAACAAGTTTGTATAGGTATTTCAAAGATGCCCAGAACTCAGCTAAACTTGGTTTGTGTCCAACTCCTAGAAATAACTTCATGCCACATCTCCCTTAATTCCAGCTAGTAAGGATCACATGATTCCTAACAAAGTTTTGACACAGATTCCCAATTCGGGCATTCAGAACATATAGCACGTTGCTGTAAGCAAGCACATTCTCATTCAAAGTTGCAAGTTACTATGTAGGAACAAGTTTGTATAGGTATTTCAAAGATGCCCAGAACTGAGCTAAACTTGGTATGTGTCCAACTCCTAGAACTAACTTCATGCCCCATCTCCCTTACTTCCAGCTAGTAAGGATCACATAATTCCTAACAAAGTTTTGACACAGATTCCCAATTCGGGCATTCAGAACATATAGCAGGTTGCTGTAAGAAAGCACATTTTCATTCAAAGTTGCATGTTACTATGTAGGAACAAGTTTGTATAGGTATTTCAAAGATGCCCAGAACTGAGATAAACTTGGTATGTGTCCAACTCCTAGAAATAACTTCATGCCCCATCTCCCTTACTTCCAGCTAGTAAGGATCACATGATTCCTAACAAAGTTTTGACACAGATTCCCAATTCGGGCATTCAGAACATATAGCACGTTGCTGTAAGCAAGCACATTTTCATTCAAAGTTGCAAGTTACTATGTAGGAACAAGTTTGTATAGGTATTTCAAAGATGCCCAGAACTGAGCTAAACTTGGTTTGTGTCCAACTCCTAGAAATAACTTCATGCCCCATCTCCCTTAATTCCAGCTAGTAAGGATCACATGATTCCTAACAAAGTTTTGACACAGATTCCCAATTCGGGCATTCAGAACATATAGCACGTTGCTGTAAGCAAGCAGATTCTCATTCAAAGTTGCAAGTTACTATGTAGGAACAAGTTTGTATAGGTATTTCAAAGATGCCCAGAACTGAGCTAAACTTGGTATGTGTCCAACTCCTAGAAATAACTTCATGCCCCATCTCCCTTACTTCCAGCTAGTAAGGATCACATAATTCCTAACAAAGTTTTGACACAGATTCCCAATTCGGGCATTCAGAACATATAGCACGTTGCTGTAAGCAAGCAGATTCTCATTCAAAGATGCAAGTTACTATGTAGGAACAAGTTTGTATAGGTATTTCAAAGATGCCCAGAACTGAGCTAAACTTGGTATGTGTCCAACTCCTAGAAATAACTTCATGCCCCATCTCTCTTACTTCCAGCTAGTAAGGATCACATAATTCCTAACAAAGTTTTGACACAGATTGCCAATTCGGGCATTCAGAACATATAGCACGTTGCTGTAAGCAAGCACATTCTCATTCAAAGATGCAAGTTACTATGTAGGAACAAGTTTGTATAGGTATTTCAAAGATGCCCAGAACTGAGCTAAACTTGGTATGTGTCCAACTCCTAGAATTAACTTCATGCTCCATCTCCCTTACTTCCAGCTAGTAAGGATCACATAATTCCTAACAATGATTTGACACAGATTCCCAATTCGGGCATTCAGAACATATAGCACGTTGCTGTAAGCAAGCACATTTTCATTGAAAGTTGCAAGTTACTATGTAGGAACAAGTTTGTATAGGTATTTCAAAGATGCCCAGAACTGAGCTAAACTTGGTATGTGTCCAACTCCTAGAAATAACTTCATGCCCCATCTCCCTTACTTCCAGCTAGTAAGGATCACATAATTCCTAACAAAGTTTTGACACAGATTCCCAATTCGGGCATTCAGAACATATAGCACGTTGCTGTAAGCAAGCAGATTCTCATTCAAAGATGCAAGTTACTATGTAGGAACAAGTTTGTATAGGTATTTCAAAGATGCCCAGAACTGAGCTAAACTTGGTATGTGTCCAACTCCTAGAAATAACTTCATGCCCCATCTCTCTTACTTCCAGCTAGTAAGGATCACATAATTCCTAACAAAGTTTTGACACAGATTGCCAATTCGGGCATTCAGAACATATAGCACGTTGCTGTAAGCAAGCACATTCTCATTCAAAGATGCAAGTTACTATGTAGGAACAAGTTTGTATAGGTATTTCAAAGATGCCCAGAACTGAGCTAAACTTGGTATGTGTCCAACTCCTAGAATTAACTTCATGCTCCATCTCCCTTACTTCCAGCTAGTAAGGATCACATAATTCCTAACAATGATTTGACACAGATTCCCAATTCGGGCATTCAGAACATATAGCACGTTGCTGTAAGCAAGTACATTTTCATTGAAAGTTGCAAGTTACTATGTAGGAACAAGTTTGTATAGGTATTTCAAAGATGCCCAGAACTGAGCTAAACTTGGTATGTGTCCAACTCCTAGAAATAACTTCATGCCCCATCTACCTTACTTCCAGCTCGTAAGGATCACATAATTCCTAACAAAGTTTTGACACAGATTCCTAATTCGGGCATTCAGAACATATAGCACGTTGCTGTAAGCAAGCAGATTCTCATTCAAAGATGCAAGTTACTATGTAGGAACAAGTTTGTATAGGTATTTCAAAGATGCCCAGAACTGAGCTAAACTTGGTATGTGTCCAACTCCTAGAACTAACTTCATGCCCCATCTCCCTTACTTCCAGCTAGTAAGGATCACATAATTCCTAACAAAGTTTTGACACAGATTGCCAATTCGGGCATTCAGAACATATAGCACGTTGCTGTAAGCAAGCACATTTTCATTCAAAGTTGCAAGTTGCTATGTAGGAACAAGTTTGTATAGGTATTTCAAAGATGCCCAGAACTGAGCTAAACTTGGTATGTGTCCAACTCCTAGAAATAACTTCATGCCCCATCTCCCTTACTTCCAGCTAGTAAGGATCACATAATTCCTAACAAAGTTTTGACACAGATTCCCAATTCGGGCATTCAGAACATATAGCACGTTGCTGTAAGCAAGCAGATTCTCATTCAAAGATGCAAGTTACTATGTAGGAACAAGTTTGTATAGGTATTTCTAAGATGCCCAGAACTGAGCTAAACTTGGTATGTCTCCAACTCCAAGAAATAACTTCATGCCCCATCTCCCTTACTTCCAGCTAGTAAGGATCACATAATTCCTAACAAAGTTTTGACACAGATTCCCAATTCGGGCATTCAGAACATATAGCACGTTGCTGTAAGCAAGCACATTCTCATTCAAAGTTGCAAGTTACTATGTAGGAACAAGTTTGTATAGGTATTTCAAAGATGCCCAGAACTGAGCTAAACTTGGTATGTGTCCAACTCCTAGAAATAACTTCATGCCCCATCTCCCTTACTTCCAGCTAGTAAGGATCACATAATTCCTAACAAAGTTTTGACACAGATTCCCAATTCGGGCATTCAGAACATATAGCACCTTGCTGTAAGCAAGCACATTCTCATTCAAAGTTGCAAGTTACTATGTAGGAACAAGTTTGTATAGGTATTTCAAAGATGCCCAGAACTGAGCTAAACTTGGTATGTCTCCAACTCCAAGAAACAACTTCATGCCCCATCTCCCTTACTTCCAGCTAGTAAGGATCACATAATTCCTAACAAAGTTTTGACACAGATTCCCAATTCGGGCATTCAGAACATATAGCACGTTGCTGTAAGCAAGCACATTCTCATTCAAAGTTGCAAGTTACTATGTAGGAACAAGTTTGTATAGGTATTTCAAAGATGCCCAGAACTGAGCTAAACGTTGTATGTGTCCAACTCCTAGAAATAACTTCATGCCCCATCTCCCTTACTTCCAGCTAGTAAGGATCACATAATTCCTAACAAAGTTTTGACACAGATTCCCAATTCGGGCATTCAGAACATATAGCACGTTGCTGTAAGCAAGCACATTCTCATTCAAAGTTGCAAGTTACTATGTAGGAACAAGTTTGTATAGGTATTTCAAAGATGCCCAGAACTGAGCTAAACTTGGTATGTGTCCAACTCCTAGAAATAATTTCATGCCCCATCTCACTTACTTCCAGCTAGTAAGGATCACATAATTCCTAACAAAGTTTTGAAACAGATTCCCAATTAGGGCATTCAGAACATATAGCACGTTGCTGCAAGCAAGCACATTCTCATTCAAAGTTGCAAGTTACTATGTAGGAACAAGTTTGTATAGGTATTTCAAAGATGCCCAGAACTGAGCTAAACGTTGTATGTCTCCAACTCCTAGAAATAACTTCATGCCCCATCTCACTTACTTCCAGCTAGTAAGGATCACATAATTCCTAACAAAGTTTTGACACAGATTCCCAAATCGGGCATTCAGAACATATAGCATGTTGCTGTAAGCAAGCACATTCTCATTCAAAGTTGCAAGTTACTATGTAGGAACAAGTTTGTATAGGTATTTCAAAGATGCCCAGAACTGTGCTAAACTTGGTATGTGTCCAACTCCTAGAAATACCTTCATGCCCCAACTCCCTTACTTCCATCTAGTAAGGATCACATAATTTCTAACAAAGTTTTGACACAGATTCCCAATTCGGGCATTCAGAACATATAGCACGTTGCTGTAAGCAAGCACATTCTCATTCAAAGTTGCAAGTTACTATGTAGGAACAAGTTTGTATAGGTATTTCAAAGAAGCCCAGAACTGAGCTAAACGTTGTATGTCTCCAACTCCTAGAAATAACTTCATGCCCCATCTCACTTACTTGCATCTAGTAAGGATCACATAATTCCTAACAAAGTTTTGACACAGATTCCCAATTCGGGCATTCAGAACATATAGCACGTTGCTGTAAGCAAGCACATTCTCATTCAAAGTTGCAAGTTACTATGTAGGAACAAGTTTGTATAGGTATTTCAAAGATGCCCAGAACTGAGCTAAACGTTGTATGTGTCCAACTCCTAGAAATAACTTCATGCCCCATCTCACTTACTTCCAGCTACTAAGGATCACATAATTCCTAACAAAGTTTTGACGCAGATTCCCTTTTCGGGCATTCAGAGCATATAGCACGTTGCTGTAAGCAAGCACATTTTTATTCAAAGTTGCAAGTTACTAGGTAGGAACAAGTTTGTATAGGTATTTCAAAGATGCCCAGAACTGAGCTAAACTTGGTATGTGTCCAACTCCTAGAAATAACTTCATGCCCCATCTCCCTTACTTCCAGCTAGTAAGGATCACATAATTCCTAACAAAGTTTTGACACAGATTGCCAATTCGGGCATTCAGAACACATAGCACGTTGCTGTAAGCAAGGACATTTTCATTCAAAGTTGCAAGTTACTATGTAGGAACAAGTTTGTATAGGTATTTCAAAGATGCCCAGAACTGAGCTAAACTTGGTATGTGTCCAACTCCTAGAAATAACTTCATGCCCCATCTCCCTTACTTCCATTTAGTAAGGATCACATAATTCCTAACAAAGTTTTGACACAGATTCCCAATTCGGGCATTCAGATCATATAGTACGTTGCTGTAAGCAAGCAGATTCTCATTAAAAGATGCAAGTTACTATGTAGGAACAAGTTTGTATAGGTATTTCAAAGATGCCCAGAACTGAGCTAAACTTGGTATGTGTCCAACTCCTAGAAATAACTTCATGCCCCATCTCCCTTACTTCCAGCTAGTAAGGATCACATAATTCCTAACAAATTTTGACACAGATTCCCAATTCGGGCATTCAGAACATATAGCACGTTGCTGTAAGCAAGCACATTCTCATTCAAAGTTGCAAGTTACTATGTAGGAACAAGTTTGTATAGGTATTTCAAAGATGCCCAGAACTGAGCTAAACTTGGTATGTGTCCAACTCCTAGAAATAATTTCATGCCCCTTCTCACTTACTTCCAGCTAGTAAGGATCACATAATTCCTAACAAAGTTTTGAAACAGATTCCCAATTCGGGCATTCAGAACATATAGCACGTTGCTGCAAGCAAGCACATTCTCATTCAAAGTTGCAAGTTACTATGTAGGAACAAGTTTGTATAGGTATTTCAAAGATGCCCAGAACTGAGCTAAACGTTGTATGTCTCCAACTCCTAGAAATAACTTCATGCCCCATCTCCCTTACTTCCAGCTAGTAAGGATCACATAATTCCTAACAAAGTTTTGACACAGATTCTCAAATCGGGCATTCAGAACATATAGCACGTTGCTGTAAGCAAGCACATTCTCATTCAAAGTTGCAAGTTACTATGTAGGAACAAGTTTGTATAGGTATTTCAAAGATGCCCAGAACTGTGCTAAACTTGGTATGTGTCCAACTCCTAGAAATACCTTCATGCCCCAACTGCCTTACTTCCATCTAGTAAGGATCACATAATTTCTAACAAAGTTTTGACACAGATTCCCAATTCGGGCATTCAGAACATATAGCACGTTGCTGTAAGCAAGCACATTCTCATTCAAAGTTGCAAGTTACTATGTAGGAACAAGTTTGTATAGGTATTTCAAAGAAGCCCAGAACTGAGCTAAACGTTGTATGTCTCCAACTCTTAGAAATAACTTCATGCCCCATCTCACTTACTTCCATCTAGTAAGGATCACATAATTCCTAACAAAGTTTTGACACAGATTCCCAATTCGGGCATTCAGAATATATAGCACGTTGCTGTAAGCAAGCACATTCTCATTCAAAGTTGCAAGTTACTATGTAGGAACAAGTTTGTATAGGTATTTCAAAAATGCCCAGAACTGAGCTAAACGTTGTATGTCTCCAACTCCTTGAAATAACTTCATGCCCCATCTCACTTACTTCCAGCTACTAAGGATCACATAATTCCTAACAAAGTTTTGACGCAGATTCCCTTTTCGGGCATTCAGAGCATATAGCACATTGCTGTAAGCAAGCACATTCTCATTCAAAGTTGCAAGTTAATATGTAGGAACAAGTTTGTATACGTATTTCAAAGATGCCCAGAACTGAGCTAAACTTGGTATGTGTCCAACTCCTAGAAATAACTTCATGCCCCATCTCCCTTACTTCAAGCTAGTAAGGATCACATAATTCCTAACAAATTTTGACACGGATTCCCAATTCGGGCATTCAGAACATATAGCACGTTGCTGTAAGCAAGCACATTCTCATTCAAAGATACAAGTTACTATGTAGGAACAAGTTTGTATAGGTATTACAAAGATGCCCAGAACTGAGCTAAACTTGGTATGTGTCCAACTCCTAGAAATAACTTCATGCCCCATCTCCCTTACTTCCAGCTAGTAAGGATCACATAATTCCTAACAAAGTTTTGACACAGATTCCCTATTCGGGCATTCAGAACATATAGCACGTTGCTGTAAGCAAGCAGATTCTCATTCAAAGATGCAAGTTACTATGTAGGAACAAGTTGTATAGGTATTTCAAAGATGCCCAGAACTGTGCTAAACTTGGTATGTGTCCAACTCCTAGAAATACCTTCATGCCCCAACTCCCTTACTTCCATCTAGTCAGGATCACATAATTCCTAACAAAGTTTTGACACAGATTCCCAATTCGAGCATTAAGAACATATAGCACGTTGCTGTAAGCAAGCACATTTTCATTCAAAGTTGCAAGTTACTATGTAGGAACAAGTTTGTATAGGTATTTCAAAGATGCCCAGAATGAGCTAAACTTGGTATGTCTCCAACTCCTAGAAATAACTTCATGCCCCATCTCCCTTACTTCCAGCTAGTAAGGATCACATAATTCCTAACAAAGTTTTGACACAGATTCCCAATTCGGGCATTCAGAACATATAGCACGTTGCTGTAAGCAAGCACATTCTCATTCAAAGATGCAAGTTACTATGTAGGAACAAGTTTGTATAGGTATTTCAAAGATGCCCAGAACTGAGCTAAACTTGGTATGTGTCCAACTCCTAGAAAAAACTTCATGCCCCATCTCCCTTACTTCCAGCTAGTTAGGATCACATAATTACTAACAAAGTTTTGACACAGATTCCCAATTCGGGCATTCAGAACATATAGCACGTTGCTGTAAGCAAGCACATTCTCATTCAAAGATGCAAGATACTATGTAGGAACAAGTTTGTATAGGTATTTCAAAGATGCCCAGAACTGAGCTAAACTTGGTATGTGTCCAACTCCTAAAAATAACTTCATGCCCCATCTCCCTTACTTCCAGCTAGTAAGGATCACATAATTCCTAACAAAGTTTTGACACAGATTCCCAATTCGGGCATTCAGAACATATAGCACGTTGCTGTAAGCAAGCACATTCTCATTCAAAGTTGCAAGTTACTATGTAGGAACAAGTTTGTATAGGTATTTCAAAGAAGCCCAGAACTGAGCTAAACGTTGTATGTCTCCAACTCCTAGAAATAACTTCATGCCCCATCTCACTTACTTCCATCTAGTAAGGATCACATAATTCCTAACAAAGTTTTGACACAGATTCCCAATTCGGGCATTCAGAACATATAGCACGTTGCTGTAAGCAAGCACATTCTCATTCAAAGTTGCAAGTTACTATGTAGGAACAAGTTTGTATAGGTATTTCAAAGATGCCCAGAACTGAGCTAAACTTGGTATGTCTCCAACTCCTAGAAATAACTTCATGCCCCATCTCACTTACTTCCAGCTACTAAGGATCACATAATTCCTAACAATGTTTTGACGCAGATTCCCTTTTCGGGCATTCAGAGCATATAGCACGTTGCTGTAAGCAAGCACATTTTCATTCAATGTTGCAAGTTACTATGTAGGAACAAGTTTGTATAGGTATTTCAAAGATGCCCAGAACTGAGCTAAACTTGGTATGTGTCCAACTCCTAGAAATAACTTCATGCCCCATCTCCCTTACTTCCAGCTAGTTAGGATCACATAATTACTAACAAAGTTTTGACACAGATTCCCAATTCGGGCATTCAGAACATATAGCACATTGCTGTAAGCAAGCACATTCTCATTCAAAGATGCAAGTTACTATGTAGGAACAAGTTTATATAGGTATTTCAAAGATGCCCAGAACTGAGCTAAACTTGGTATGTGTCCAACTACTAGAAATAACTTCATGCCCCATCTCCCTTACTTCCAGCTAGCAAGGATCACATAATTCCTAACAAAGTTTTGACACAGATTCCCAATTCGGGCATTCAGAACATATAGCACGTTGCTGTAAGCAAGCACATTTTCATTCAAAGTTGCAAGTTACTATGTAGGAACAAGTTTGTATAGGTATTTCAAAGATGCCCAGAACTGAGCTAAACTTGGTATGTGTCCAACTCCTAGAAATAACTTCATGCCCCATCTCCCTTACTTCCAGCTAGTAAGGATCACATAATTCCTAACAAAGTTTTGACACAGATTCCCAATTCGGGCATTCAGAACATATAGCACGTTGCTGTAAGCAAGCACATTCTCATTCAAAGTTGCAAGTTACTATGTAGGAACAAGTTTGTATAGGTATTTCAAAGAAGCCCAGAACTGAGCTAAACGTTGTATGTCTCCAACTCCTAGAAATAACTTCATGCCCCATCTCACTTACTTCCATCTAGTAAGGATCACATAATTTCTAACAAAGTTTTGACACAGATTCCCAATTCGGGCATTCAGAACATATAGCACGTTGCTGTAAGCAAGCACATTCTCATTCAAAGTTGCAAGTTACTATGTAGGAACAAGTTTGTATAGGTATTTCAAAGATGCCCAGAACTGAGCTAAACGTTGTATGTCTCCAACTCCTAGAAATAACTTCATGCCCCATCTCACTTACTTCCAGCTACTAAGGATCACATAATTCCTAACAATGTTCTGACGCAGATTCCCTTTTCGGGCATTCAGAGCATATAGCACGTTGCTGTAAGCAAGCACATTTTCATTCAATGTTGCAAGTTACTATGTAGGAACAAGTTTGTATAGGTATTTCAAAGATGCCCAGAACTGAGCTAAACTTGGTATGTGTCCAACTCCTAGAAATAACTTCATGCCCCATCTCCCTTACTTCCAGCTAGTAAGGATCACATAATTCCTAACAAAGTTTTGACACAGATTCCCAATTCGGGCATTCAGAACATATAGCACGTTGCTGTAAGCAAGCACATTCTCATTCAAAGATGCAAGTTACTATGTAGGAACAAGTTTGTATAGGTATTTCAAAGATGCCCAGAACTGAGCTAAACTTGGTATGTGTCCAACTCCTAGAAATAACTTCATGCCCCATCTCCCTTACTTCCAGCTAGTTAAGATCACATAATTACTAACAAAGTTTTGACACAGATTCCCAAATCGGGCATTCAGAACATATAGCACGTTGCTGTAAGCAAGCACATTTTCATTCAAAGTTGCAAGTTACTATGTAGGAACAAGTTTGTATAGGTATTTCAAAGATGCCCAGAACTGAGCTAAACTTGGTATGTGTCCAACTCCTAGAAATAACTTCATGCCCCATCTCCCTTACTTCCAGCTAGTAAGGATCACATAATTCCTAACAAAGTTTTGACACAGATTGCCAATTCGGGCATTCAGAACATATAGCACGTTGCTGTAAGCAAGCACATTCTCATTCAAAGTTGCAAGTTACTATGTAGGAACAAGTTTGTATAGGTATTTCAAAGATGCCCAGAACTGTGCTAAACTTGGTATGTGTCCAACTCCTAGAAATACCTTCATGCCCCAACTCCCTTACTTCCATCTAGTAAGGATCACATAATTTCTAACAAAGTTTTGACACAGATTCCCAATTCGGGCATTCAGAACATATAGCACGTTGCTGTAAGCAAGCACATTCTCATGCAAAGTTGCAAGTTACTATGTAGGAACAAGTTTGTATAGGTATTTCAAAGATGCCCAGAACTGAGCTAAACGTTGTATGTCTCCAACTCCTAGAAATAACTTCATGCCCCATCTCACTTACTTCCAGCTACTAAGGATCACATAATTCCTAACAAAGTTTTGACGCAGATTCCCTTTTCGGGCATTCAGAGCATATAGCACGTTGCTGTAAGCAAGCACATTTTCATTCAATGTTGCAAGTTACTATGTAGCAACAAGTCTGTATAGGTATTTCAAAGATGCCCAGAACTGAGCTAAACTTGGTATGTGTCCAACTCCTAGAAATAACTTCATGCCCCATCTCCCTTACTTCCAGCTAGTAAGGATCACATAATTCCTAACAAAGTTTTGACACAGATTCCCAATTCGGGCATTCAGAACATATAGCACGTTGCTGTAAGCAAGCACATTCTCATTCAAAGATGCAAGTTACTATGTAGGAACAAGTTTGTATAGGTATTTCAAAGATGCCCAGAACTGAGCTAAACTTGGTATGTGTCCAACTCCTAGAAATAACTTCATGCCCCATCTCCCTTACTTCCAGCTAGTAAGGATCACATAATTCCTAACAAAGTTTTGACACAGATTGCCAATTCGGGCATTCAGAACATATAGCACTTTTCTGTAAGCAAGCACTTTCTCATTCAAAGATGCAAGTTACTATGTAGGAACAAGTTTGTATAGGTATTTCAAAGATGCCCAGAACTGAGCTAAACTTGGTATGTGTCCAACTCCTAGAAATAACTTCATGCTCCATCTCCCTTACTTCCTGCTAGTAAGGATCACATAATTCCTAACAAAGTTTTGACACAGATTCCCAAATCGTGCATTCAGAACATATAGCACGTTGCTGTAAGCAAGCACATTCTCATTCAAAGATGCAAGTTACTAGGTAGGAACAAGTTTGTATAGGTATTTCAAAGATGCCCAGAACTGAGCTAAACTTGGTATGTGTCCAACTCCTAGAAATAACTTCATGCCCCATCTCACTTACTTCCAGCTAGTAAGGATCACATAATTCCTAACAAAGATTTGACACAGATTGCCAATTCGGGCATTCAGAACATATAGCACGTTGCTGTAAGCAAGCACATTTTCATTCAAAGTTGCAAGTTACTATGTAGGAACAAGTTTGTATAGGTATTTCAAAGATGCCCAGAACTGAGCTAAACTTGGTATGTGTCCAACTCCTAGAAATAACTTCATGCCCCATCTCCCTTACTTCCAGCTAGTAAGGATCACATAATTCCTAACAAAGTTTTGACACAGATTCCCAATTCGGGCATTCAGAACATATAGTACGTTGCTGTAAGCAAGCAGATTCTCATTCAAAGATGCAAGTTACTATGTAGGAACAAGTTTGTATAGGTATTTCAAAGATGCCCAGAACTGAGCTAAACTTGGTATGTCTCAAACTCCAAGAAATAACTTCATGCCCCATCTCCCTTACTTCCAGCTAGTAAGGATCACATAATTCCTAACAAAGTTTTGACACAGATTCCCAGTTCGGGCATTCAGAACATATAGCACGTTGCTGTAAGCAAGCACATTCTCATTCAAAGTTGCAAGTTACAATGTAGGAACAAGTTTGTATAGGTATTTCAAAGATGCCCAGAACTGAGCTAATCTTGGTATGTGTCCAACTCCTAGAAATAACTTCATGCCCCATCTCCCTTACTTCCAGCTAGTAAGGATCACATAATTCCTAACAAAGTTTTGAAACAGATTCCCAATTAGGGCATTCAGAACATATAGCACGTTGCTGCAAGCAAGCACATTCTCATTCAAAGTTGCAAGTTACTATGTAGGAACAAGTTTGTATAGGTATTTCAAAGATGCCCAGAACTAGGCTAAACGTTGTATGTCTCCAACTCCTAGAAATAACTTCATGCCCCATCTCACTTACTTCCAGCTAGTAAGGATCACATAATTACTAACAAAGTTTTGACACAGATTCCCAAATCGGGCATTCAGAACATATAGCACGTTGCTGTAAGCAAGCACATTCTCATTCAAAGTTTCAAGTTACTATGTAAGAACAAGTTTGTATAGGTATTTCAAAGATGCCTAGAACTGTGCTAAACTTGGTATGTGTCCAACTCCTAGAAATACCTTCATGCCCCAACTCCCTTACTTCCATCTAGTAAGGATCACATAATTTCTAACAAAGTTTTGACACAGATTCCCAATTCGGGCATTCAGAACATATAGCACGTTGCTGTAAGCAAGCACATTCTCATTCAAAGTTGCAAGTTACTATGTAGGAACAAGTTTGTATAGGTATTTCAAAGATGCCCAGAACTGAGCTAAACTTGGTATGTGTCCAACTCCTTGAAATAACTTCATGCCCCATCTCCCTTACTTCCAGCTAGTAAGGATCACATAATTCCTAACAAAGTTTTGACACAGATTCCCAATTCGGGCATTCAGAACATATAGCACGTTGCTGTAAGCAAGCACATTGTCATTCAAAGATGCAAGTTACTATGTAGGAACAAGTTTGTATAGGTATTTCAAAGATGCCCAGAACTGAGCTAAACTTGGTATGTGTCCAACTCCTAGAAATAACTTCATGCCCCATCTCCCTTACTTCCAGCTAGTAAGGATCACATAATTCCTAACAAATTTTTGACACAGATTGCCAATTCGGGCATTCAGAACATATAGCACGTTGCTGTAAGCAAGCACTTTCTCATTCAAAGATGCAAGTTACTATGTAGGAACAAGTTTGTATAGGTATTTCAATGATGCCCAGAACTGATCTAAACTTGGTATGTGTCCAACTCCTAGAAATAACTTCATGCTCCATCTCCCTTTCTTCCAGCTAGTAAGGATCACATAATTCCTAACAAAGTTTTGACACAGATTCCCAAATCGTGCATTCAGAACATATAGCACGTTGCTGCAAGCAAGCACATTCTCATTCAAAGTTGCAAGTTACTATGTAGGAACAAGTTTGTATAGGTATTTCAAAGATGCCCAGAACTGAGCTAAACTTGGTATGTCTCCAACTCCAAGAAATAACTTCATGCCCCATCTCCCTTACTTCCAGCTAGTAAGGATCACATAATTCCTAACAAAGTTTTGACACAGATTGCCAATTCGGGCATTTAGAACATATAGCACGTTGCTGTAAGCAAGCACATTCTCATTCAAAGATGCAAGTTACTATGTAGGAACAAATTTGTATAGGTATTTCAAAGATGCCCAGAACTGAGCTAAACTCGGTATGTCTCCAACTCCAAGAAATAACTTCATGCCCCATCTCCCTTACTTCCAGCTAGTAAGGATCACATAATTCCTAACAAAGTTTCGACACAGATTCCCAAATCGGGCATTCAGAACATATAGCACGTTGCTGCAAGCAAGCACATTCTCATTCAAAGTTGCAAGTTACTATGTAGGAACAAGTTTGAATAGGTATTTCAAAGATGCCCAGAACTGAGCTAAACTTGGTATGTGTCCAACTCCTAGAAATAACTTCATGCCCCATCTCCCTTACTTCCAGCTAGTAAGGATCACATAATTGCTAACAAAGTTTTGACATAGATTCCCAATTCGGGCATTCAGAACATATAGCACGTTCCTGTAAGCAGGCACATTCTCATTCAAAGTTGCAAGTTACTATGTAGGAACAAGTTTGTATAGGTATTTCAAAGATGCCCAGAACTGAGCTAAACTTAGTATGTGTCCAACTCCTAGAAATAACTTCATGCCCCATCTCCCTTACTTCCAGCTAGTAAGGATCACATAATTCCTAACAAAGTTTTGACACAGATTCCCAATTCGGGCATTCAGAACATATAGCACGTTGCTGTAAGCAAGCACATTTTCATTCAAAGTTGCAAGTTACTATGTAGGAACAAGTTTGTATAGGTATTTCAAAGATGCCCAGAACTGAGCTAAACTTGGTATGTGTCCAACACCTAGAAATAACTTCCTGCCCCATCTCCCTTACTTCCAGCTAGTAAGGATCACATAATTCCTAACAAAGTTTTGACACAGATTCCCAATTCGGGCATTCAGAACATATAGCACGTTGCTGTAAGCAAGCACATTTTCATTCAAAGTTACAAGTTACTATGTAGGAACAAGTTTGTATAGGTATTTCAAAGATGCCCAGAACTGAGCTAAACTTGGTATGTGTCCAACTCCTAGAAATAACTTCCTGCCCCATCTCCCTTACTTCCAGCTAGTAAGGTTCACATAAATCCGAACAAAGTTTTGACACAGATTCTCAATTCGGGCATTCAGAACATATAGCACGTTGCTGTAAGCAAGCACATTCTCCTTCAAAGTTGCAAGTTACTATGTAGGAACAAGTTTGTATAGGTATTTCAAAGATGCCCAGAACTGAGCTAAACTTGGTATGTGTCCAACTCCTAGAAATAACTTCATGCCCCATCTCCCTTACTTCCAGCTAGTAAGGATCACATAATTCCTAACAAAGTTTTGACACAGATTCCCAATTCGGGCATTCAGAACATATAGCACGTTGCTGTAAGCAAGCACATTCTCATTCAAAGTTGCAAGTTACTATGTAGGAACAAGTTTGTATAGGTATTTCAAAGATGCCCAGAACTGAGCTAAACTTGGTATGTGTCCAACTCCTAGAAATAATTTCTTGCCCCATCTCACTTACTTCCAGCTAGTAAGGATCACATAATTCCTAACAAAGTTTTGAAACAGATTCCCAATTAGGGCATTCAGAACATATAGCACGTTGCTGCAAGCAAGCACATTCTCATTCAAAGTTGCAAGTTACTATGTAGGAACAAGTTTGTATAGGTATTTCAAAGATGCCCAGAACTGAGCTAAACGTTGTATGTCTCCAACTCCTAGAAATAACTTCATGCCCAATCTCACTTACTTCCAGCTAGTAAGGATCACATAATTCCTAACAAAGTTTTGACACAGATTCCCAAATCGGGCATTCAGAACACATAGCACGTTGCTGTAAGCAAGCACATTCTCATTGAAAGTTGCAAGTTACTATGTAGGAACAAGTTTGTATAGGTATTTCAAAGATGCCCAGAACTGAGCGAAACTTGGTATGTGTCCAACTCCTAGAAATAACTTCATGCCCCATCTCCCTTACTTCCAGCTAGTAAGGATCACATAATTCCTAACAAAGTTTTGACACAGATTCCCAATTCGGGCATTCAGAACATATAGCACGTTGCTGTAAGCAAGCACATTCTCATTCAAAGTTGCAAGTTACTATGTAGGAACAAGTTTGTATAGGTATTTCAAAGATGCCCAGAACTGAGCTAAACTTGGTATGTGTCCAACTCCTAGAAATAATTTCTTGCCCCATCTCACTTACTTCCAGCTAGTAAGGATCACATAATTCCTAACAAAGTTTTGAAACAGATTCCCAATTAGGGCATTCAGAACATATAGCACGTTGCTGCAAGCAAGCACATTCTCATTCAAAGTTGCAAGTTACTATGTAGGAACAAGTTTGTATAGGTATTTCAAAGATGCCCAGAACTGAGCTAAACGTTGTATGTCTCCAACTCCTAGAAATAACTTCATGCCCCATCTCACTTACTTCCAGCTACTAAGGATCACATAATTCCTAACAAAGTTTTGACGCAGATTCCCTTTTCGGGCATTCAGAGCATATAGCACGTTGCTGTAAGCAAGCACATTCTCATTCAAAGTTGCAAGTTACTATGTAGGAACAAGTTTGTATACGTATTTCAAAGATGCCCAGAACTGAGCTAAACTTGGTATGTGTCCAACTCCTAGAAATAACTTCATGCCCCATCTCCCTTACTTCAAGCTAGTAAGGATCACATAATTCCTAATAAATTTTGACACAGATTCCCAATTCGGGCATTCAGAACATATAGCACGTTGCTGTAAGCAAGCACATTCTCGTTCAAAGATGCAAGTTACTATGTAGGAACAAGTTTGTATAGGTATTTCAAAGATGCCCAGAACTGAGCTAAATTTTGTACGTCTCCAACTCCTAGAAATAACTTCATGCCCCATCTCCCTTACTTCCAGCTAGTAAGGATCACATAATTCCTAACAAAGTTCTGACACAGATTGCCAATTCGGGCATTCAGAACATATAGCACGTTGCTGTAAGCAAGCACTTTCTCATTCAAAGATGCAAGTTACTATGTAGGAACAAGTTTGTATAGGTATTTCAAAGATGCCCAGAACTGAGCTAAACTTGGTATGTGTCCAACTCCTAGAAATAACTTCATGCTCCATCTCCCTTACTTCCAGCCAATAAGGATCACATAATTCCTAACAAAGTTTTGACACAGAATCCCAAATCGTGCATTCAGAACATATAGCACGTTGCTGTAAGAAAGCACATTTTCATTCAAAGTTGCAAGTTACTATGTAGGAACAAGTTTGTATAGGTATTTCAAAGATGCCCAGAACTGTGCTAAACTTGGTATGTGTCCAACTCCTAGAAATACCTTCATGCCCCAACTCCTTTACATCCATCTAGTAAGGATCACATAATTTCTAACAAAGTTTTGACACAGATTCCCAATTCGGGCATTCAGAACATATAGCACGTTGCTGTAAGCAAGCACATTCTCATTCAAAGTTGCAAGTTACTATGTAGGAACAAGTTTGTATAGGTATTTCAAAGAAGCCCAGAACTGAGCTAAACGTTGTATGTCTCCAACTCCCAGAAATAACTTCATGCCCCATCTCACTTACTTCCATCTAGTAAGGATCACATAATTCCTAAGAAAGTTTTGACACAGATTCCCAATTCGGGCATTCAGAACATATAGCACGTTGCTGTAAGCAAGCACATTCTCATTCAAAGTTGCAAGTTACTATGTAGGAACAAGTTTGTATAGGTATTTCAAAGATGCCCAGAACTGAGCTAAACGTTGTATGTCTCCAACTCCTAGAAATAACCTCATGCCCCATCTCACTTACTTCCAGCTACTAAGGATCACATAATTCCTAACAAAGTTTTGACGCAGATTCCCTTTTCGGGCATTCAGAGCATATAGCACGTTGCTGTAAGTAAGCACATTCTCATTCAAAGTTGCAAGTTACAATGTAGGAACAAGTTTGTATACGTATTTCAAAGATGCCCAGAACTGAGCTAAACTTGGTATGTGTCCAACTCCTAGAAATAACTTCATGCCCCATCTCCCTTACTTCAAGCTAGTAAGGATCACATAATTCCTAACAAATTTTGACACAGATTCCCAATTCGGGCATTCAGAACATATAGCACGTTGCTGTAAGCAAGCACATTCTCATTCAAAGATGCAAGTTACTATGTAGGAACAAGTTTGTATAGGTATTTCAAAGATGCCCAGAACTGAGCTAAACTTTGTATGTCTCCAACTCCTAGAAATAACTTCATGCCCCATCTCCCTTACTTCCAGCTAGCAAGGATCACATAATTCCTAACAAAGTTTTGACACAGATTCCCTATTCGGGCATTCAGAACATATCGCACGTTGCTGTAAGCAAGCACATTCTCATTCAAATTTGCAAGTTACTATGTAGGAACAAGTTTGTATAGGTATTTCAAAGATGCCCAGAACTGAGCTAAACTTGGTATGTGTCCAACTCCTAGAAATAACTTCATGCCCCATCTCCCTTACTTCCAGCTAGTAAGGATCACATAATTCCTAACAAAGTTTTGACACAGATTCCCAATTCGGGCATTCAGAACATATAGCACGTTGCTGTAAGCAAGCACATTCTCATTCAAAGTTGCAAGTTACTATGTAGGAACAAGTTTGTATACGTATTTCAAAGATGCCCAGAACTGAGCTAAACTTGGTATGTGTCCAACTCCTAGAAATAACTTCATGCCCCATCTCCCTTACTTCAAGCTAGTAAGGATCACATAATTCCTAACAAATTTTGACACAGATTCCCAATTCGGGCATTCAGAACATATAGCACGTTGCTGTAAGCAAGCACATTCTCATTCAAAGATGCAAGTTACTATGTAGGAACAAGTTTGTATAGGTATTTCAAAGATGCCCAGAACTGAGCTAAACTTTGTATGTCTCCAACTCCTAGAAATAACTTCATGCCCCATCTCACTTACTTCCAGCTACTAAGGATCACATAATTCCTAACAAAGTTTTGACGCAGATTCCCTTTTCGGGCATTCAGAGCATATAGCACGTTGCTGTAAGCAAGCACATTCTCATTCAAAGTTGCAAGTTACTATGTAGGAACAAGTTTGTATACGTATTTCAAAGATGCCCAGAACTGAGCTAAACTTGGTATGTGTCCAACTCCTAGAAATAACTTCATGCCCCATCTCCCTTACTTCCAGCTAGTAAGGATCACATAATTCCTAACAAAGTTTTGACACAGATTCCCTATTCGGGCATTCAGAACATATCGCACGTTGCTGTAAGCAAGCACATTCTCATTCAAATTTGCAAGTTACTATGTAGGAACAAGTTTGTATAGGTATTTCAAAGATGCCCAGAACTGAGCTAAACTTGGTATGTGTCCAACTCCTTGAAATAACTTCATGCCCCATCTCCCTTACTTCCAGCTAGTAAGGATCACATAATTCCTAACAAAGTTTTGACACAGATTCCCAATTCGGGCATTCAGAACATATAGCACGTTGCTGTAAGCAAGCACATTCTCATTCAAAGATGCAAGTTACTATGTAGGAACAAGTTTGTATAGGTATTTCAAAGATGCCCAGAACTGAGCTAAACTTGGTATGTGTCCAACTCCTAGAAATAACTTCATGCCCCATCTCCCTTACTTCCAGCTAGTAAGGATCACATAATTCCTAACAAATTTTTGACACAGATTGCCAATTCGGGCATTCAGAACATATAGCACGTTGCTGTAAGCAAGCACTTTCTCATTCAAAGATGCAAGTTACTATGTAGGAACAAGTTTGTATAGGTATTTCAATGATGCCCAGAACTGATCTAAACTTGGTATGTGTCCAACTCCTAGAAATAACTTCATGCTCCATCTCCCTTTCTTCCAGCTAGTAAGGATCACATAATTCCTAACAAAGTTTTGACACAGATTCCCAAATCGTGCATTCAGAACATATAGCACGTTGCTGCAAGCAAGCACATTCTCATTCAAAGTTGCAAGTTACTATGTAGGAACAAGTTTGCATAGGTATTTCAAAGATGCCCAGAACTGAGCTAAACTTGGTATGTCTCCAACTCCAAGAAATAACTTCATGCCCCATCTCCCTTACTTCCAGCTAGTAAGGATCACATAATTCCTAACAAAGTTTTGACACAGATTGCCAATTCGGGCATTCAGAACATATAGCACGTTGCTGTAAGCAAGCACATTCTCATTCAAAGATGCAAGTTACTATGTAGGAACAAATTTGTATAGGTATTTCAAAGATGCCCAGAACTGAGCTAAACTCGGTATGTCTCCAACTCCAAGAAATAACTTCATGCCCCATCTCCCTTACTTCCAGCTAGTAAGGATCACATAATTCCTAACAAAGTTTCGACACAGATTCCCAAATCGGGCATTCAGAACATATAGCACGTTGCTGCAAGCAAGCACATTCTCATTCAAAGTTGCAAGTTACTATGTAGGAACAAGTTTGAATAGGTATTTCAAAGATGCCCAGAACTGAGCTAAACTTGGTATGTGTCCAACTCCTAGAAATAACTTCATGCCCCATCTCCCTTACTTCCAGCTAGTAAGGATCACATAATTGCTAACAAAGTTTTGACATAGATTCCCAATTCGGGCATTCAGAACATATAGCACGTTCCTGTAAGCAGGCACATTCTCATTCAAAGTTGCAAGTTACTATGTAGGAACAAGTTTGTATAGGTATTTCAAAGATGCCCAGAACTGAGCTAAACTTAGTATGTGTCCAACTCCTAGAAATAACTTCATGCCCCATCTCCCTTACTTCCAGCTAGTAAGGATCACATAATTCCTAACAAAGTTTTGACACAGATTCCCAATTCGGGCATTCAGAACATATAGCACGTTGCTGTAAGCAAGCACATTTTCATTCAAAGTTGCAAGTTACTATGTAGGAACAAGTTTGTATAGGTATTTCAAAGATGCCCAGAACTGAGCTAAACTTGGTATGTGTCCAACACCTAGAAATAACTTCCTGCCCCATCTCCCTTACTTCCAGCTAGTAAGGATCACATAATTCCTAACAAAGTTTTGACACAGATTCCCAATTCGGGCATTCAGAACATATAGCACGTTGCTGTAAGCAAGCACATTTTCATTCAAAGTTACAAGTTACTATGTAGGAACAAGTTTGTATAGGTATTTCAAAGATGCCCAGAACTGAGCTAAACTTGGTATGTGTCCAACTCCTAGAAATAACTTCCTGCCCCATCTCCCTTACTTCCAGCTAGTAAGGTTCACATAAATCCGAACAAAGTTTTGACACAGATTCTCAATTCGGGCATTCAGAACATATAGCACGTTGCTGTAAGCAAGCACATTCTCCTTCAAAGTTGCAAGTTACTATGTAGGAACAAGTTTGTATAGGTATTTCAAAGATGCCCAGAACTGAGCTAAACTTGGTATGTGTCCAACTCCTAGAAATAACTTCATGCCCCATCTCCCTTACTTCCAGCTAGTAAGGATCACATAATTCCTAACAAAGTTTTGACACAGATTCCCAATTCGGGCATTCAGAACATATAGCACGTTGCTGCAAGCAAGCACATTCTCATTCAAAGTTGCAAGTTACTATGTAGGAACAAGTTTGTATAGGTATTTCAAAGATGCCCAGAACTGAGCTAAACGTTGTATGTCTCCAACTCCTAGAAATAACTTCATGCCCAATCTCACTTACTTCCAGCTAGTAAGGATCACATAATTCCTAACAAAGTTTTGACACAGATTCCCAAATCGGGCATTCAGAACACATAGCACGTTGCTGTAAGCAAGCACATTCTCATTGAAAGTTGCAAGTTACTATGTAGGAACAAGTTTGTGTAGGTATTTCAAAGATGCCCAGAACTGTGCTAAACTTGGTATGTGTCCAACTCCTAGAAATACCTTCATGCCCCAACTCCTTTACATCCATCTAGTAAGGATCACATAATTTCTAACAAAGTTTTGACACAGATTCCCAATTCGGGCATTCAGAACATATAGCACGTTGCTGTAAGCAAGCACATTCTCATTCAAAGTTGCAAGTTACTATGTAGGAACAAGTTTGTATAGGTATTTCAAAGAAGCCCAGAACTGAGCTAAACGTTGTATGTCTCCAACTCCCAGAAATAACTTCATGCCCCATCTCACTTACTTCCATCTAGTAAGGATCACATAATTCCTAAGAAAGTTTTGACACAGATTCCCAATTCGGGCATTCAGAACATATAGCACGTTGCTGTAAGCAAGCACATTCTCATTCAAAGTTGCAAGTTACTATGTAGGAACAAGTTTGTATAGGTATTTCAAAGATGCCCAGAACTGAGCTAAACGTTGTATGTCTCCAACTCCTAGAAATAACCTCATGCCCCATCTCACTTACTTCCAGCTACTAAGGATCACATAATTCCTAACAAAGTTTTGACGCAGATTCCCTTTTCGGGCATTCAGAGCATATAGCACGTTGCTGTAAGTAAGCACATTCTCATTCAAAGTTGCAAGTTACAATGTAGGAACAAGTTTGTATACGTATTTCAAAGATGCCCAGAACTGAGCTAAACTTGGTATGTGTCCAACTCCTAGAAATAACTTCATGCCCCATCTCCCTTACTTCAAGCTAGTAAGGATCACATAATTCCTAACAAAGTTTTGACACAGATTCCCAATTCGGGCATTCAGAACATATAGCACGTTGCTGTAAGCAAGCACATTTTCATTCAAAGTTACAAGTTACTATGTAGGAACAAGTTTGTATAGGTATTTCAAAGATGCCCAGAACTGAGCTAAACTTGGTATGTGTCCAACTCCTAGAAATAACTTCCTGCCCCATCTCCCTTACTTCCAGCTAGTAAGGTTCACATAAATCCGAACAAAGTTTTGACACAGATTCTCAATTCGGGCATTCAGAACATATAGCACGTTGCTGTAAGCAAGCACATTCTCCTTCAAAGTTGCAAGTTACTATGTAGGAACAAGTTTGTATAGGTATTTCAAAGATGCCCAGAACTGAGCTAAACTTGGTATGTGTCCAACTCCTAGAAATAACTTCATGCCCCATCTCCCTTACTTCCAGCTAGTAAGGATCACATAATTCCTAACAAAGTTTTGACACAGATTCCCAATTCGGGCATTCAGAACATATAGCACGTTGCTGCAAGCAAGCACATTCTCATTCAAAGTTGCAAGTTACTATGTAGGAACAAGTTTGTATAGGTATTTCAAAGATGCCCAGAACTGAGCTAAACGTTGTATGTCTCCAACTCCTAGAAATAACTTCATGCCCAATCTCACTTACTTCCAGCTAGTAAGGATCACATAATTCCTAACAAAGTTTTGACACAGATTCCCAAATCGGGCATTCAGAACACATAGCACGTTGCTGTAAGCAAGCACATTCTCATTGAAAGTTGCAAGTTACTATGTAGGAACAAGTTTGTGTAGGTATTTCAAAGATGCCCAGAACTGTGCTAAACTTGGTATGTGTCCAACTCCTAGAAATACCTTCATGCCCCAACTCCTTTACATCCATCTAGTAAGGATCACATAATTTCTAACAAAGTTTTGACACAGATTCCCAATTCGGGCATTCAGAACATATAGCACGTTGCTGTAAGCAAGCACATTCTCATTCAAAGTTGCAAGTTACTATGTAGGAACAAGTTTGTATAGGTATTTCAAAGAAGCCCAGAACTGAGCTAAACGTTGTATGTCTCCAACTCCCAGAAATAACTTCATGCCCCATCTCACTTACTTCCATCTAGTAAGGATCACATAATTCCTAAGAAAGTTTTGACACAGATTCCCAATTCGGGCATTCAGAACATATAGCACGTTGCTGTAAGCAAGCACATTCTCATTCAAAGTTGCAAGTTACTATGTAGGAACAAGTTTGTATAGGTATTTCAAAGATGCCCAGAACTGAGCTAAACGTTGTATGTCTCCAACTCCTAGAAATAACCTCATGCCCCATCTCACTTACTTCCAGCTACTAAGGATCACATAATTCCTAACAAAGTTTTGACGCAGATTCCCTTTTAGGGCATTCAGAGCATATAGCACGTTGCTGTAAGTAAGCACATTCTCATTCAAAGTTGCAAGTTACAATGTAGGAACAAGTTTGTATACGTATTTCAAAGATGCCCAGAACTGAGCTAAACTTGGTATGTGTCCAACTCCTAGAAATAACTTCATGCCCCATCTCCCTTACTTCAAGCTAGTAAGGATCACATAATTCCTAACAAATTTTGACACAGATTCCCAATTCGGGCATTCAGAACATATAGCACGTTGCTGTAAGCAAGCACATTCTCATTCAAAGATGCAAGTTACTATGTAGGAACAAGTTTGTATAGGTATTTCAAAGATGCCCAGAACTGAGCTAAACTTTGTATGTCTCCAACTCCTAGAAATAACTTCATGCCCCATCTCCCTTACTTCCAGCTAGCAAGGATCACATAATTCCTAACAAAGTTTTGACACAGATTCCCTATTCGGGCATTCAGAACATATCGCACGTTGCTGTAAGCAAGCACATTCTCATTCAAATTTGCAAGTTACTATGTAGGAACAAGTTTGTATAGGTATTTCAAAGATGCCCAGAACTGAGCTAAACTTGGTATGTGTCCAACTCCTAGAAATAACTTCATGCCCCATCTCCCTTACTTCCAGCTAGTAAGGATCACATAATTCCTAACAAAGTTTTGACACAGATTCCCAATTCGGGCATTCAGAACATATAGCACGTTGCTGTAAGCAAGCACATTCTCATTCAAAGTTGCAAGTTACTATGTAGGAACAAGTTTGTATACGTATTTCAAAGATGCCCAGAACTGAGCTAAACTTGGTATGTGTCCAACTCCTAGAAATAACTTCATGCCCCATCTCCCTTACTTCAAGCTAGTAAGGATCACATAATTCCTAACAAATTTTGACACAGATTCCCAATTCGGGCATTCAGAACATATAGCACGTTGCTGTAAGCAAGCACATTCTCATTCAAAGATGCAAGTTACTATGTAGGAACAAGTTTGTATAGGTATTTCAAAGATGCCCAGAACTGAGCTAAACTTTGTATGTCTCCAACTCCTAGAAATAACTTCATGCCCCATCTCACTTACTTCCAGCTACTAAGGATCACATAATTCCTAACAAAGTTTTGACGCAGATTCCCTTTTCGGGCATTCAGAGCATATAGCACGTTGCTGTAAGCAAGCACATTCTCATTCAAAGTTGCAAGTTACTATGTAGGAACAAGTTTGTATACGTATTTCAAAGATGCCCAGAACTGAGCTAAACTTGGTATGTGTCCAACTCCTAGAAATAACTTCATGCCCCATCTCCCTTACTTCCAGCTAGTAAGGATCACATAATTCCTAACAAAGTTTTGACACAGATTCCCTATTCGGGCATTCAGAACATATCGCACGTTGCTGTAAGCAAGCACATTCTCGTTCAAATTTGCAAGTTACTATGTAGGAACAAGTTTGTATAGGTATTTCAAAGATGCCCAGAACTGAGCTAAACTTGGTATGTGTCCAACTCCTAGAAATAACTTCATGCCCCATCTCCCTTACTTCCAGCTAGTAAGGATCACATAATTCCTAACAAAGTTTTGACACAGATTGCCAATTCGGGCATTCAGAACATATAGCACGTTGCTGTAAGCAAGCACTTTCTCATTCAAAGATGCAAGTTACTATGTAGGAACAAGTTTGTATAGGTATTTCAAAGATGCCCAGAACTGAGCTAAACTTGGTATGTGTCCAACTCCTAGAAATAACTTCATGCTCCATCTCCCTTACTTCCAGCCAATAAGGATCACATAATTCCTAACAAAGTTTTGACACAGAATCCCAAATCGTGCATTCAGAACATATAGCACGTTGCTGTAAGAAAGCACATTTTCATTCAAAGTTGCAAGTTACTATGTAGGAACAAGTTTGTATAGGTATTTCAAAGATGACCAGAACTGAGCTAAACTTGGTATGTGTCCAACTCCTAGAAATAACTTCATGCCCCATCTCCCTTACTTCCAGCTAGTAAGGATCACATGATTCCTAACAAAGTTTTGACACAGATTCCCAATTCGGGCATTCAGAACATATAGCACGTTGCTGTAAGCAAGCACATTTTCATTCAAAGTTGCAAGTTACTATGTAGGAACAAGTTTGTATAGGTATTTCAAAGATGCCCAGAACTGAGCTAAACTTGGTTTGTGTCCAACTCCTAGAAATAACTCCATGCCCCATCTCCCTTACTTCCAGCTAGTAAGGATCACATGATTCCTAACAAAGTTTTGACACAGATTCCCAATTCGGGCATTCAGAACATATAGCACGTTGCTGTAAGCAAGCAGATTCTCATTCAAAGTTGCAAGTTACTATGTAGGAACAAGTTTGTATAGGTATTTCAAAGATGCCCAGAACTGAGCTAAACTTGGTATGTGTCCAACTCCGAGAAATAACTTCATGCCCCATCTCCCTTACTTCCAGCTAGTAAGGATCACATAATTCCTAACAAAGTTTTGACACAGATTCCCAATTCGGGCATTCACAACATATAGCACGTTGCTGTAAACAAGCAGATTCTCATTCAATGATGCAAATTACTATGTAGGAACAAGTTTGTATAGGTATTTCAAAGATGCCCAGAACTGAGCTAAACTTGGTATGTGTCCAACTCCTAGAAATAACTTCATGCCCCATCTCCCTTACTTCCAGCTAGTAAGGATCACATAATTCCTAACAAAGTTTTGACACAGATTGCCAATTCGGGCATTCAGAGCATATAGCACGTTGCTGTAAGCAAGCACATTCTCATTCAAAGTTGCAAGTTACTATGTAGGAACAAGTTTGTATAGGTATTTCAAAGATGCCCAGAACTGAGCTAAACTTGGTATGTGTCCAACTCCTAGAAATAACTTCATGCCCCATCTCCCTTACTTCAAGCTAGTAAGGATCACATAATTCCTAATAAATTTTGACACAGATTCCCAATTCGGGCATTCAGAACATATAGCACGTTGCTGTAAGCAAGCACATTCTCGTTCAAAGATGCAAGTTACTATGTAGGAACAAGTTTGTATAGGTATTTCAAAGATGCCCAGAACTGAGCTAAATTTTGTACGTCTCCAACTCCTAGAAATAACTTCATGCCCCATCTCCCTTACTTCCAGCTAGTAAGGATCACATAATTCCTAACAAAGTTTTGACACAGATTGCCAATTCGGGCATTCAGAACATATAGCACGTTGCTGTAAGCAAGCACTTTCTCATTCAAAGATGCAAGTTACTATGTAGGAACAAGTTTGTATAGGTATTTCAAAGATGCCCAGAACTGAGCTAAACTTGGTATGTGTCCAACTCCTAGAAATAACTTCATGCTCCATCTCCCTTACTTCCAGCCAATAAGGATCACATAATTCCTAACAAAGTTTTGACACAGAATCCCAAATCGTGCATTCAGAACATATAGCACGTTGCTGTAAGAAAGCACATTTTCATTCAAAGTTGCAAGTTACTATGTAGGAACAAGTTTGTATAGGTATTTCAAAGATGACCAGAACTGAGCTAAACTTGGTATGTGTCCAACTCCTAGAAATAACTTCATGCCCCATCTCCCTTACTTCCAGCTAGTAAGGATCACATGATTCCTAACAAAGTTTTGACACAGATTCCCAATTCGGGCATTCAGAACATATAGCACGTTGCTGTAAGCAAGCACATTTTCATTCAAAGTTGCAAGTTACTATGTAGGAACAAGTTTGTATAGGTATTTCAAAGATGCCCAGAACTGAGCTAAACTTGGTTTGTGTCCAACTCCTAGAAATAACTCCATGCCCCATCTCCCTTACTTCCAGCTAGTAAGGATCACATGATTCCTAACAAAGTTTTGACACAGATTCCCAATTCGGGCATTCAGAACATATAGCACGTTGCTGTAAGCAAGCAGATTCTCATTCAAAGTTGCAAGTTACTATGTAGGAACAAGTTTGTATAGGTATTTCAAAGATGCCCAGAACTGAGCTAAACTTGGTATGTGTCCAACTCCTAGAAATAACTTCATGCCCCATCTCCCTTACTTCCAGCTAGTAAGGATCACATAATTCCTAACAAAGTTTTGACACAGATTCCCAATTCGGGCATTCACAACATATAGCACGTTGCTGTAAACAAGCAGATTCTCATTCAATGATGCAAATTACTATGTAGGAACAAGTTTGTATAGGTATTTCAAAGATGCCCAGAACTGAGCTAAACTTGGTATGTGTCCAACTCCTAGAAATAACTTCATGCCCCATCTCCCTTACTTCCAGCTAGTAAGGATCACATAATTCCTAACAAAGTTTTGACACAGATTGCCAATTCGGGCATTCAGAACATATAGCACGTTGCTGTAAGCAAGCAGATTCTCATTCAAAGATGCAAGTTACTATGTAGGAACAAGTTTGTATAGGTATTTCAAAGATGCCCAGAACTGAGCTAAGCTTGGTATGTGTCCAACTCCTAGAAATAATTTCATGCCCCATCTCCCTTACTTCTAGCTAGTAAGGATCACATAATTCCTAACAAAGTTTTGACACAGATTGCCAATTCGGGCATTCAGAACATATAGCACGTTGCTGTAAGCAAGCACATTTTCATTCAAAGTTGCAAGTTACTATTTAGGAACAAGTTTGTATAGGTATTTCAAAGATGCCCAGAACTGAGCTAAACTTGGTATGTGTCCAACTCCTCGAAATAACTTCATGCCCCATCTCCCTTACTTCCAGCTAGTAAGGATCACATAATTCCTAACAAAGTTTTGACACAGATTCCCAATTCGGGCATTCACAACATATAGTACGTTGCTGTAAGCAAGCAGATTCTCATTCAAAGATGCAAGTTACTATGTAGGAACAAGTTTGTATAGGTATTTCAAAGATGCCCAGAACTGAGCTAAACTTGGTATGTCTCCAACTCCAAGAAATAACTTCATGCCCCATCTCCCTTACTTCCAGCTAGTAAGGATCACATAATTCCTAACAAAGTTTTGACACAGATTCCCAATTCGGGCATTCAGAACATATAGCACGTTGCTGTAAGCAAGCACATTCTCATTCAAAGTTGCAAGTTACTATGTAGGAACAAGTTTGTATAGGTATTTCAAAGATGCCCAGAACTGAGCTAAACTTGGTATGTGTCCAACTCCTAGAAATAACTTCATGCCCCATCTCCCTTACTTCCAGCTAGTAAGGATCACATAATTCCTAACAAAGTTTTGACACAGATTGCCAATTCGGGCATTCAGAACATATAGCACGTTGCTGTAAGCAAGCAGATTCTCATTCAAAGATGCAAGTTACTATGTAGGAACAAGTTTGTATAGGTATTTCAAAGATGCCCAGAACTGAGCTAAGCTTGGTATGTGTCCAACTGCTAGAAATAATTTCATGCCCCATCTCCCTTACTTCTAGCTAGTAAGGATCACATAATTCCTAACAAAGTTTTGACACAGATTGCCAATTCGGGCATTCAGAACATATAGCACGTTGCTGTAAGCAAGCACATTTTCATTCAAAGTTGCAAGTTACTATTTAGGAACAAGTTTGTATAGGTATTTCAAAGATGCCCAGAACTGAGCTAAACTTGGTATGTGTCCAACTCCTCGAAATAACTTCATGCCCCATCTCCCTTACTTCCAGCTAGTAAGGATCACATAATTCCTAACAAAGTTTTGACACAGATTCCCAATTCGGGCATTCACAACATATAGTACGTTGCTGTAAGCAAGCAGATTCTCATTCAAAGATGCAAGTTACTATGTAGGAACAAGTTTGTATAGGTATTTCAAAGATGCCCAGAACTGAGCTAAACTTGGTATGTCTCCAACTCCAAGAAATAACTTCATGCCCCATCTCCCTTACTTCCAGCTAGTAAGGATCACATAATTCCTAACAAAGTTTTGACACAGATTCCCAATTCGGGCATTCAGAACATATAGCACGTTGCTGTAAGCAAGCACATTCTCATTCAAAGTTGCAAGTTACTATGTAGGAACAAGTTTGTATAGGTATTTCAAAGATGCCCAGAACTGAGCTAAACTTGGTATGTGTCCAACTCCTAGAAATAACTTCATGCCCCATCTCCCTTACTTCCAGCTAGTAAGGATCACATAATTCCTAACAAAGTTTTGACACAGATTCCCAATTCGGGCATTCAGAACATATAGCACGTTGCTGTAAGCAAGCACATTTTCATTCAAAGTTGCAAGTTACTATGTAGGAACAAGTTTGCATAGGTATTTCAAAGATGCCCAGAACTGAGCTAAACTTGGTATGTGTCCAACTCCTAGAAATAACTTCATGCCCCATCTCCCTTACTTCCAGCTAGTAAGGATCACATAATTCCTAACAAAGTTTTGACACAGATTCCCAATTCGGGCATTCAAAACATATAGCACGTTGCTGTAAGCAAGCACATTCTCATTCAAAGATGCAAGTTACTATGTAGGAACAAGTTTGTATAGGTATTTCAAAGATGCCCAGAACTGAGCTAAACTTGGTATGTCTCCAACTCCTAGAAATAACTTCATGCCCCATCTCCCTTACTTCCAGCTAGTAAGGATCACATAATTCCTAACAAAGTTTAGACCCAGATTGCCAATTCGGGCATTCAGAACATATAGCACGTTGCTGTAAGCAAGCACTTTCTCATTCAAAGATGCAAGTTACTATGTAGGAACAAGTTTGTATAGGTATTTCAAAGATGCCCAGAACTGAGCTAAACTTGGTATGTGTCCAACTCCTAGAAATAACTTCATGCTCCATCTCCCTTACTTCCAGCCAATAAGGATCACATAATTCCTAACAAAGTTTTGACACAGATTCCCAAATCGTGCATTCAGAACATATAGCACGTTGCTGTAAGAAAGCACATTTTCATTCAAAGTTGCAAGTTACTATTTAGGAACAAGTTTGTATAGGTATTTCAAAGATGCCCAGAACTGAGCTAAGCTTGGTATGTGTCCAACTCCTAGAAATAATTTCATGCCACATCTCCCTTACTTCTAGCTAGTAAGGATCACATAATTCCTAACAAAGATTTGACACAGATTGCCAATTCGGGCATTCAGAACATATAGCACGTTGCTGTAAGCAAGCACATTTTCATTCAAAGTTGCAAGTTACTATTTAGGAACAAGTTTGTATAGGTATTTCAAAGATGCCCAGAACTGAGCTAAACTTGGTATGTGTCCAACTCCTCGAAATAACTTCATGCCCCATCTCCCTTACTTCCAGCTAGTAAGGATCACATAATTCCTAACAAAGTTTTGACACAGATTCCCAATTCGGGCATTCAGAACATATAGTACGTTGCTGTAAGCAAGCAGATTCTCATTCAAAGATGCAAGTTACTATGTAGGAAGAAGTTTGTATAGGTATTTCAAAGATGCCCAGAACTGAGCTAAACTTGGTATGTCTCCAACTCCAAGAAATAACTTCATGCCCCATCTCCCTTACTTCCAGCTAGTAAGGATCACATAATTCATAACAAAGTTTTGACACAGATTCCCAATTCGGGCATTCAGAACATATAGCACGTTGCTGTAAGCAAGCACATTCTCATTCAAAGTTGCAAGTTACTATGTAGGAACAAGTTTGTATAGGTATTTCAAAGATGCCCAGAACTGAGCTAAACTTGGTATGTGTCCAACTCCTAGAAATAACTTCATGCCCCATCTCCCTTACTTCCAGCTAGTAAGGATCACATAATTCCTAACAAAGTTTTGACACAGATTCCCAATTCGGGCATTCAGAACATATAGCACGTTGCTGTAAGCAAGCACATTCTCATTCAAAGTTGCAAGTTACTATGTAGGAACAAGTTTGTATAGGTATTTCAAAGATGCCCAGAACTGAGGTAAACTTGGTATGTGTCCAACTCCTAGAAATGATTTCATGCCCCATTTCACTTACTTCCAGCTAGTAAGGATCACATAATTCCTAACAAAGTTTTGAAACAGATTCCCAATTAGGGCATTCAGAACATATAGCACGTTGCTGCAAGCAAGCACATTCTCATTCAAAGTTGCAAGTTACTATGTAGGAACAAGTTTGTATAGGTATTTCAAAGATGCCCAGAACTGAGCTAAACGTTGTATGTGTCCAACTCCTAGAAATAACTTCATGCCCCATCTCACTTACTTCCAGCTAGTAAGAATCACATAATTCCTAACAAAGATTTGACACAGATTCCCAAATCGGGCATTCAGAACATATAGCACGTTGCTGTAAGCAAGCACATTCTCATTCAAAGTTGCAAGTTACTATGTAGGAACAAGTTTGTATAGGTATTTCAAAGATGCCCAGAACTGTGCTAAACTTGGTATGTGTCCAACTCCTAGAAATACCTTCATGCCCCAACTCCCTTACTTCCATCTAGTAAGGATCACATAATTTCTAACAAAGTTTTGACACAGATTCCCAATTCGGGCATTCAGAACATATAGCACGTTGCTGTAAGCAAGCACATTCTCATTCAAAGTTGCAAGTTACTATGTAGGAACAAGTTTGTATAGGTATTTCAAAGAAGCCCAGAACTGAGCTAAACGTTGTATGTCTCCAACTCCTAGAAATAACTTCATGCCCCATCTCACTTACTTCCATCTAGTAAGGATCACATAATTCCTAACAAAGTTTTGACACAGATTCCCAATCCGGGCATTCAGAACATATAGCACGTTGCTGTAAGCAAGCACATTCTCATTCAAAGTTGCAAGTTACTATGTAGGAACAAGTTTGTATAGGTATTTCAAAGATGCCCAGAACTGAGCTAAACTTGGTATGTGTCCAACTCCTAGAAATAACTTCATGCCCCATCTCCCTTACTTCCAGCTAGTAAGGATCACATAATTCCTAACAAAGTTTTGACACAGATTCCCAATTCGGGCATTCAGAACATATAGCACGTTGCTGCAAGCAAGCACATTCTCATTCAAAGTTGCAAGTTACTATGTAGGAACAAGTTTGTATAGGTATTTCAAAGATGCCCAGAACTGAGCTAAACGTTGTATGTCTCCAACTCCTAGAAATAACTTCATGCCCCATCTCACTTACTTCCAGCTAGTAAGGATCACATAATTCCTAACAAAGTTTTGACACAGATTCCCTTTTCGGGCATTCAGAGCATATAGCACGTTGCTGTAAGCAAGCACATTCTCATTCAAAGTTGCAAGTTACTATGTAGGAACATGTTTGTATAGGTATTTCAAAGATGCCCAGAACTGTGCTAAACTTGGTATGTGTCCAACTCCTAGAAATACCTTCATGCCCCAACTCCCTTACTTCCAGCTAGTAAGGATCACATAATTCCTAACAAAGTTTTGACACAGATTCCCAATTCGGGCATTCAGAACATATAGCACGTTGCTGTAAGCAAGCACATTCTCATTCAAAGTTGCAAGTTACTATGTAGAAACAAGTTTGTATAGGTATTTCAAAGATGCCCAGAACTGAGCTAAACGTTGTATGTCTCCAACTCCTAGAAATAACTTCATGCCCCATCTCACTTACTTCCAGCTAGTAAGGATCACATAATTCCTAACAATGTTTTGACACAGATTCCCAATTCGGGCATTCAGAAGTTATAGCACGTTGCTGTAAGCAAGCACATTCTCATTCAAAGTTGCAAGTTACTATGTAGGAACAAGTTTGTATAGGTATTTCAAAGATGCCCAGAACTGTGCTAAACTTGGTATGTGTCCAACTCCTAGAAATACCTTTATGCCCCAACTCCCTTACTTCCATCTAGTAAGGATCACATAATTTCTAACAAAGTTTTGACACAGATTCCCTATTCGGGCATTCAGAACATATAGCACGTTGCTGTAAGCAAGCACATTCTCATTCAAAGTTGCAAGTTACTATGTAGGAACAAGTTTGTATAGGTATTTCAAAGATGCCCAGAACTGAGCTAAACTTGGTATGTGTCCAACTCCTAGAAATACCATAATGCCCAAACTCCCTTACTTCCAGCTAGTAAGGATCATATTATTCCTAACAAATTTTGACACAGATTCCCAATTCGGGCATTCAGAACATATAGCACGTTGCTGTAAGCAAGCACATTCTCATTCAAAGTTGCAAGTTACTATGTAGGAACAAGTTTGTATAGGTATTTCAAAGATGCCCAGAACTGAGCTAAACTTGGTATGTGTCCAACTCCTAGAAATAACTTCATGCCCCATCTCCCTTACTTCCAGCTAGTAAGGATCACATAATTCCTAACAAAGTTTTGACAGAGATTCCCAATTCGGGCATTCAGAACATATAGCACGTTGCTGTAAGCAAGCACATTCTCATTCAAAGTTGCAAGTTACTATGTAGGAACAAGTTTGTATAGGTATTTCAAAGATGCCCAGATGTGAGCTAAACTTGGTATGTGTCCAACCCCTAGAAATACCTTCACGCCCCATCTCCCTTACTTCCAGCTAGTAAGGATCACATAATTCCTAACAAAGTTTTGACAGAGATTCCCAATTCGGGCATTCAGAACATATAGCACGTTGCTGGAAGCAAGCACATTCTCATTCAAAGTTGCAAGTTACTATGTAGGAACAAGTTTGTATAGGTATTTCAAAGATACCCAGAACTGAGCTAAACTTGGTATCTGTCCAACTCCTAGAAATAATTTCATGCCCCATCTCACTTACTTCCAGCTAGTAAGGATCACATAATTCCTAACAAAGTTTTGACACAGATTCCCAATTCGGGCATTCAGAACATATAGCACGTTGCTGTAAGCAAGCACATTCTCATTCAAAGATGCAAGTTACTATGTAGGAACAAGTTTGTATAGGTATTTCAAAGATGCCCAGAACTGAGCTAAACGTTGTATGTCTCCAACTCCTAGAAATAACTTCATGCCCCATCTCCCTTACTTCCAGCTAGTAAGGATCACATAATTCCTAACAAAGTTTTGACACAGATTCCCAATTCGGGCATTCAGAACATATAGCACGTTGCTGTAAGCAAGCACATTCTCATTCAAAGTTGCAAGTTACTATGTAAGAACAAGTTTGTATAGGTATTTCAAAGATGCCCAGAACTGAGCTAAACTTGGTATGTCTCCAACTCCTAGAAATAACTTCATGCCCCATCTCCCTTACTTCCAGCTAGTAAGGATCACATAATTCCTAACAAAGTTTTGACACAGATTCCCAATTCAGGCATTCAGAACATATAGCACGTTGCTGTAAGCAAGCACATTCTCATTCAAAGTTGCAAGTTACTATGTAAAAACAAGTTTGTATAGGTATTTCAAAGATGCCCAGAACTGTGCTAAATTGGTATGTGTCCAACTCCTAGAAATACCTTCATGCCCCAACTCCCTTACGTCCATCTAGTAAGGATCACATAATTCCTAACAAAGTTTTGACACAGATTCCCAATTCGGGCATTCAGAACATATAGCACGTTGCTGTAAGCAAGCACATTCTCATTCAAAAATGCAAGTTACTATGTAGGAACAAGTTTGTATAGGTATTTCAAAGATGCCCAGAACTGAGCTAAACTTGGTATGTGTCCAACTCCTAGAAATAACTTCATGCCCCATCTCCCTTACTTCCAGCTAGTAAGGATCACATAATTCCTAACAAAGTTTTGACACAGATTCCCAATTCGGGCATTCAGAACATATAGCACGTTGCTGTAAGCAAGCAGATTCTCATTCAAAGATGCAAGTTACTATGTAGGAACAAGTTTGTATAGGTATTTCAAAGATGCCCAGAACTGAGCTAAACGTGGTATGTGTCCAACTCCTAGAAATAACTTCATGCCCCATCTCCCTTACTTCCAGCTAGTAAGGATCACATAATTCCTAACAAAGTTTTGACACAGATTCCCAATTCGGGCATTCAGCACATATAGTACGTTGCTGTAAGCAAGCACATTCTCATTCAAAGTTGCAAGTTACTATGTAGGAACAAGTTTGTATAGGTATTTCAAAGATGCCCAGAACTGAGCTAAACTTGGTATGTGTCCAACTCCTAGAAATAACTTCATGCCCCATCTCCCTTACTTCCAGCTAGTAAGGATCACATAATTCCTAACAAAGTTTTGACACAGATTCCCAATTCGGGCATTCAGAACATAGAGCACGTTGCTGTAAGCAAGCACATTCTCATTCAAAGTTGGAAGTTACTATGTAGGAACAAGTTTGTATAGGTATTTCTAAGATGCCCAGAACTGTGCTAAACTTGGTTTGTGTCCAACTCCTAGAAATACCTTCATGCCCCAACTCCCTTACTTCCAGCTAGTAAGGATCACATAATTCCTAACAAATTTTGACACAGATTCCCAATTCGGGCATTCAGAACATATAGCACGTTGCTGAAAGCAAGCACATTCTCATTCAAAGTTGCAAGTTACTATGTAGGAACAAGTTTGTATGGTATTTCAAAGATGCCCAGAACTGAGCTAAACTTGGTATGTGTCCAACTCCTAGAAATAATTTCACGCCCCATCTCATTTACTTCCAGCTAGTAAGGATCACATAATTCCTAACAAAGTTTTGACACAGATTCCTAATTCGGGCATTCAGAACATATAGCACGTTGCTGTAAGCAAGCACATTCTCATTCAAAGATGCAAGTTACTATGTAGGAACAAGTTTGTATAGGTATTTCAAAGATGCCCAGAACTGAGCTAAACTTGGTATGTGTCCAACTCCTAGAAATAACTTCATGATCCATCTCCCTTACTTCCAGCTAGTAAGGATCACATAATTCCTAACAAAGTTTTGACACAGATTCCCAATTCGGGCATTCAGAACATATAGCACGTTGCTGCAAGCAAGCACATTCTCATTCAAAGTTGCAAGTTACTATGTAGGAACAAGTTTGTATAGGTATTTCAAAGATGCCCAGAACTGAGCTAAACTTGGTATGTGTCCAACTCCTAGAAATAACTTCATGCCCCATCTCCCTTACTTCCAGCTGGTAAGGATCACATAATTCCTAACAAAGTTTTGACACAGATTCCCAATTCGGGCATTCAGAACATATAGCACGTTGCTGTAAGCAAGCACATTCTCATTCAAAGTTGCAAGTTACTATGTAGGAACAAGTTTGTACAGGTATTTCAAAGATGCCCAGAACTGAGCTAAACATGGTATGTGTCCAACTCCTAGAAATAACTTCATGCCCCATCTCCATTACTTCCAGCTAGTAAGGATCACATCATTCCTAACAAAGTTTTGAAACAGATTCCCAATTCGGGCATTCAGAACATATAGCACGTTGCTGCAAGCAAGCACATTCTCATTCAAAGTTGCAAGTTACTATGTAGGAACAAGTTTGTATAGGTATTTCTAAGATGCCCAGAACTGTGCTAAACTTGGTATGTGTCCAACTCCTAGAAATAACTTCATGCCCCAACTCACTTACTTCCAGCTAGTAAGGATCACATAATTCCTAACAAATTTTGACACAGATTCCCAATTCGGGCATTCAGAACATATAGCACGTTGCTGAAGGCAAGCACATTCTCATTCAAAGTTGCAAGTTACTATGTAGGAACAAGTTTGTATAGGTATTTCAAAGATGCCCAGAACTGAGCTAAACTTGGTATGTGTCCAACTCCTAGAAATAACTTCATGCCCCATCTCCCTTACTTCCAGCTAGTAAGGATCACATAATTCCTAACAAAGTTTTGACACAGATTCCCAATTCGGGCATTCAGAACATATAGCACGTTGCTGCAAGCAAGCACATTCTCATTCAAAGTTGCAAGTTACTATGTAGGAACAAGTTTGTATAGGTATTTCAAAGATGCCCAGAACTGAGCTAAACGTTGTATGTCTCCAACTCCTAGAAATAACTTCATGCCCCATCTCCCTTACTTCCAGCTAGTAAGGATCACATAATTCCTAACAAAGTTTTGACACAGATTCCCAATTCGGGCATTCAGAACATATAGCACGTTGCTGCAAGCAAGCACATTCTCATTAAAAGTTGCAAGTTACTATGTAGGAACAAGTTTGTATAGGTATTTCAAAGATGCCCAGAACTGAGCTAAACTTGATATATGTCCAACTCCTAGAAATACCTTCATGCCCCATCTCCCTTACTTCCAGCTAGTAAGGATCACATAATTCCTAACAAAGTTTTGACACAGATTCCCAATTCGGGCATTCAGAACATATAGCACGTTGCTGCAAGCAAGCACATTCTCATTCAAAGTTGCAAGTTACTATGTAGGAACAAGTTTGTACAGGTATTTCAAAGATGCCCAGAACTGAGCTAAACTTGGTATGTGTCCAACTCCTAGAAATAACTTCATGCCCCATCTCCCTTACTTCCAGCTAGTAAGGATCACATAATTCCTAACAAAGTTTTGACACATATTCCCAATTCGGGCATTCAGAACATATAGCACGTTGCTGCAAGCACGCACATTCTCATTCAAAGTTGCAAGTTACTATGTAGGAACAAGTTTGTATAGGTATTTCAAAGATGCCCAGAACTGAGCTAAACTTGGTAGGCCTCCAACTCCTAGAAATAACTTCATTCCCCATCTCCCTTACTTCCAGCTAGTAAGGATCACATAATTCCTAACAAAGTTTTGACACAGATTCCCAATTCAGGCATTCAGAACATATAGCACGTTGCTGTAAGCAAGCACATTCTCATTCAAAGTTGCAAGTTACTATGTAAAAACAAGTTTGTATAGGTATTTCAAAGATGCCCAGAACTGTGCTAAATTGGTATGTGTCCAACTCCTAGAAATACCTTCATGCCCCAACTCCCTTACGTCCATCTAGTAAGGATCACATAATTCCTAACAAAGTTTTGACACAGATTCCCAATTCGGGCATTCAGAACATATAGCACGTTGCTGTAAGCAAGCACATTCTCATTCAAAGATGCAAGTTACTATGTAGGAACAAGTTTGTATAGGTATTTCAAAGATGCCCAGAACTGAGCTAAACTTGGTATGTGTCCAACTCCTAGAAATAACTTCATGCCCCATCTCCCTTACTTCCAGCTAGTAAGGATCACATAATTCCTAACAAAGTTTTGACACAGATTCCCAATTCGGGCATTCAGAACATATAGCACGTTGCTGTAAGCAAGCAGATTCTCATTCAAAGATGCAAGTTACTATGTAGGAACAAGTTTGTATAGGTATTTCAAAGATGCCCAGTACTGACCTAAACGTGGTATGTGTCCAACTCCTAGAAATAACTTCATGCCCCATCTCCCTTACTTCCAGCTAGTAAGGATCTCATAATTCCTAACAAAGTTTTGACACAGATTCCCAATTCGGGCATTCAGCACGTATAGCACGTTGCTGTAAGCAAGCACATTCTCATTCAAAGTTGCAAGTTACTATGTTGGAACAAGTTTGTATAGGTATTTCAAAGATGCCCAGAACTGAGCTAAACTTGGTATGTGTCCAACTCCTAGAAATAACTTCATGCCCCATCTCCCTTACTTCCAGCTAGTAAGGATCACATAATTCCTAACAAAGTTTTGACACAGATTCCCAATTCGGGCATTCAGAACATATAGCACGTTGCTGTAAGCAAGCACATTCTCATTCAAAGTTGGAAGTTACTATGTAGGAACAAGTTTGTATAGGTATTTCTAAGATGAACAGAACTGTGCTAAACTTGGTTTGTGTCCAACTCCTAGAAATACCTTCATGCCCCAACTCCCTTACTTCCAGCTAGTAAGGATCACATAATTCCTAACAAATTTTGACACAGATTCCCAATTCGGGCATTCAGAACATATAGCACGTTGCTGAAAGCAAGCACATTCTCATTCAAAGTTGCAAGTTACTATGTAGGAACAAGTTTGTATGGTATTTCAAAGATGCCCAGAACTGAGCTAAACTTGGTATGTGTCCAACTCCTAGAAATAATTTCACGCCCCATCTCATTTACTTCCAGCTAGTAAGGATCACATAATTCCTAACAAAGTTTTGACACAGATTCCTAATTCGGGCATTCAGAACATATAGCACGTTGCTGTAAGCAAGCACATTGTCATTCAAAGATGCAAGTTACTATGTAGGAACAAGTTTGTATAGGTATTTGAAAGATGCCCAGAACTGAGCTAAACTTGGTATGTGTCCAACTCCTAGAAATAACTTCATGATCCATCTCCCTTACTTCCAGCTAGTAAGGATCACATAATTCCTAACAAAGTTTTGACACAGATTCCCAATTCGGGCATTCAGAACATATAGCACGTTGCTGCAAGCAAGCACATTCTCATTCAAAGTTGCAAGTTACTATGTAGGAACAAGTTTGTATAGGTATTTCAAAGATGCCCAGAACTGAGCTAAACTTGGTATGTGTCCAACTCCTAGAAATAACTTCATGCCCCATCTCCCTTACTTCCAGCTGGTAAGGATCACATAATTCCTAACAAAGTTTTGACACAGATTCCCAATTCGGGCATTCAGAACATATAGCACGTTGCTGTAAGCAAGCACATTCTCATTCAAAGTTGCAAGTTACTATGTAGGAACAAGTTTGTATAGGTATTTCAAAGATGCCCAGAACTGAGCTAAACATGGTATGTGTCCAACTCCTAGAAATAACTTCATGCCCCATCTCCATTACTTCCAGCTAGTAAGGATCACATCATTCCTAACAAATTTTTGACACATAATCCCAATTCGGGCATTCAGAACATATAGCACGTTGCTGCAAGCAAGCACATTCTCATTCAAAGATGCAAGTTACTATGTAGGAACAAGTTTGTACAGGTATTTCAATGATGCCCAGAACTGAGCTAAACTTGGTATGTGTCCAACTCCTAGAAATAACTTCATGCCCCATCTCCCTTACTTCCAGCTAGTAAGGATCACATAATTCCTAACAAAGTTTTGAAACAGATTCCCAATTCGGGCATTCAGAACATATAGCACGTTGCTGCAAGCAAGCACATTCTCATTCAAAGATGCAAGTTACTATGTAGGAACAAGTTTGTATAGGTATTTCAAAGATGCCCAGAACTGAGCTAAACTTGGTAGGTCTCCAACTCCTAGAAATAACTTCATTCCCCATCTCCCTTACTTCCAGCTAGTAAGGATCACATAATTCCTAACAAACTTTAGACACAGATTTCCAATTCGGGCATTCAGAACATATAGCACGTTGCTGCAAGCAAGCACATTCTCATTCAAAGTTGCAAGTTACTATGTAAGAACAAGTTTGTATAGGTATTTCAAAGATGCCCAGAAGTGAGCTAAACTTGGTATGTGTCCAACTCCTAGAAATACCTTCACGCCCCATCTCCCTTACTTCCAGCTAGTAAGGATCACATAATTCCTAACAAAGATTTGACACAGATTCATAATTCGGGCGTTCAGAACATATAGCACGTTGCTGTAAGCAAGCACATTCTCATTCAAAGTTGCAAGTTACTATGTAGGAACAAGTTTGTATGGTATTTCAAAGATGCCCAGAACTGAGCTAAACTTGGTATGTGTCCAATTCCTAGAAATAATTTCATGCCCCATCTCACTTACTTCCAGCTAGTAAGGATCACATAATTCCTAACAAAGTTTTGACACAGATTCCTAATTCGGGCATTCAGAACATATAGCACGTTGCTGTAAGCAAGCACATTCTCATTCAAAGATGCAAGTTACTATGTAGGAACAAGTTTGTATAGGTATTTCAAAGATGCCCAGAACTGAGCTAAACTTGGTATGTGTCCAACTCTTAGAAATAACTTCATGATCCATCTCCCTTACTTCCAGCTAGTAAGGATCACATAATTCCTAACAAAATTTTGACACAGATTCCTAATTCAGGCATTCAGAACATATAGCACGTTGCTGTAAGCAAGCACATTCTCATTCAAAGATGCAAGTTATTATGTAGGAACAAGTTTGTATAGATATTTCAAAGATGCCCAGAACTGAGCTAAACTTGGTATGTGTCCAACTCCTAGAAATAACTTCATGATCCATCTCCCTTACTTCCAGCTAGTAAGGATCACATAATTCCTAACAAAGTTTTGACACAGATTCCCAATTCGGGCATTCAGAACATATAGCACGTTGCTGCAAGCAAGCACATTCTCATTCAAAGTTGCAAGTTACTATGTAGGAACAAGTTTGTATAGGTATTTCAAAGATGCCCAGAACTGAGCTTAACGTTGTATGTCTCCAACTCCTAGAAATAACTTCATGCCCCATCTCCCTTACTTCCTGCTAGTAAGGATCACATAATTCCTAACAAAGTTTTGACACAGATTCCCAATTCGGGCATTCAGAACATATAGCACGTTGCTGTAAGCAAGCACATTCTCATTCAAAGTTGCAAGTTTCTATGTAGGAACAAGTTTGTATAGGTATTTCAAAGATGCCCAGAACTGAGCTAATCTTGGTATGTGTCCAACTCCTAGAAATAACTTCATGCCCCATCTCACTTACTTCCAGCTAGTAAGGATCACATAATTCCTAACAAAGTTTTGACACAGATTCCCAATTCGGGCATTCAGAACATATAGCACGTTGCTGTAAGCAAGCACATTCTCATTCAAAGTTGGAAGTTACTATGTAGGAACAAGTTTGTATAGGTATTTCTTAGATGCCCAGAACTGTGCTAAACTTGGTATGTGTCCAACTCCTAGAAATACCTTCATGCCCCATCTCCCTTACTTGCAGCTAGTAAGGATCACATAATTCCTAACAAAGTTTTGACACAGATTCCCAATTCGGGCATTCAGAACATATAGCACGTTGCTGCAAGCAAGCACATTCTCATTCAAAGTTGCAAGTTACTATGTAGGAACAAGTTTGTATAGGTATTTCAAAGATGCCCAGAACTGAGCTAAACTTGGTATGTCTCCAACTCCTAGAAATAACTTCATGCCCCATCTCTCTTACTTCCAGCTAGTAAGGATCACATAATTCCTAACAAAGTATTGACAGAGATTCCCAATTCGGGCATTGAGAACATATAGCACGTTGCTGGAAGCAAGCACATTCTCATTCAAAGTTGCAAGTTACTATGTAGGAACAAGTTTGTATAGGTATTTCAAAGATGCCCAGAACTGAGCTAAACTTGGTATCTGTCCAACTCCTAGAAATAACTTCATGCCCCATCTCCCTTACTTCCAGCTAGTAAGGATCACATAATTTCTAACAGTGTTTTGACACAGATTCCCAATTCGGGCATTCAGAACATATAGCACGTTGCTGTAAGCAAGCACATTCTCATTCAAAGTTGCAAGTTACTATGTAGGAACAAGTTTGTATGGTATTTCAAAGATGCCCAGAACTGAGCTAAACTAGGTATGTGTCCAACTCCTAGAAATAACTTCATGCCCCATCTCACTTACTTCCAGCTAGTAAGGATCACATAATTCCTAACAAAGTTTTGACACAGATTCCCAATTCGGGCATTCAGAACATATAGCACGTTGCTGTAAGCAAGCACATTCTCATTCAAATTTGCAAGTTACTATGTAGGAACAAGTTTGTATAGGTATTTCAAAGATGCCCAGAACTGAGCTAAACGTTGTATGTCTCCAACTCCTAGAAATAACTTCATGCCCCATCTCCCTTACTTCCAGCTAATAAGGATCACATAATTCCTAACAAAGTTTTGACACAGATTCCCTTTTCGGGCATTCAGAGCATATAGCACGTTGCTGTAAGCAAGCACATTCTCATTCAAAGTTGCAAGTTACTATGTAGGAACAAGTTTGTATAGGTATTTCAAAGATGCCCAGAACTGAGCTAAACTTGGTATGTGTCCAACTCCTAGAAATATCTTCATGCCCCAACTCCCTTACTTCCAGGTAGTAAGGATCACATAATTCCTAACAAATTTTGACACAGATTCCCAATTCGGGCATTCAGAACAAATAGCACGTTGCTGTAAGCAAGCACATTCTCATTCAAAGTTGCAAGTTACTATGTAGGAACAAGTTTGTATAGGTATTTCAAAGATGCCCAGAACTGAGCTAAACTTGGTATGTCTCCAACTCCTAGAAATAACTTCATGCCCCAACTTCCTTACTTCCAGCTAGTATGGATCACATAATTCCTAACAAAATTTGACACAGATTCCCAATTCGGGCATTCAGAACATATAGCACGTTGCTGCAGGCAAGCACATTCTCATTCAAAGATGCAAGTTACTATGTAGGAACAAGTTTGTATAGGTATTTCAAAGATGACCAGAACTGAGCTAAACTTGGTAGGTCTCCAACTCCTAGAAATAACTTCATGCCCCATCTCCCTTACTTCCAGCTAGTAAGGATCACATAATTCCTAACAAAGTTTTGACACAGATTCCCAATTCGGGCATTCAGAACATATAGCACGTTGCTGTAAGCAAGCACATTCTCATTCAAAGTTGCAAGTTACTATGTAGGAACAAGTTTGTATAGGTATTTCAAAGATGCCCAGAACTGAGCTAAACTTGGTATGTGTCAAACTCCTAGAAATAATTTCATGCCCCATCTCACTTACTTCCAGCTAGTAAGGATCACATAATTCCTAACAAAGTTTTGACACAGATTCCCAATTCGGGCATTCAGAACATATAGCACGTTGCTGTAAGCAAGCACATTCTCATTCAAAGTTGCAAGTTACTATGTAGGAACAAGTTTGTATAGGTATTTCAAAGATGCCCAGAACTGAGCTAAACGTTGTATGACTCCAACTCCTAGAAATAACTTCATGCCCCATCTCACTTACTTCCAGCTAGAAAGGATCACATAATTCCTAACAAAGTTTTGACGCAGATTCCCTTTTCGGGCATTCAGAGCATATAGCACGTTGCTGTAAGCAAGCACATTCTCATTCAAAGTTGCAAGTTACTATGTAGGAACAAGTTTGTATAGGTATTTCAAAGATGCCCAGAACTGAGCTAAACTTGGTATGTGTCCAACTCCTAGAAATATTTTCATGCCCCAACTCCCTTACTTCCAGCTAGTAAGGATCACATAATTCCTAACAAATTTTGACACAGATTCCCAATTCGGGCATTCAGAACATATAGCACGTTGCTGTAAGCAAGCACATTCTCATTCAAAGTTGCAAGTTACTATGTAGGAACAAGTTTGTATAGGTATTTCAAAGATGCCCAGAACTGAGCTAAACTTGGTATGTCTCCAACTCCTAGAAATAACTTCATGCACCAACTCACTTACTTCCAGCTAGTAAGGATCACATAATTCCTAACAAATTTTGACACAGATTCCCAATTCGGGCATTCAGAACATATAGCACGTTGCTGCAGGCAAGCACATTCTCATTCAAAGATGCAAGTTACTATGTAGGAACAAGTTTGTATAGGTATTTCAAAGATGCCCAGAACTGAGCTAAACTTGGTAGGTCTCCAACTCCTAGAAATAACTTCATGCCCCATCTCCCTTACTTCCAGCTAGTAAGGATCACATAATTCCTAACAAAGTTTTGACACAGATTCCCAATTCTGGCATTCAGAACATATAGCACGTTGCTGTAAGCAAGCACATTCTCATTCAAAGTTGCAAGTTACTATGTAGGAACAAGTTTGTATGGTATTTCAAAGAGGCCCAGAACTGAGCTAAACGTGGTATGTGTCCAACTCCTAGAAATAATTCATGCCCCATCTCCCTTACTTGCAGCTAGTAAGGATCACATAATTCCTAACAAAGTTTTGACACAGATTCCCAATTCGGGCATTCAGAACATATAGCACGTTGCTGCAAGCAAGCAGATTCTCATTCAAAGTTGCAAGTTACTATGTAGGAACAAGTTTGTATAGGTATTTCAAAGATGCCCAGAACTGAGCTAAACTTGGTATGTCTCCAACTCCTAGAAATAACTTCATGCTCCATCTCCCTTACTTCCAGCTAGTAAGGATCACATAATTCCTAACAAAGTTTTGACACAGATTCCCAATTCGGGCATTCAGAACATATAGCACGTTACTGCAAGCAAGCACATTCTCATTCAAAGTTGCAAGTTACTATGTAGGAACAAGTTGGTATAGGTATTTCAAAGATGCCCAGAACTGAGCTAAACGTTGTATGTCTCCAACTCCTAGAAATAACTTCATGCCCCATCTCCCTTACTTCCAGCTAGTAAGGATCACATAATTCCTAACAAAGTTTTGACACAGATTCCCAATTCGGGCATTCAGAACATATAGCACGTTGCTGTAAGCAAGCAGATTCTCATTCAAAGATGCAAGTTACTATGTAGGAACAAGTTTGTATAGGTATTTCAAAGATGCCCAGAACTGAGCTAAACGTGGTATGTCTCCAACTCCTAGAAATAACTTCATGCCCCATCTCCCTTACTTCCAGCTAGTAAGGATCACATAATTCCTAACAAAGTTTTGACACAGATTCCCAATTCGGGCATTCAGCACATATAACACGTTGCTGTAAGCAAGCACATTCTCATTCAAAGTTGCAAGTTACTATGTAGGAACAAGTTTGTATAGGTATTTCAAAATGCCCAGAACTGAGCTAAACTTGGTATGTGTCCAACTCCTAGAAATAACTTCATGCCCCATCTCCCTTACTTCCAGATAGTAAGGATCACATAATTCCTAACAAAGTTTTGACACAGATTCCAAATTCGGGCATTCAGAACATATAGCACGTTGCTGTAAGCAAGCACATTCTCATTCAAACTTGGAAGTTACTATGTAGGAACAAGTTTGTATAGGTATTTCAAAGATGCCCAGAACTGAGCTAAACGTTGTATGTGTCCAACTCCTAGAAATAACTTCATGCCCCATCTCCCTTACTTCCAGCTAGTAAGGATCACATAATTCCTAACAAAGTTTTGACACAGATTCCCAAATCGGGCATTCAGAACATATAGCACGTTGCTGCAAGCAAGCACATTCTCATTCAAAGTTGCAAGTTACTATGTAGGAACAGGTTTGTATAGGTATTTCAAAGATGCCCAGAACTGAGCTAAACTTGGTATGTGTCCAACTCCTAGAAATAACTTCATGCCCCATCTCCCTTACTTCCAGCTAGTAAGGATCACATAATTCCTAACAAAGTTTTGACACAGATTCCCTATTCGGGCATTCAGAACATATAGCACGTTGCTGTAAGCAAGCAGATTCTCATTCAAAGATGCAAGTTACTATGTAGGAACAAGTTTGTATAGGTATTTCAAAGATGCCCAGAACTGAGCTAAACGTGGTATGTCTCCAACTCCTAGAAATAACTTCATGCACCATCTCCCTTACTTCCAGCTAGTAAGGATCACATAATTCCTAACAAAGTTTTGACACAGATTCCCAATTCGGTCATTCAGCACATATAGCACGTTGCTGTAAGCAAGCACATTCTCATTCAAAGTTGCAAGTTACTATGTAGGAACAAGTTTGTATAGGTATTTCAAAGATGCCCAGAACTGAGCTAAACTTGGTATGTGTCCAACTCCTAGAAATAACTTCATGCCCCATCTCCCTTACTTCCAGCTAGTAAGGATCACATAATTCCTAACAAAGTTTTGACACAGATTCCCAATTCGGGCATTCAGAACATATAGCACGTTGCTGTAAGCAAGCACATTCTCATTCAAAGTTGGAAGTTACTATTTAGGAACAAGTTTGTATAGGTATTTCAAAGATGCCCAGAACTGAGCTAAACGTTGTATGTGTCCAACTCCTAGAAATAACTTCATGCCCCATCTCCCTTACTTCCAGCTAGTAAGGATCACATAATTCCTAACAAAGTTTTGACACAGATTCCCAAATCGGGCATTCAGAACATATAGCACGTTGCTGCAAGCAAGCACATTCTCATTCAAAGTTGCAAGTTACTATGTAGGAACAGGTTTGTATAGGTATTTCAAAGATGCCCAGAACTGAGCTAAACGTTGTATGTCTCAAACTCCTAGAAATAACTTCATGCCCCATCTCCCTTACTTCCAGCTAGTAAGGATCACATAATTCCTAACAAAGTTTTGACACAGATTCCCTATTCGGGCATTCAGAACATATAGCACGTTGCTGTAAGCAAGCAGATTCTCATTCAAAGATGCAAGTTACTATGTAGGAACAAGTTTGTATAGGTATTTCAAAGATGCCCAGAACTGAGCTAAACGTGGTATGTCTCCAACTCCTAGAAATAACTTCATGCCCCATCTCCCTTACTTCCAGCTAGTAAGGATCACATAATTCCTAACAAAGTTTTGACACAGATTCCCAATTCGGTCATTCAGCACATATAGCACGTTGCTGTAAGCAAGCACATTCTCATTCAAAGTTGCAAGTTACTATGTAGGAACAAGTTTGTATAGGTATTTCAAAGATGCCCAGAACTGAGCTAAACTTGGTATGTGTCCAACTCCTAGAAATAACTTCATGCCCCATCTCCCTTACTTGCAGCTAGTAAGGATCACATAATTCCTAACAAAGTTTTGACACAGATTCCCAATTCGGGCATTCAGAACATATAGCACGTTGCTGTAAGCAAGCACATTCTCATTCAAAGTTGGAAGTTACTATGTAGGAACAAGTTGGTATAGGTATTTCAAAGATGCCCAGAACTGAGCTAAACGTTGTATGTGTCCAACTCCTAGAAATAACTTCATGCCCCATCTCCCTTACTTCCAGCTAGTAAGGATCACATGATTCCTAACAAAGTTTTGACACAGATTCCCTTTTCGGGCATTCAGAACATATAGCACGTTGCTGTAAGCAAGCACATTCTCATTCAAAGATGCAAGTTACTATGTAGGAACAAGTTTGTATAGGTATTTCAAAGATGCCCAGAACTGAGCTAAACTTGATATGTGTCCAACTCCTAGAAATAACTTCATGCCCCATCTCCCTTACTTCCAGCTAGTAAGGATCACATAATTCCTAACAAAGTTTTGACACAGATTCCCAATTCGGGCATTCAGAACATATAGCACGTTGCTGCAAGCAAGCACATTCTCATTCAAAGTTGCAAGTTACTATGTAGGAACAAGTTTGTATAGATATTTCAAAGATGCCCAGAACTGAGCTAAACTTGGTATGTCTCCAACTCCTAGAAATAACTTCATGCCCCATCTCACTTACTTCCAGCTAGTAAGGATCACATAATTCCTAACAAAGTTTTGACACAGATTCCCAATTCGGGCATTCAGAGCATATAGCACGTTGCTGTAAGCAAGCACATTCTCATTCAAAGTTGCAAGTTACTATGTAGGAACAAGTTTGTATAGGTATTTCAAAGATGCCCAGAACTGTGCTAAACTTGGCATGTGTCCAACTCCTAGAAATACCTTCATGCCCCAACTCCCTTACTTCCAGCTAGTAAGGATCACATAATTCCTAACAAAGTTTTGACACAGATTCCCAATTCGGACATTCAGAACATATAGCACGTTGCTGTAAGCAAGCACATTCTCATTCAAAGATGCAAGTTACTATGTAGGAACAAGTTTGTATAGGTATTTCAAAGATGCCCAGAACTGAGCTAAACTTGGTATGTGTCCAACTCCTAGAAATAACTTCATGCCCCATCTCCCTTACTTCCAGCTAGTAAGGATCACATAATTCCTAACAAAGTTTTGACACAGATTCCCAAATCGGGCATTCAGAACATATAGCACGTTGCTGCAAGCAAGCACATTCTCATTCAAAGTTGCAAGTTACTATGTAGGAACAAGTTTGTATAGGTATTTCAAAGATGCCCAGAACTGAGCTAAACGTTGTATGTCTCCAACTTCTAGAAATAACTTCATGCCCCATCTCCCTTACTTCCAGCGAGTAAGGATCACATAATTCCTAACAAAGTTTTGACACAGATTCCCAATTCGGGCATTCAGAACATATAGCACGTTGCTGTAAGCAAGCAGATTCTCATTCAAAGATGCAAGTTACTATGTAGGAACAAGTTTGTATAGGTATTTCAAAGATGCCCAGAACTGAGCTAAACGTGGTATGTCTCCAACTCCTAGAAATAACTTCATGCCCCATCTCCCTTACTTCCAGCTAGTAAGGATCACATAATTCCTAACAAAGTTTTGACACAGATTCCCAATTCGGGCATTCAGCACATATAGCACGTTGCTGTAAGCAAGCACATTCTCATTCAAAGTTGCAAGTTACTATGTAGGAACAAGTTTGTATAGGTATTTCAAAGATGCCCAGAACTGAGCTAAACTTGGTATGTGTCCAACTCCTAGAAATAACTTCATGCCCCATCTCCCTTACTTCCAGCTAGTAAGGATCACATAATTCCTAACAAAGTTTTGACACAGATTCCCAATTCAGGCATCCGGAACATATAGCACGTTGCTGTAAGCAAGCACATTCTCATTCAAAGTTGGAAGTTACTATGTAGTAACAAGTTTGTATAGGTATTTCAAAGATGCCCAGAACTGAGCTAAACGTTGTATGTGTCCAACTCCTAGAAATAACTTCATGCCCCATCTCCCTTACTTCCAGCTAGTAAGGATCACATAATTCCTAACAAAGTTTTGACACAGATTCCCTTTTCGGGCATTCAGAGCATATAGTACGTTGCTGTAAGCAAGCACATTCTCATTCAAAGTTGCAAGTTACTATGTAGGAACAAGTTTGTATAGGTATTTCTAAGATGCCCAGAACTGTGCTAAACTTGGTTTGTGTCCAACTCCTAGAAATACCTTCATGCCCCAACTCCCTTACTTCCAGCTAGTAAGGATCACATAATTCCTAACAAATTTTGACACAGATTCCCAATTCGGGCATTCAGAACATATAGCACGTTGCTGAAAGCAAGCACATTCTCATTCAAAGTTGCAAGTTACTATGTAGGAACAAGTTTGTATAGGTATTTCAAAGATGCCCAGAACTGAGCTAAACTTGGTATGTGTTCAACTCCTAGAAATAACTTCATGCTCCATCTCCCTTACTTCCAGCTAGTAAGGATCACATAATTCCTAACAAAGTTTTGACACAGATTCCCAAATCGGGGATTCAGAACATATAGCACGTTGCTGCAAGCAAGCACATTCTCATTCAAAGTTGCAAGTTACTATGTAGGAACAAGTTTGTATAGGTATTTCAAAGATGCCCAGAACTGAGCTAAACGTTGTATGTCTCCAACTCCTAGAAATAACTTCATGCCCCATCTCCCTTACTTCCAGCTAGTAAGGATCACATAATTCCTAACAAAGTTTTGACACAGATTCCCAAATCGGGCATTCAGAACATATAGCACGTTGCTGTAAGCAAGCACATTCTCATTCAAAGTTGCAAGTTACTATGTAGGAACAGGTTTGTATAGGTATTTCAAAGATGCCCAGAACTGAGCTAAACGTTGTATGTCTCAAACTCCTAGAAATAACTTCATGCCCCATCTCCCTTACTTCCAGCTAGTAAGGATCACATAATTCCTAACAAAGTTTTGACACAGATTCCCTATTCGGGCATTCAGAACATATAGCACGTTGCTGTAAGCAAGCAGATTCTCATTCAAAGATGCAAGTTACTATGTAGGAACAAGTTTGTATAGGTATTTCAAAGATGCCCAGAACTGAGCTAAACGTGGTATGTCTCCAACTCCTAGAAATAACTTCATGCCCCATCTCCCTTACTTCCAGCTAGTAAGGATCACATAATTCCTAACAAAGTTTTGACACAGATTCCCAATTCGGGCATTCAGCACATATAGCACGTTGCTGTAAGCAAGCACATTCTCATTCAAAGTTGCAAGTTACTATGTAGGAACAAGTTTGTATAGGTATTTCAAAGATGCCCAGAACTGAGCTAAACTTGGTATGTGTCCAACTCCTAGAAATAACTTCATGCCCCATCTCCCTTACTTCCAGCTAGTAAGGATCACATAATTCCTAACAAAGTTTTGACACAGATTCCCAATTCGGGCATTCAGAACATATAGCACGTTGCTGGAAGCAAGCACATTCTCATTCAAAGTTGGAAGTTACTATGTAGGAACAAGTTGGTATAGGTATTTCAAAGATGCCCAGAACTGAGCTAAACGTTGTATGTGTCCAACTCCTAGAAATAACTTCATGCCCCATCTCCCTTACTTCCAGCTAGTAAGGATCACATGATTCCTAACAAAGTTTTGACACAGATTCCCTTTTCGGGCATTCAGAACATATAGCACGTTGCTGTAAGCAAGCACATTCTCATTCAAAGATGCAAGTTACTATGTAGGAACAAGTTTGTATAGGTATTTCAAAGATGCCCAGAACTGAGCTAAACTTGATATGTGTCCAACTCCTAGAAATAACTTCATGCCCCATCTCCCTTACTTCCAGCTAGTAAGGATCACATAATTCCTAACAAAGTTTTGACACAGATTCCCAATTCGGGCATTCAGAACATATAGCACGTTGCTGCAAGCAAGCACATTCTCATTCAAAGTTGCAAGTTACTATGTAGGAACAAGTTTGTATAGGTATTTCAAAGATGCCCAGAACTGAGTTAAACGTTGTATGTCTCCAACTTCTAGAAATAACTTCATGCCCCATCTCCCTTACTTCCAGCTAGTAAGGATCACATAATTCCTAACAAAGTTTTGACACAGATTCCCAATTCGGGCATTCAGAACATATAGCACGTTGCTGTAAGCAAGCAGATTCTCATTCAAAGATGCAAGTTACTATGTAGGAACAAGTTTGTATAGGTATTTCAAAGATGCCCAGAACTGAGCTAAACGTGGTATGTCTCCAACTCCTAGAAATAACTTCATGCCCCATCTCCCTTACTTCCAGCTAGTAAGGATCACATAATTCCTAACAAAGTTTTGACACAGATTCCCAATTCGGGCATTCAGCACATATAGCACGTTGCTGTAAGCAAGCACATTCTCATTCAAAGTTGCAAGTTACTATGTAGGAACAAGTTTGTATAGGTATTTCAAAGATGCCCAGAACTGAGCTAAACTTGGTATGTGTCCAACTCCTAGAAATAACTTCATGCCCCATCTCCCTTACTTCCAGCTAGTAAGGATCACATAATTCCTAACAAAGTTTTGACACAGATTCCCAATTCAGGCATTCGGAACATATAGCACGTTGCTGTAAGCAAGCACATTCTCATTCAAAGTTGGAAGTTACTATGTAGTAACAAGTTTGTATAGGTATTTCAAAGATGCCCAGAACTGCGCTAAACGTTGTATGTGTCCAACTCCTAGAAATAACTTCATGCCCCATCTCCCTTACTTCCAGCTAGTAAGGATCACATAATTCCTAACAAAGTTTTGACACAGATTCCCTTTTCGGGCATTCAGAGCATATAGTACGTTGCTGTAAGCAAGCACATTCTCATTCAAAGTTGCAAGTTACTATGTAGGAACAAGTTTGTATAGGTATTTCTAAGATGCCCAGAACTGTGCTAAACTTGGTTTGTGTCCAACTCCTAGAAATACCTTCATGCCCCAACTCCCTTACTTCCAGCTAGTAAGGATCACATAATTCCTAACAAATTTTGACACAGATTCCCAATTCGGGCATTCAGAACATATAGCACGTTGCTGAAAACAAGCACATTCTCATTCAAAGTTGCAAGTTACTATGTAGGAACAAGTTTGTATAGGTATTTCAAAGATGCCCAGAACTGAGCTAAACTTGGTATGTGTCCAACTCCTAGAAATAACTTCATGCTCCATCTCCCTTACTTCCAGCTAGTAAGGATCACATAATTCCTAACAAAGTTTTGACACAGATTCCCAAATCGGGGATTCAGAACATATAGCACGTTGCTGCAAGCAAGCACATTCTCATTCAAAGATGCAAGTTACTATGTAGGAACAAGTTTGTATAGGTATTTCAAAGATGCCCAGAACTGAGCTAAACGTTGTATGTCTCCAACTCCTAGAAATAACTTCATGCCCCATCTCCCTTACTTCCAGCTAGTAAGGATCACATAATTCCTAACAAAGTTTTGACACAGATTCCCAATTCGGGCACTCAGAACATATAGAACGTTGCTGTAAGCAAGCAGATTCTCATTCAAAGATGCAAGTTACTATGTAGGAACAAGTTTGTATAGGTATTTCAAAGATGCCCAGAACTGAGCTAAACGTGGTATGTCTCCAACTCCTAGAAATAACTTCATGCCCCATCTCCCTTACTTCCAGCTAGTAAGGATCACATAATTCCTAACAAAGTTTTGACACAGATTCCCAATTCGGGCATTCAGCACATATAGCACGTTGCTGTAAGCAAGCACATTCTCATTCAAAGTTGCAAGTTACTATGTAGGAACAAGTTTGTATAGGTATTTCAAAGATGCCCAGAACTGAGCTAAACTTGGTATGTGTCCAACTCCTAGAAATAACTTCATGCCCCATCTCCCTTACTTCCAGCTAGTAAGGATCACATAATTCCTAACAAAGTTTTGACACAGATTCCCAATTCGGGCATTCAGAACATATAGCACGTTGCTGTAAGCAAGCACATTCTCATTCAAAGTTGGAAGTTACTATGTAGGAACAAGTTTGTATAGGTATTTCAAAGATGCCCAGAACTGAGCTAAACGTTGTATGTGTCCAACTCCTAGAAATAACTTTATTCCCCATCTCCCTTACTTCCAGCTAGTAAGGATCACATAATTCCTAACAAAGTTTTGACACAGATTCCCTTTTCGGGCATTCAGAGCATATAGTACGTTGCTGTAAGCAAGCACATTCTCATTCAAAGTTGCAAGTTACTATGTAGGAACAAGTTTGTATAGGTATTTCTAAGATGCCCAGAACTGAGCTAAACTTGGTTTGTGTCCAACTCCTAGAAATACCTTCATGCCCCAACTCCCTTACTTCCAGCTAGTAAGGATCACATAATTCCTAACAAATTTTGACACAGATTCCCAATTCGGGCATTCAGAACATATAGCACGTTGCTGAAAGCAAGCACATTCTCATTCAAAGTTGCAAGTTACTATGTAGGAACAAGTTTGTATAGGTATTTCAAAGATGCCCAGAACTGAGCTAAACTTGGTATGTGTCCAACTCCTAGAAATAACTTCATGCTCCATCTCCCTTACTTCCAGCTAGTAAGGATCACATAATTCCTAACAAAGTTTTGACACAGATTCCCAAATCGGGCATTCAGAACATATAGCACGTTGCTGCAAGCAAGCACATTCTCATTCAAAGTTGCAAGTTACTATGTAGGAACAAGTTTGTATAGGTATTTCAAAGATGCCCAGAACTGAGCTAAACGTTGTATGTCTCCAACTCCTAGAAATAACTTCATGCCCCATCTCCCTTACTTCCAGCTAGTAAGGATCACATAATTCCTAACAAAGTTTTGACACAGATTCCCAATTCGGCATTCAGAACATATAGCACGTTGCTGTAAGCAAGCAGATTCTCATTCAAAGATGCAAGTTACTATGTAGGAACAAGTTTGTATAGGTATTTCAAAGATGCCCAGAACTGAGCTAAACGTGGTATGTCTCCAACTCCTAGAAATAACTTCATGCCCCATCTCCCTTACTTCCAGCTAGTAAGGATCACATAATTCCTAACAAAGTTTTGACACAGATTCCCAATTCGGGCATTCAGCACATATAGCACGTTGCTGTAAGCAAGCACATTCTCATTCAAAGTTGCAAGTTACTATGTAGGAACAAGTTTGTATAGGTATTTCAAAGATGCCCAGAACTGAGCTAAACTTGGTATGTGTCCAACTCCTAGAAATAACTTCATGCCCCATCTCCCTTACTTCCAGCTAGTAAGGATCACATAATTCCTAACAAAGTTTTGACACAGATTCCCAATTCGGGCATTCAGAACATATAGCACGTTGCTGTAAGCAAGCACATTCTCATTCAAAGTTGGAAGTTACTATGTAGGAACAAGTTTGTATAGGTATTTCAAAGATGCCCAGAACTGAGCTAAACGTTGTATGTGTCCAACTCCTAGAAATAACTTCATGCCCCATCTCCCTTACTTCCAGCTAGTAAGGATCACATAATTCCTAACAAAGTTTTGACACAGATTCCCTTTTCGGGCCTTCAGAGCATATAGCACGTTGCTGTAAGCAAGCACATTCTCATTCAAAGTTGCAAGTTACTATGTAGGAACAAGTTTGTATAGGTATTTCAAAGATGCCCAGAACTGAGCTAAACTTGGTATGTGTCCAACTCCTAGAAATACCTTCATGCCCCAACTCCCTTACATCCAGCTAGTAAGGATCACATAATTCCTAACAAAGTTTTGACACAGATTCCCAATTCTGGCATTCAGAACATATAGCACGTTGCTGTAAGCAAGCACATTCTCATTCAAAGATGCAAGTTACTATGTAGGAACAAGTTTGTATAGGTATTTCAAAGATGCCCAGAACTGAGCTAAACTTGGTATGTGTCCAACTCCTAGAAATAACTTCATGCTCCATCTCCCTTACTTCCAGCTAGTAAGGATCACATAATTCCTAACAAACTTTTGACACAGATTCCCAAATCGGGCATTCAGAACATATAGCACGTTGCTGCAAGCAAGCACATTCTCATTCAAAGTTGCAAGTTACTATGTAGGAACAAGTTTGTATAGGTATTTCAAAGATGCCCAGAACTGAGCTAAACTTGGTATGTGTCCAACTCCTAGAAATAACATCATGCCCCATCTCCCTTACTTCCAGCTAGTAAGGATCACATAATTCCTAACAAAGTTTTGACACAGATTCCCAATTCGGGCATTCAGAACATATAGCACGTTGCTGTAAGCAAGCAGATTCTCATTCAAAGATGCAAGTTACTATGTAGGAACAAGTTTGTATAGGTATTTCAAAGATGCCCAGTACTGAGCTAAACGTGGTATGTCTCCAACTCCTAGAAATAACTTCATGCCCCAACTCCCTTACTTCCAGCTAGTAAGGATCACATAATTCCTAACAAAGTTTTGACACAGATTCCCAATTCGGGCATTCAGCACATATAGCACGTTGCTGCAAGCAAGCACATTCTCATTAAAAGTTACAAGTTACTATGTAGGAACAAGTTTGTATAGGTATTTCAAAGATGCCCAGAACTGAGCTAAACTTGGTATGTCTCCAACTCCTAGAAATAACTTCATGCCCCATCTCCCTTACTTCCAGCTAGTAAGGATCACATAATTCCTAACAAAGTTTTGACACAGATTCCCAATTCGGGCATTCAGAACATATAGCACGTTGCTGCAAGCAAGCACATTCTCATTCAAAGTTGCAAGTTACTATGTAGGAACAAGTTTGTACAGGTATTTCAAAGATGCCCAGAACTGAGCTAAACTTGGTATGTGTCCAACTCCTAGAAATAACTTCATGCCCCATCTCCCTTACTTCCAGCTAGTAAGGATCACATAATTCCTAACAAAGTTTTGACACAGATTCCCTTTTCGGGCCTTCAGAGCATATAGCACGTTGCTGTAAGCAAGCACATTCTCATTCAAAGTTGCAAGTTACGATGTAGGAACAAGTTTGTATAGGTATTTCAAAGATGCCCAGAACTGAGCTAAACTTGGTATGTGTCCAACTCCTAGAAATACCTTCATGCCCCAACTCCCTTACATCCAGCTAGTAAGGATCACATAATTCCTAACAAAGTTTTGACACAGATTCCCAATTCTGGCATTCAGAACATATAGCACGTTGCTTTAAGCAAGCACATTCTCATTCAAAGATGCAAGTTACTATGTAGGAACAAGTTTGTATAGGTATTTCAAAGATGCCCAGAACTGAGCTAAACTTGGTATGTGTCCAACTCCTAGAAATAACTTCATGCTCCATCTCCCTTACTTCCAGCTAGTAAGGATCACATAATTCCTAACAAACTTTTGACACAGATTCCCAAATCGGGCATTCAGAACATATAGCACGTTGCTGCAAGCAAGCACATTCTCATTCAAAGTTGCAAGTTACTATGTAGGAACAAGTTTGTATAGGTATTTCAAAGATGCCCAGAACTGAGCTAAACTTGGTATGTGTCCAACTCCTAGAAATAACTTCATGCCCCATCTCCCTTACTTCCAGCTAGTAAGGATCACATAATTCCTAACAAAGTTTTGACACAGATTCCCAATTCGGGCATTCAGAACATATAGCACGTTGCTGTAAGCAAGCAGATTCTCATTCAAAGATGCAAGTTACTATGTAGGAACAAGTTTGTATAGGTATTTCAAAGATGCCCAGTACTGAGCTAAACGTGGTATGTCTCCAACTCCTAGAAATAACTTCATGCCCCAACTCCCTTACTTCCAGCTAGTAAGGATCACATAATTCCTAACAAAGTTTTGACACAGATTCCCAATTCGGGCATTCAGCACATATAGCACGTTGCTGTAAGCAAGCACATTCTCATTCAAAGTTGCAAGTTACTATGTAGGAACAAGTTTGTATAGGTATTTCAAAGATGCCCAGAACTGAGCTAAACGTTGTATGTCTCCAACTCCTAGAAATAACTTCATGCCCCATCTCCCTTACTTCCAGCTAGTAAGGATCACATAATTCCTAACAAAGTTTTGACACAGATTCCCAATTCGGGCATTCAGAACATATAGCACGTTGCTGTAAGCAAGCACATTCTCATTCAATGTTGGAAGTTACTATGTAGGAACAAGTTTGTATAGGTATTTCAAAGATGCCCAGAACTGAGCTAAACGTTGTATGTGTCCAACTCCTAGAAATAACTTCATGCCCCATCTCCCTTACTTCCAGCTAGTAAGGATCACATAATTCCTAACAAAGTTTTGACACAGATTCCCTTTTCGGGCATTCAGAGCATATAGCACGTTGCTGTAAGCAAGCACATTCTCATTCAAAGTTGCAAGTTACTATGTAGGAACAAGTTTGTATAGGTATTTCAAAGATGCCCAGAACTGAGCTAAACTTGGTATGTCTCCAACTCCTTGAAATAACTTCATGCCCCCTCTCCCTTACTTCAAGCTAGTAAGAATCACATAATTCCTAACAAAGTTTTGACACAGATTCCCAATTCGGGCCTTCAGAACATATAGCACGTTGCTGCAAGCAAGCACATTCTCATTAAAAGTTACAAGTTACTATGTAGGAACAAGTTTGTATAGGTATTTCAAAGATGCCCAGAACTGAGCTAAACTTGGTATGTCTCCAACTCCTAGAAATAACTTCATGCCCCATCTCCCTTACTTCCAGCTAGTAAAGATCACATAATTCCTAACAAAGTTTTGACACAGATTCCCAATTCGGGCATTCAGAACATATAGCACGTTGCTGCAAGCAAGCACATTCTCATTCAAAGTTGCAAGTTACTATGTAGGAACAAGTTTGTACAGGTATTTCAAAGATGCCCAGAACTGAGCTAAACTTGGTATGTGTCCAACTCCTAGAAATAACTTCATGCCCCATCTCCCTTACTTCCAGCTAGTAAGGCTCACATAATTCCTAACAAATTTTTGACACATATTCCCAATTCGGGCATTCAGAACATATAGCACGTTGCTGCAAGCAAGCACATTCTCATTCAAAGATGCAAGTTACTATGTAGGAACAAGTTTGTACAGGTATTTCAAAGATGCCCAGAACTGAGCTAAACTTCGTATGTGTCCAACTCCTAGAAATAACTTCTTGCCCCATCTCCCTTACTTCCAGCTAGTAAGGATCACATAATTCCTAACAAAGTTTTGACACAGAATCCCAATTCGGGCATTCAGAACATATAGCACGTTGCTGTAAGCAAGCAGATTCTCATTAAAAGATGCAAGTTACTATGTAGGAACAAGTTTGTATAGGTATTTCAAAGATGCCCAGAACTGAGCTAAACTTGGTATGTGTCCAACTCCTAGAAATAACTTCATGCTCCATCTCCCTTACTTCCAGCTAGTAAGGATCACATAATTCCTAACAAAGTTTTGACACAGATTCCCAAATCGGGCATTCAGAACATATAGCACGTTGCTGCAAGCAAGCACATTCTCATTCAAAGTTGCAAGTTACTATGTAGGAACAAGTTTGTATAGGTATTTCAAAGATGCCCAGAACTGAGCTAAACGTTGTATGTCTCCAACTCCTAGAAATAACTTCATGCCCCATCTCCCTTACTTCCAGCTAGTAAGGATCACATAATTCCTAACAAAGTTTTGACACAGATTCCCAATTCGGGCATTCAGAACATATAGCACCTTGCTGTAAGCAAGCACATTCTCATTCAAAGTTGCAAGTTACTATGTAGGAACAAGTTTGTATAGGTATTTCAAAGATGCCCAGAACTGAGCTAAACGTTGTATGTGTCCAACTCCTAGAAATAACTTCATGCCCCATCTCCCTTACTTCCAGCTAGTAAGGATCACATAATTCCTAACAAAGATTTGACACAGATTCCCTTTTCGGGCATTCAGAGCATATAGCACGTTGCTGTAAGCAAGCACATTCTCATTCAAAGTTGCAAGTTACTATGTAGGAACAAGTTTGTATAGGTATTTCAAAGATGCCCAGAACTGTGCTAAACTTGGTATGTGTCCAACTCCTAGAAATACCTTCATGCCCCAACTCCCTTACTTCCAGCTAGTAAGGATCACATAATTCCTAACAAAGTTTTGACACAGATTCCCAATTCGGGCATTCAGAACATATAGCACGTTGCTGTAAGCAAGCACATTCTCATTCAAAGATGCAATTTACTATGTAGGAACAAGTTTGTATAGGTATTTCAAAGATGCCCAGAACTGAGCTAAACTTGGTATGTGTCCAACTCCTAGAAATAACTTCATGCCCCATCTCCCTTACTTCCAGATAGTAAGGATCACATAATTCCTAACAAAGTTTTGACACAGATTCCAAATTCGGGCATTCAGAACATATAGCACGTTGCTGTAAGAAAGCACATTCTCATTCAAACTTGGAAGTTACTATGTAGGAACAAGTTTGTATAGGTATTTCAAAGATGCCCAGAACTGAGCTAAACGTTGTATGTGTCCAACTCCTAGAAATAACTTCATGCCCCATCTCCCTTACTTCCAGCTAGTAAGGATCACATAATTCCTAACAAAGTTTTGACACAGATTCCCAAATCGGGCATTCAGAACATATAGCACGTTGCTGCAAGCAAGCACATTCTCATTCAAAGTTGCAAGTTACTATGTAGGAACAGGTTTGTATAGGTATTTCAAAGATGCCCAGAACTGAGCTAAACGTTGTATGTCTCCAACTCAAGGAAATAACTTCATGCCCCATCTCCCTTACTTCCAGCTAGTAAGGATCACATAATTCCTAACAAAGTTTTGACACAGATTCCCTATTCGGGCATTCAGAACATATAGCACGTTGCTGTAAGCAAGCAGATTCTCATTCAAAGATGCAAGTTACTATGTAGGAACAAGTTTGTATAGGTATTTCAAAGATGCCCAGAACTGAGCTAAACGTGGTATGTCTCCAACTCCTAGAAATAACTTCATGCACCATCTCCCTTACTTCCAGCTAGTAAGGATCACATAATTCCTAACAAAGTTTTGACACAGATTCCCAATTCGGTCATTCAGCACATATAGCACGTTGCTGTAAGCAAGCACATTCTCATTCAAAGTTGCAAGTTACTATGTAGGAACAAGTTTGTATAGGTATTTCAAAGATGCCCAGAACTGAGCTAAACTTGGTATGTGTCCAACTCCTAGAAATAACTTCATGCCCCATCTCCCTTACTTCCAGCTAGTAAGGATCACATAATTCCTAACAAAGTTTTGACACAGATTCCCAATTCGGGCATTCAGAACATATAGCACGTTGCTGTAAGCAAGCACATTCTCATTCAAAGTTGGAAGTTACTATGTAGGAACAAGTTGGTATAGGTATTTCAAAGATGCCCAGAACTGAGCTAAACGTTGTATGTGTCCAACTCCTAGAAATAACTTCATGCCCCATCTCCCTTACTTCCAGCTAGTAAGGATCACATGATTCCTAACAAAGTTTTGACACAGATTCCCTTTTCGGGCATTCAGAACATATAGCACGTTGCTGTAAGCAAGCACATTCTCATTCAAAGATGCAAGTTACTATGTAGGAACAAGTTTGTATAGGTATTTCAAAGATGCCCAGAACTGAGCTAAACTTGATATGTGTCCAACTCCTAGAAATAACTTCATGCCCCATCTCCCTTACTTCCAGCTAGTAAGGATCACATAATTCCTAACAAAGTTTTGACACAGATTCCCAATTCGGGCATTCAGAACATATAGCACGTTGCTGCAAGCAAGCACATTCTCATTCAAAGTTGCAAGTTACTATGTAGGAACAAGTTTGTATAGGTATTTCAAAGATGCCCAGAACTGAGCTAAACGTTGTATGTCTCCAACTCCTAGAAATAACTTCATGCCCCATCTCCCTTACTTCCAGCTAGTAAGGATCACATAATTCCTAACAAAGTTTTGACACAGATTCCCAATTCGGGCATTCAGAACATATAGCACGTTGCTGTAAGCAAGCAGATTCTCATTCAAAGATGCAAGTTACTATGTAGGAACAAGTTTGTATAGGTATTTCAAAGATGCCCAGAACTGAGCTAAACGTGGTATGTCTCCAACTCCTAGAAATAACTTCATGCCCCATCTCCCTTACTTCCAGCTAGTAAGGATCACATAATTCCTAACAAAGTTTTGACACAGATTCCCAATTCGGGCATTCAGCACATATAGCACGTTGCTGTAAGCAAGCACATTCTCATTCAAAGTTGCAAGTTACTATGTAGGAACAAGTTTGTATAGGTATTTCAAAGATGCCCAGAACTGAGCTAAACTTGGTATGTGTCCAACTCCTAGAAATAACTTCATGCCCCATCTCCCTTACTTCCAGCTAGTAAGGATCACATAATTCCTAACAAAGTTTTGACACAGATTCCCAATTCAGGCATTCGGAACATATAGCACGTTGCTGTAAGCAAGCACATTCTCATTCAAAGTTGGAAGTTACTATGTAGGAACAAGTTTGTATAGGTATTTCAAAGATGCCCAGAACTGAGCTAAACGTTGTATGTGTCCAACTCCTAGAAATAACTTCATGCCCCATCTCCCTTACTTCCAGCTAGTAAGGATCACATAATTCCTAACAAAGTTTTGACACAGATTCCCTTTTCGGGCATTCAGAGCATATAGTACGTTGCTGTAAGCAAGCACATTCTCATTCAAAGTTGCAAGTTACTATGTAGGAACAAGTTTGTATAGGTATTTCTAAGATGCCCAGAACTGTGCTAAACTTGGTTTGTGTCCAACTCCTAGAAATACCTTCATGCCCCAACTCCCTTACTTCCAGCTAGTAAGGATCACATAATTCCTAACAAATTTTGACACAGATTCCCAATTCGGGCATTCAGAACATATAGCACGTTGCTGAAAGCAAGCACATTCTCATTCAAAGTTGCAAGTTACTATGTAGGAACAAGTTTGTATAGGTATTTCAAAGATGCCCAGAACTGAGCTAAACTTGGTATGTGTCCAACTCCTAGAAATAACTTCATGCTCCATCTCCCTTACTTCCAGCTAGTAAGGATCACATAATTCCTAACAAAGTTTTGACACAGATTCCCAAATCGGGCATTCAGAACATATAGCACGTTGCTGCAAGCAAGCACATTCTCATTCAAAGTTGCAAGTTACTATGTAGGAACAAGTTTGTATAGGTATTTCAAAGATGCCCAGAACTGAGCTAAACGTTGTATGTCTCCAACTCCTAGAAATAACTTCATGCCCCATCTCCCTTACTTCCAGCTAGTAAGGATCACATAATTCCTAACAAAGTTTTGACACAGATTCCCAATTCGGCATTCAGAACATATAGCACGTTGCTGTAAGCAAGCAGATTCTCATTCAAAGATGCAAGTTACTATGTAGGAACAAGTTTGTATAGGTATTTCAAAGATGCCCAGAACTGAGCTAAACGTGGTATGTCTCCAACTCCTAGAAATAACTTCATGCCCCATCTCCCTTACTTCCAGCTAGTAAGGATCACATAATTCCTAACAAAGTTTTGACACAGATTCCCAATTCGGGCATTCAGAACATATAGCACGTTGCTGCAAGCAAGCACATTCTCATTCAAAGTTGCAAGTTACTATGTAGGAACAAGTTTGTATAGGTATTTCAAAGATGCCCAGAACTGAGCTAAACTTGGTATGTGTCCAACTCCTAGAAATAACTTCATGCCCCATCTCCCTTACTTCCAGCTAGTAAGGATCACATAATTCCTAACAAAGTTTTGACACAGATTCCCAATTCGGGCATTCAGAACATATAGCACGTTGCTGTAAGCAAGCAGATTCTCATTCAAAGATGCAAGTTACTATGTAGGAACAAGTTTGTATAGGTATTTCAAAGATGCCCAGTACTGAGCTAAACGTGGTATGTCTCCAACTCCTAGAAATAACTTCATGCCCCAACTCCCTTACTTCCAGCTAGTAAGGATCACATAATTCCTAACAAAGTTTTGACACAGATTCCCAATTCGGGCATTCAGCACATATAGCACGTTGCTGTAAGCAAGCACATTCTCATTCAAAGTTGCAAGTTACTATGTAGGAACAAGTTTGTATAGGTATTTCAAAGATGCCCAGAACTGAGCTAAACGTTGTATGTCTCCAACTCCTAGAAATAACTTCATGCCCCATCTCCCTTACTTCCAGCTAGTAAGGATCACATAATTCCTAACAAAGTTTTGACACAGATTCCCAATTCGGGCATTCAGAACATATAGCACGTTGCTGTAAGCAAGCACATTCTCATTCAAAGTTGGAAGTTACTATGTAGGAACAAGTTTGTATAGGTATTTCAAAGATGCCCAGAACTGAGCTAAACGTTGTATGTGTCCAACTCCTAGAAATAACTTCATGCCCCATCTCCCTTACTTCCAGCTAGTAAGGATCACATAATTCCTAACAAAGTTTTGACACAGATTCCCTTTTCGGGCATTCAGAGCATATAGCACGTTGCTGTAAGCAAGCACATTCTCATTCAAAGTTGCAAGTTACTATGTAGGAACAAGTTTGTATAGGTATTTCAAAGATGCCCAGAACTGAGCTAAACTTGGTATGTCTCCAACTCCTAGAAATAACTTCATGCCCCCTCTCCCTTACTTCAAGCTAGTAAGAATCACATAATTCCTAACAAAGTTTTGACACAGATTCCCAATTCGGGCCTTCAGAACATATAGCACGTTGCTGCAAGCAAGCACATTCTCATTAAAAGTTACAAGTTACTATGTAGGAACAAGTTTGTATAGGTATTTCAAAGATGCCCAGAACTGAGCTAAACTTGGTATGTCTCCAACTCCTAGAAATAACTTCATGCCCCATCTCCCTTACTTCCAGCTAGTAAGGATCACATAATTCCTAACAAAGTTTTGACACAGATTCCCAATTCGGGCATTCAGAACATATAGCACGTTGCTGCAAGCAAGCACATTCTCATTCAAAGTTGCAAGTTACTATGTAGGAACAAGTTTGTACAGGTATTTCAAAGATGCCCAGAACTGAGCTAAACTTGGTATGTGTCCAACTCCTAGAAATAACTTCATGCCCCATCTCCCTTACTTCCAGCTAGTAAGGCTCACATAATTCCTAACAAATTTTTGACACATATTCCCAATTCGGGCATTCAGAACATATAGCACGTTGCTGCAAGCAAGCACATTCTCATTCAAAGATGCAAGTTACTATGTAGGAACAAGTTTGTACAGGTATTTCAAAGATGCCCAGAACTGAGCTAAACTTCGTATGTGTCCAACTCCTAGAAATAACTTCTTGCCCCATCTCCCTTACTTCCAGCTAGTAAGGATCACATAATTCCTAACAAAGTTTTGACACAGATTCCCAATTCGGGCATTCAGAACATATAGCACGTTGCTGTAAGCAAGCAGATTCTCATTAAAAGATGCAAGTTACTATGTAGGAACAAGTTTGTATAGGTATTTCAAAGATGCCCAGAACTGAGCTAAACTTGGTATGTGTCCAACTCCTAGAAATAACTTCATGCTCCATCTCCCTTACTTCCAGCTAGTAAGGATCACATAATTCCTAACAAAGTTTTGACACAGATTCCCAAATCGGGCATTCAGAACATATAGCACGTTGCTGCAAGCAAGCACATTCTCATTCAAAGTTGCAAGTTACTATGTAGGAACAAGTTTGTATAGGTATTTCAAAGATGCCCAGAACTGAGCTAAACGTTGTATGTCTCCAACTCCTAGAAATAACTTCATGCCCCATCTCCCTTACTTCCAGCTAGTAAGGATCACATAATTCCTAACAAAGTTTTGACACAGATTCCCAATTCGGGCATTCAGAACATATAGCACCTTGCTGTAAGCAAGCACATTCTCATTCAAAGTTGCAAGTTACTATGTAGGAACAAGTTTGTATAGGTATTTCAAAGATGCCCAGAACTGAGCTAAACGTTGTATGTGTCCAACTCCTAGAAATAACTTCATGCCCCATCTCCCTTACTTCCAGCTAGTAAGGATCACATAATTCCTAACAAAGATTTGACACAGATTCCCTTTTCGGGCATTCAGAGCATATAGCACGTTGCTGTAAGCAAGCACATTCTCATTCAAAGTTGCAAGTTACTATGTAGGAACAAGTTTGTATAGGTATTTCAAAGATGCCCAGAACTGTGCTAAACTTGGTATGTGTCCAACTCCTAGAAATACCTTCATGCCCCAACTCCCTTACTTCCAGCTAGTAAGGATCACATAATTCCTAACAAAGTTTTGACACAGATTCCCAATTCGGGCATTCAGAACATATAGCACGTTGCTGTAAGCAAGCACATTCTCATTCAAAGATGCAATTTACTATGTAGGAACAAGTTTGTATAGGTATTTCAAAGATGCCCAGAACTGAGCTAAACTTGGTATGTGTCCAACTCCTAGAAATAACTTCATGCCCCATCTCCCTTACTTCCAGATAGTAAGGATCACATAATTCCTAACAAAGTTTTGACACAGATTCCAAATTCGGGCATTCAGAACATATAGCACGTTGCTGTAAGCAAGCACATTCTCATTCAAACTTGGAAGTTACTATGTAGGAACAAGTTTGTATAGGTATTTCAAAGATGCCCAGAACTGAGCTAAACGTTGTATGTGTCCAACTCCTAGAAATAACTTCATGCCCCATCTCCCTTACTTCCAGCTAGTAAGGATCACATAATTCCTAACAAAGTTTTGACACAGATTCCCAAATCGGGCATTCAGAACATATAGCACGTTGCTGCAAGCAAGCACATTCTCATTCAAAGTTGCAAGTTACTATGTAGGAACAGGTTTGTATAGGTATTTCAAAGATGCCCAGAACTGAGCTAAACGTTGTATGTCTCCAACTCAAGGAAATAACTTCATGCCCCATCTCCCTTACTTCCAGCTAGTAAGGATCACATAATTCCTAACAAAGTTTTGACACAGATTCCCTATTCGGGCATTCAGAACATATAGCACGTTGCTGTAAGCAAGCAGATTCTCATTCAAAGATGCAAGTTACTATGTAGGAACAAGTTTGTATAGGTATTTCAAAGATGCCCAGAACTGAGCTAAACGTGGTATGTCTCCAACTCCTAGAAATAACTTCATGCACCATCTCCCTTACTTCCAGCTAGTAAGGATCACATAATTCCTAACAAAGTTTTGACACAGATTCCCAATTCGGTCATTCAGCACATATAGCACGTTGCTGTAAGCAAGCACATTCTCATTCAAAGTTGCAAGTTACTATGTAGGAACAAGTTTGTATAGGTATTTCAAAGATGCCCAGAACTGAGCTAAACTTGGTATGTGTCCAACTCCTAGAAATAACTTCATGCCCCATCTCCCTTACTTCCAGCTAGTAAGGATCACATAATTCCTAACAAAGTTTTGACACAGATTCCCAATTCGGGCATTCAGAACATATAGCACGTTGCTGTAAGCAAGCACATTCTCATTCAAAGTTGGAAGTTACTATTTAGGAACAAGTTTGTATAGGTATTTCAAAGATGCCCAGAACTGAGCTAAACGTTGTATGTGTCCAACTCCTAGAAATAACTTCATGCCCCATCTCCCTTACTTCCAGCTAGTAAGGATCACATAATTCCTAACAAAGTTTTGACACAGATTCCCAAATCGGGCTTTCAGAACATATAGCACGTTGCTGCAAGCAAGCACATTCTCATTCAAAGTTGCAAGTTACTATGTAGGAACAGGTTTGTATAGGTATTTCAAAGATGCCCAGAACTGAGCTAAACGTTGTATGTCTCAAACTCCTATAAATAACTTCATGCCCCATCTCCCTTACTTCCAGCTAGTAAGGATCACATAATTCCTAACAAAGTTTTGACACAGATTCCCTATTCGGGCATTCAGAACATATAGCACGTTGCTGTAAGCAAGCAGATTCTCATTCAAAGATGCAAGTTACTATGTAGGAACAAGTTTGTATAGGTATTTCAAAGATGCCCAGAACTGAGCTAAACGTGGTATGTCTCCAACTCCTAGAAATAACTTCATGCCCCATCTCCCTTACTTCCAGCTAGTAAGGATCACATAATTCCTAACAAAGTTTTGACACAGATTCCCAATTCGGTCATTCAGCACATATAGCACGTTGCTGTAAGCAAGCACATTCTCATTCAAAGTTGCAAGTTACTATGTAGGAACAAGTTTGTATAGGTATTTCAAAGATGCCCAGAACTGAGCTAAACTTGGTATGTGTCCAACTCCTAGAAATAACTTCATGCCCCATCTCCCTTACTTGCAGCTAGTAAGGATCACATAATTCCTAACAAAGTTTTGACACAGATTCCCAATTCGGGCATTCAGAACATATAGCACGTTGCTGTAAGCAAGCACATTCTCATTCAAAGTTGGAAGTTACTATGTAGGAACAAGTTGGTATAGGTATTTCAAAGATGCCCAGAACTGAGCTAAACGTTGTATGTGTTCAACTCCTAGAAATAACTTCATGCCCCATCTCCCTTACTTCCAGCTAGTAAGGATCACATGACTCCTAACAAAGTTTTGACACAGATTCCCTTTTCGGGCATTCAGAACATATAGCACGTTGCTGTAAGCAAGCACATTCTCATTCAAAGATGCAAGTTACTATGTAGGAACAAGTTTGTATAGGTATTTCAAAGATGCCCAGAACTGAGCTAAACTTGATATGTGTCCAACTCCTAGAAATAACTTCATGCCCCATCTCCCTTACTTCCAGCTAGTAAGGATCACATAATTCCTAACAAAGTTTTGACACAGATTCCCAATTCGGGCATTCAGAACATATAGCACGTTGCTGCAAGCAAGCACATTCTCATTCAAAGTTGCAAGTTACTATGTAGGAACAAGTTTGTATAGGTATTTCAAAGATGCCCAGAACTGAGCTAAACGTTGTATGTCTCCAACTCCTAGAAATAACTTCATGCCCCATCTCCCTTACTTCCAGCTAGTAAGGATCACATAATTCCTAACAAAGTTTTGACACAGATTCCCAATTCGGGCATTCAGAACATATAGCACGTTGCTGTAAGCAAGCAGATTCTCATTCAAAGATGCAAGTTACTATGTAGGAACAAGTTTGTATAGGTATTTCAAAGATGCCCAGAACTGAGCTAAACGTGGTATGTCTCCAACTCCTAGAAATAACTTCATGCCCCATCTCCCTTACTTCCAGCTAGTAAGGATCACATAATTCCTAACAAAGTTTTGACACAGATTCCCAATTCGGGCATTCAGCACATATAGCACGTTGCTGTAAGCAAGCACATTCTCATTCAAAGTTGCAAGTTACTATGTAGGAACAAGTTTGTATAGGTATTTCAAAGATGCCCAGAACTGAGCTAAACTTGGTATGTGTCCAACTCCTAGAAATAACTTCATGCCCCATCTCCCTTACTTCCAGCTAGTAAGGATCACATAATTCCTAACAAAGTTTTGACACAGATTCCCAATTCAGGCATTCGGAACATATAGCACGTTGCTGTAAGCAAGCACATTCTCATTCAAAGTTGGAAGTTACTATGTAGGAACAAGTTTGTATAGGTATTTCAAAGATGCCCAGAACTGAGCTAAACGTTGTATGTGTCCAACTCCTAGAAATAACTTCATGCCCCATCTCCCTTACTTCCAGCTAGTAAGGATCACATAATTCCTAACAAAGTTTTGACACAGATTCCCTTTTCGGGCATTCAGAGCATATAGTACGTTGCTGTAAGCAAGCACATTCTCATTCAAAGTTGCAAGTTACTATGTAGGAACAAGTTTGTATAGGTATTTCTAAGATGCCCAGAACTGTGCTAAACTTGGTTTGTGTCCAACTCCTAGAAATACCTTCATGCCCCAACTCCCTTACTTCCAGCTAGTAAGGATCACATAATTCCTAACAAATTTTGACACAGATTCCCAATTCGGGCATTCAGAACATATAGCACGTTGCTGAAAGCAAGCACATTCTCATTCAAAGTTGCAAGTTACTATGTAGGAACAAGTTTGTATAGGTATTTCAAAGATGCCCAGAACTGAGCTAAACTTGGTATGTGTCCAACTCCTAGAAATAACTTCATGCTCCATCTCCCTTACTTCCAGCTAGTAAGGATCACATAATTCCTAACAAAGTTTTGACACAGATTCCCAAATCGGGCATTCAGAACATATAGCACGTTGCTGCAAGCAAGCACATTCTCATTCAAAGTTGCAAGTTACTATGTAGGAACAAGTTTGTATAGGTATTTCAAAGATGCCCAGAACTGAGCTAAACGTTGTATGTCTCCAACTCCTAGAAATAACTTCATGCCCCATCTCCCTTACTTCCAGCTAGTAAGGATCACATAATTCCTAACAAAGTTTTGACACAGATTCCCAATTCGGCATTCAGAACATATAGCACGTTGCTGTAAGCAAGCAGATTCTCATTCAAAGTTGCAAGTTACTATGTAGGAACAAGTTTGTATAGGTATTTCAAAGATGCCCAGAACTGAGCTAAACTTGGTATGTGTCCAACTCCTAGAAATAACTTCATGCCCCATCTCCCTTACTTGCAGCTAGTAAGGATCACATAATTCCTAACAAAGTTTTGACACAGATTCCCAATTCGGGCATTCAGAACATATAGCACGTTGCTGTAAGCAAGCACATTCTCATTCAAAGTTGGAAGTTACTATGTAGGAACAAGTTGGTATAGGTATTTCAAAGATGCCCAGAACTGAGCTAAACGTTGTATGTGTTCAACTCCTAGAAATAACTTCATGCCCCATCTCCCTTACTTCCAGCTAGTAAGGATCACATGACTCCTAACAAAGTTTTGACACAGATTCCCTTTTCGGGCATTCAGAACATATAGCACGTTGCTGTAAGCAAGCACATTCTCATTCAAAGATGCAAGTTACTATGTAGGAACAAGTTTGTATAGGTATTTCAAAGATGCCCAGAACTGAGCTAAACTTGATATGTGTCCAACTCCTAGAAATAACTTCATGCCCCATCTCCCTTACTTCCAGCTAGTAAGGATCACATAATTCCTAACAAAGTTTTGACACAGATTCCCAATTCGGGCATTCAGAACATATAGCACGTTGCTGCAAGCAAGCACATTCTCATTCAAAGTTGCAAGTTACTATGTAGGAACAAGTTTGTATAGGTATTTCAAAGATGCCCAGAACTGAGCTAAACGTTGTATGTCTCCAACTCCTAGAAATAACTTCATGCCCCATCTCCCTTACTTCCAGCTAGTAAGGATCACATAATTCCTAACAAAGTTTTGACACAGATTCCCAATTCGGGCATTCAGAACATATAGCACGTTGCTGTAAGCAAGCAGATTCTCATTCAAAGATGCAAGTTACTATGTAGGAACAAGTTTGTATAGGTATTTCAAAGATGCCCAGAACTGAGCTAAACGTGGTATGTCTCCAACTCCTAGAAATAACTTCATGCCCCATCTCCCTTACTTCCAGCTAGTAAGGATCACATAATTCCTAACAAAGTTTTGACACAGATTCCCAATTCGGGCATTCAGCACATATAGCACGTTGCTGTAAGCAAGCACATTCTCATTCAAAGTTGCAAGTTACTATGTAGGAACAAGTTTGTATAGGTATTTCAAAGATGCCCAGAACTGAGCTAAACTTGGTATGTGTCCAACTCCTAGAAATAACTTCATGCCCCATCTCCCTTACTTCCAGCTAGTAAGGATCACATAATTCCTAACAAAGTTTTGACACAGATTCCCAATTCAGGCATTCGGAACATATAGCACGTTGCTGTAAGCAAGCACATTCTCATTCAAAGTTGGAAGTTACTATGTAGGAACAAGTTTGTATAGGTATTTCAAAGATGCCCAGAACTGAGCTAAACGTTGTATGTGTCCAACTCCTAGAAATAACTTCATGCCCCATCTCCCTTACTTCCAGCTAGTAAGGATCACATAATTCCTAACAAAGTTTTGACACAGATTCCCTTTTCGGGCATTCAGAGCATATAGTACGTTGCTGTAAGCAAGCACATTCTCATTCAAAGTTGCAAGTTACTATGTAGGAACAAGTTTGTATAGGTATTTCTAAGATGCCCAGAACTGTGCTAAACTTGGTTTGTGTCCAACTCCTAGAAATACCTTCATGCCCCAACTCCCTTACTTCCAGCTAGTAAGGATCACATAATTCCTAACAAATTTTGACACAGATTCCCAATTCGGGCATTCAGAACATATAGCACGTTGCTGAAAGCAAGCACATTCTCATTCAAAGTTGCAAGTTACTATGTAGGAACAAGTTTGTATAGGTATTTCAAAGATGCCCAGAACTGAGCTAAACTTGGTATGTGTCCAACTCCTAGAAATAACTTCATGCTCCATCTCCCTTACTTCCAGCTAGTAAGGATCACATAATTCCTAACAAAGTTTTGACACAGATTCCCAAATCGGGCATTCAGAACATATAGCACGTTGCTGCAAGCAAGCACATTCTCATTCAAAGTTGCAAGTTACTATGTAGGAACAAGTTTGTATAGGTATTTCAAAGATGCCCAGAACTGAGCTAAACGTTGTATGTCTCCAACTCCTAGAAATAACTTCATGCCCCATCTCCCTTACTTCCAGCTAGTAAGGATCACATAATTCCTAACAAAGTTTTGACACAGATTCCCAATTCGGCATTCAGAACATATAGCACGTTGCTGTAAGCAAGCAGATTCTCATTCAAAGATGCAAGTTACTATGTAGGAACAAGTTTGTATAGGTATTTCAAAGATGCCCAGAACTGAGCTAAACGTGGTATGTCTCCAACTCCTAGAAATAACTTCATGCCCCATCTCCCTTACTTCCAGCTAGTAAGGATCACATAATTCCTAACAAAGTTTTGACACAGATTCCCAATTCGGGCATTCAGCACATATAGCACGTTGCTGTAAGCAAGCACATTCTCATTCAAAGTTGCAAGTTACTATGTAGGAACAAGTTTGTATAGGTATTTCAAAGATGCCCAGAACTGAGCTAAACTTGGTATGTGTCCAACTCCTAGAAATAACTTCATGCCCCATCTCCCTTACTTCCAGCTAGTAAGGATCACATAATTCCTAACAAAGTTTTGACACAGATTCCCAATTCGGGCATTCAGAACATATAGCACGTTGCTGTAAGCAAGCACATTCTCATTCAAAGTTGGAAGTTACTATGTAGGAACAAGTTTGTATAGGTATTTCAAAGATGCCCAGAACTGAGCTAAACGTTGTATGTGTCCAACTCCTAGAAATAACTTCATGCCCCATCTCCCTTACTTCCAGCTAGTAAGGATCACATAATTCCTAACAAAGTTTTGACACAGATTCCCTTTTCGGGCATTCAGAGCATATAGTACGTTGCTGTAAGCAAGCACATTCTCATTCAAAGTTGCAAGTTACTATGTAGGAACAAGTTTGTATAGGTATTTCTAAGATGCCCAGAACTGTGCTAAACTTGGTTTGTGTCCAACTCCTAGAAATACCTTCATGCCCCAACTCCCTTACTTCCAGCTAGTAAGGATCACATAATTCCTAACAAATTTTGACACAGATTCCCAATTCGGGCATTCAGAACATATAGCACGTTGCTGAAAGCAAGCACATTCTCATTCAAAGTTGCAAGTTACTATGTAGGAACAAGTTTGTATAGGTATTTCAAAGATGCCCAGAACTGAGCTAAACTTGGTATGTGTCCAACTCCTAGAAATAACTTCATGCTCCATCTCCCTTACTTCCAGCTAGTAAGGATCACATAATTCCTAACAAAGTTTTGACACAGATTCCCAAATCGGGCATTCAGAACATATAGCACGTTGCTGCAAGCAAGCACATTCTCATTCAAAGTTGCAAGTTACTATGTAGGAACAAGTTTGTATAGGTATTTCAAAGATGCCCAGAACTGAGCTAAACGTTGTATGTCTCCAACTCCTAGAAATAACTTCATGCCCCATCTCCCTTACTTCCAGCTAGTAAGGATCACATAATTCCTAACAAAGTTTTGACACAGATTCCCAATTCGGCATTCAGAACATATAGCACGTTGCTGTAAGCAAGCAGATTCTCATTCAAAGTTGCAAGTTACTATGTAGGAACAAGTTTGTATAGGTATTTCAAAGATGCCCAGAACTGAGCTAAACTTGGTATGTGTCCAACTCCTAGAAATAACTTCATGCCCCATCTCCCTTACTTGCAGCTAGTAAGGATCACATAATTCCTAACAAAGTTTTGACACAGATTCCCAATTCGGGCATTCAGAACATATAGCACGTTGCTGTAAGCAAGCACATTCTCATTCAAAGTTGGAAGTTACTATGTAGGAACAAGTTGGTATAGGTATTTCAAAGATGCCCAGAACTGAGCTAAACGTTGTATGTGTTCAACTCCTAGAAATAACTTCATGCCCCATCTCCCTTACTTCCAGCTAGTAAGGATCACATGACTCCTAACAAAGTTTTGACACAGATTCCCTTTTCGGGCATTCAGAACATATAGCACGTTGCTGTAAGCAAGCACATTCTCATTCAAAGATGCAAGTTACTATGTAGGAACAAGTTTGTATAGGTATTTCAAAGATGCCCAGAACTGAGCTAAACTTGATATGTGTCCAACTCCTAGAAATAACTTCATGCCCCATCTCCCTTACTTCCAGCTAGTAAGGATCACATAATTCCTAACAAAGTTTTGACACAGATTCCCAATTCGGGCATTCAGAACATATAGCACGTTGCTGCAAGCAAGCACATTCTCATTCAAAGTTGCAAGTTACTATGTAGGAACAAGTTTGTATAGGTATTTCAAAGATGCCCAGAACTGAGCTAAACGTTGTATGTCTCCAACTCCTAGAAATAACTTCATGCCCCATCTCCCTTACTTCCAGCTAGTAAGGATCACATAATTCCTAACAAAGTTTTGACACAGATTCCCAATTCGGGCATTCAGAACATATAGCACGTTGCTGTAAGCAAGCAGATTCTCATTCAAAGATGCAAGTTACTATGTAGGAACAAGTTTGTATAGGTATTTCAAAGATGCCCAGAACTGAGCTAAACGTGGTATGTCTCCAACTCCTAGAAATAACTTCATGCCCCATCTCCCTTACTTCCAGCTAGTAAGGATCACATAATTCCTAACAAAGTTTTGACACAGATTCCCAATTCGGGCATTCAGCACATATAGCACGTTGCTGTAAGCAAGCACATTCTCATTCAAAGTTGCAAGTTACTATGTAGGAACAAGTTTGTATAGGTATTTCAAAGATGCCCAGAACTGAGCTAAACTTGGTATGTGTCCAACTCCTAGAAATAACTTCATGCCCCATCTCCCTTACTTCCAGCTAGTAAGGATCACATAATTCCTAACAAAGTTTTGACACAGATTCCCAATTCAGGCATTCGGAACATATAGCACGTTGCTGTAAGCAAGCACATTCTCATTCAAAGTTGGAAGTTACTATGTAGGAACAAGTTTGTATAGGTATTTCAAAGATGCCCAGAACTGAGCTAAACGTTGTATGTGTCCAACTCCTAGAAATAACTTCATGCCCCATCTCCCTTACTTCCAGCTAGTAAGGATCACATAATTCCTAACAAAGTTTTGACACAGATTCCCTTTTCGGGCATTCAGAGCATATAGTACGTTGCTGTAAGCAAGCACATTCTCATTCAAAGTTGCAAGTTACTATGTAGGAACAAGTTTGTATAGGTATTTCTAAGATGCCCAGAACTGTGCTAAACTTGGTTTGTGTCCAACTCCTAGAAATACCTTCATGCCCCAACTCCCTTACTTCCAGCTAGTAAGGATCACATAATTCCTAACAAATTTTGACACAGATTCCCAATTCGGGCATTCAGAACATATAGCACGTTGCTGAAAGCAAGCACATTCTCATTCAAAGTTGCAAGTTACTATGTAGGAACAAGTTTGTATAGGTATTTCAAAGATGCCCAGAACTGAGCTAAACTTGGTATGTGTCCAACTCCTAGAAATAACTTCATGCTCCATCTCCCTTACTTCCAGCTAGTAAGGATCACATAATTCCTAACAAAGTTTTGACACAGATTCCCAAATCGGGCATTCAGAACATATAGCACGTTGCTGCAAGCAAGCACATTCTCATTCAAAGTTGCAAGTTACTATGTAGGAACAAGTTTGTATAGGTATTTCAAAGATGCCCAGAACTGAGCTAAACGTTGTATGTCTCCAACTCCTAGAAATAACTTCATGCCCCATCTCCCTTACTTCCAGCTAGTAAGGATCACATAATTCCTAACAAAGTTTTGACACAGATTCCCAATTCGGCATTCAGAACATATAGCACGTTGCTGTAAGCAAGCAGATTCTCATTCAAAGATGCAAGTTACTATGTAGGAACAAGTTTGTATAGGTATTTCAAAGATGCCCAGAACTGAGCTAAACGTGGTATGTCTCCAACTCCTAGAAATAACTTCATGCCCCATCTCCCTTACTTCCAGCTAGTAAGGATCACATAATTCCTAACAAAGTTTTGACACAGATTCCCAATTCGGGCATTCAGCACATATAGCACGTTGCTGTAAGCAAGCACATTCTCATTCAAAGTTGCAAGTTACTATGTAGGAACAAGTTTGTATAGGTATTTCAAAGATGCCCAGAACTGAGCTAAACTTGGTATGTGTCCAACTCCTAGAAATAACTTCATGCCCCATCTCCCTTACTTCCAGCTAGTAAGGATCACATAATTCCTAACAAAGTTTTGACACAGATTCCCAATTCGGGCATTCAGAACATATAGCACGTTGCTGTAAGCAAGCACATTCTCATTCAAAGTTGGAAGTTACTATGTAGGAACAAGTTTGTATAGGTATTTCAAAGATGCCCAGAACTGAGCTAAACGTTGTATGTGTCCAACTCCTAGAAATAACTTCATGCCCCATCTCCCTTACTTCCAGCTAGTAAGGATCACATAATTCCTAACAAAGTTTTGTCACAGATTCCCTTTTCGGGCATTCAGAGCATATCGCACGTTGCTGTAAGCAATCACATTCTCATTCCAAGTTGCAAGTTACTATGTAGGAACAAGTGTGTATAGGTATTTCAAAGATGCCCAGAACTGTGCTAAACTTGGTATGTGTCCAACTCCTAGAAATACCTTCATGCCCCAACTCCCTTACTTCCAGCTAGTAAGGATCACATAATTCCTAACAAAGTTTTGACACAGATTCCCAATTCGGGCATTCAGAACATATAGCACGTTGCTGTAAGCAAGCACATTCTCATTCAAAGATGCAAGTTACTATGTAGGAACAAGTTTGTATAGGTATTTCAATGATGCCCAGAACTGAGCTAAACTTGGTATGTGTCCAACTCCTAGAAATAACTTCATGCTCCATCTCCCTTACTTCCAGCTAGTAAGGATCACATAATTCCTAACAAAGATTTGACACAGATTCCCAAATCGGGCATTCAGAACATATAGCACGTTGCTGCAAGCAAGCACATTCTCATTCAAAGTTGCAAGTTACTATGTAGGAACAAGTTTGTATAGGTATTTCAAAGATGCCCAGAACTGAGCTAAACGTTGTATGTCTCCAACTCCTGGAAATAACTTCATGCCCCATCTCCCTTACTTCCAGCTAGTAAGGATCACATAATTCCTAACAAAGTTTTGACACAGATTCCCAATTCGGGCATTCAGAACATATAGCACCTTGCTGTAAGCAAGCACATTCTCATTCAAAGTTGGAAGTTACTATGTAGGAACAAGTTTGTATAGGTATTTCAAAGATGCCCAGAACTGAGCTAAACGTTGTATGTGTCCAACTCCTAGAAATAACTTCATGCCCCATCTCCCTTACTTCCAGCTAGTAAGGATGACATAATTCCTAACAAAGTTTTGACACAGATTCCCTTTTCGGGCCTTCAGAGCATATAGCACGTTGCTGTAAGCAAGCACATTCTCATTCAAAGTTGCAAGTTACTATGTAGGAACAAGTTTGTATAGGTATTTCAAAGATGCCCAGAACTGAGCTAAACTTGGTATGTGTCCAACTCCTAGAAATAACTTCATGCTCCATCTCCCTTACTTCCAGCTAGTAAGGATCACATAATTCCTAACAAACTTTTGACACAGATTCCCAAATCGGGCATTCAGAACATATAGCACGTTGCTGCAAGCAAGCACATTCTCATTCAAAGTTGCAAGTTACTATGTAGGAACAAGTTTGTATAGGTATTTCAAAGATGCCCAGAACTGAGCTAAACTTGGTATGTGTCCAACTCCTAGAAATAACTTCATGCCCCATCTCCCTTACTTCCAGCTAGTAAGGATCACATAATTCCTAACAAAGTTTTGACACAGATTCCCAATTCGGGCATTCAGAACATATAGCACGTTGCTGTAAGCAAGCAGATTCTCATTCAAAGATGCAAGTTACTATGTAGGAACAAGTTTGTATAGGTATTTCAAAGATGCCCAGTACTGAGCTATACGTGGTATGTCTCCAACTCCTAGAAATAACTTCATGCCCCAACTCCCTTACTTCCAGCTAGTAAGGATCACATAATTCCTAACAAAGTTTTGACACAGATTCCCAATTCGGGCATTCAGCACATATAGCACGTTGCTGTAAGCAAGCACATTCTCATTCAAAGTTGCAAGTTACTATGTAGGAACAAGTTTGTATAGGTATTTCAAAGATGCCCAGAACTGAGCTAAATGTTGTATGTCTCCAACTCCTAGAAATAACTTCATGCCCCATCTCCCTTACTTCCAGCTAGTAAGGATCACATAATTCCTAACAAAGTTTTGACACAGATTCCCAATTCGGGCATTCAGAACATATAGCACGTTGCTGTAAGCAAGCACATTCTCATTCAAAGTTGGAAGTTACTATGTAGGAACAAGTTTGTATAGGTATTTCAAAGATGCCCAGAACTGAGCTAAACGTTGTATGTGTCCAACTCCTAGAAATAACTTCATGCCCCATCTCCCTTACTTCCAGCTAGTAAGGATCACATAATTCCTAACAAAGTTTTGACACAGATTCCCTTTTCGGGCATTCAGAGCATATAGCACGTTGCTGTAAGCAAGCACATTCTCATTCAAAGTTGCAAGTTACTATGTAGGAACAAGTTTGTATAGGTATTTCAAAGATGCCCAGAACTGAGCTAAACTTGGTATGTCTCCAACTCCTAGAAATAACTTCATGCCCCCTCTCCCTTACTTCAAGCTAGTAAGAATCACATAATTCCTAACAAAGTTTTGACACAGATTCCCAATTCGGGCCTTCAGAACATATAGCACGTTGCTGCAAGCAAGCACATTCTCATTAAAAGTTACAAGTTACTATGTAGGAACAAGTTTGTATAGGTATTTCAAAGATGCCCAGAACTGAGCTAAACTTGGTATGTGTCCAACTCCTAGAAATAACTTCATGCCCCATCTCCCTTACTTCCAGCTAGTAAGGATCACATAATTCCTAACAAAGTTTTGACACAGATTCACAATTCGGGCATTCAGAACATATAGCACGTTGCTGCAAGCAAGCACATTCTCATTCAAAGTTGCAAGTTACTATGTAGGAACAAGTTTGTACAGGTATTTCAAAGATGCCCAGAACTGAGCTAAACTTGGTATGTGTCCAACTCCTAGAAATAACTTCATGCCCCATCTCCCTTACTTCCAGCTAGTAAGGCTCACATAATTCCTAACAAATTTTTGACACATATTCCCAATTCGGGCATTCAGAACATATAGCACGTTGCTGCAAGCAAGCACATTCTCATTCAAAGATGCAAGTTACTATGTAGGAACAAGTTTGTACAGGTATTTCAAAGATGCCCAGAACTGAGCTAAACTTCGTATGTGTCCAACTCCTAGAAATAACTTCATGCCCCGTCTCCCTTACTTCCAGCTAGTAAGGATCACATAATTCCTAACAAAGTTTTGACACAGATTCCCAATTCGGGCATTCAGAACATATAGCACGTTGCTGTAAGCAAGCAGATTCTCATTAAAAGATGCAAGTTACTATGTAGGAACAAGTTTGTATAGGTATTTCAAAGATGCCCAGAACTGAGCTAAACTTGGTATGTGTCCAACTCCTAGAAATAACTTCATGCTCCATCTCCCTTACTTCCAGCTAGTAAGGATCACATAATTCCTAACAAAGTTTTGACACAGATTCCCAAATCGGGCATTCAGAACATATAGCACGTTGCTGCAAGCAAGCACATTCTCATTCAAAGTTGCAAGTTACTATGTAGGAACAAGTTTGTATAGGTATTTCAAAGATGCCCAGAACTGAGCTAAACGTTGTATGTCTCCAACTCCTAGAAATAACTTCATGCCCCATCTCCCTTACTTCCAGCTAGTAAGGATCACATAATTCCTAACAAAGTTTTGACACAGATTCCCAATTCGGGCATTCAGAACATATAGCACCTTGCTGTAAGCAAGCACATTCTCATTCAAAGTTGCAAGTTACTATGTAGGAACAAGTTTGTATAGGTATTTCAAAGATGCCCAGAACTGAGCTAAACGTTGTATGTGTCCAACTCCTAGAAATAACTTCATGCCCCATCTCCCTTACTTCCAGCTAGTAAGGATCACATAATTCCTAACAAAGATTTGACACAGATTCCCTTTTCGGGCATTCAGAGCATATAGCACGTTGCTGTAAGCAAGCACATTCTCATTCAAAGTTGCAAGTTACTATGTAGGAACAAGTTTGTATAGGTATTTCAAAGATGCCCAGAACTGTGCTAAACTTGGTATGTGTCCAACTCCTAGAAATACCTTCATGCCCCAACTCCCTTACTTCCAGCTAGTAAGGATCACATAATTCCTAACAAAGTTTTGACACAGATTCCCAATTCGGGCATTCAGAACATATAGCACGTTGCTGTAAGCAAGCACATTCTCATTCAAAGATGCAATTTACTATGTAGGAACAAGTTTGTATAGGTATTTCAAAGATGCCCAGAACTGAGCTAAACTTGGTATGTGTCCAACTCCTAGAAATAACTTCATGCTCCATCTCCCTTACTTCCAGCTAGTAAGGATCACATAATTCCTAACAAAGTTTTGACACAGATTCCCAAATCGGGCATTCAGAACATATAGCACGTTGCTGCAAGCAAGCACATTCTCATTCAAAGTTGCAAGTTACTATGTATGAACAAGTTTGTATAGGTATTTCAAAGATGCCCAGAACTGAGCTAAACGTTGTATGTCTCCAACTCCTAGAAATAACTTCATGCCCCATCTCCCTTACTTCCAGCTAGTAAGGATCACATAATTCCTAACAAAGTTTTGACACAGATTCCCAATTCGGGCATTCAGAACATATAGCACGTTGCTGTAAGCAAGCAGATTCTCATTCAAAGATGCAAGTTACTATGTAGGAACAAGTTTGTATAGGTATTTCAAAGATGCCCAGAACTGAGCTAAACGTGGTATGTCTCCAACTCCTAGAAATAACTTCATGCCCCATCTCCCTTACTTCCAGCTAGTAAGGATCACATAATTCCTAACAAAGTTTTGACACAGATTCCCAATTCGGGCATTCAGCACATATAGCACGTTGCTGTAAGCAAGCACATTCTCATTCAAAGTTGCAAGTTACTATGTAGGAACAAGTTTGTATAGGAATTTCAAAGATGCCCAGAACTGAGCTAAACTTGGTATGTGTCCAACTCCTAGAAATAACTTCATGCCCCATCTCACTTACTTCCAGCTAGTAAGGATCACATAATTCCTAACAAAGTTTTGACACAGATTTGCAAATCGGGCATTCAGAACATATAGCACGTTGCTGTAAGCAAGCACATTCTCATTCAAAGTTGGAAGTTACTATGTAGGAACAAGTTTGTATAGGTATTTCAAAGATGCCCAGAACTGAGCTAAACGTTGTATGTGTCCAACTCCTAGAAATAACTTCATGCCCCATCTCCCTTACTTCCAGCTAGTAAGGATCACATAATTCCTAACAAAGTTTTGACACAGATTCCCTTTTCGGGCATTCAGAGCATATAGTACGTTGCTGTAAGCAAGCACATTCTCATTCAAAGTTGCAAGTTACTATGTAGGAACAAGTTTGTATAGGTATTTCTAAGATGCCCAGAACTGTGCTAAACTTGGTTTATGTCCAACTCCTAGAAATACCTTCATGCCCCAACTCCCTTACTTCCAGCTAGTAAGGATCACATAATTCCTAACAAATTTTGACACAGATTCCCAAATCGGGCATTCAGAACATATAGCAAGTTGCTGCAAGCAAGCACATTCTCATTCAAAGTTGCAAGTTACTATGTAGGAACAAGTTTGTATAGGTATTTCAAAGATGCCCGGAACTGAGCTAAACGTTGTATGTCTCCAACTCCTAGAAATAACTTCATGCCCCATCTCCCTTACTTCCAGCTAGTAAGGATCACATAATTCCTAACAAAGTTTTGACACAGATTCCCAATTCGGGCTTTCAGAACATATAGCACGTTGCTGTAAGCAAGCAGATTCTCATTCAAAGATGCAAGTTACTATGTAGGAACAAGTTTGTATAGGTATTTCAAAGATGCCCAGAACTGAGCTAAACTTGGTATGTCTCCAACTCCTAGAAATAACTTCATGCCCCATCTCCCTTACTTCCAGCTAGTAAGGATCACATAATTCCTAACAAAGTTTTGACACAGATTCCCAATTCTGGCATTCAGCACATATAGCACGTTGCTGTAAGCAAGCACAGTCTCATTCAAAGTTGCAAGTTACTATGTAGGAACAAGTTTGTATAGGTATTTCAAAGATGCCCAGAACTGAGCTAAACTTGGTATGTGTCCAACTCCTAGAAATAACTTCATGCCCCATCTCCCTTACTTCCAGCTAGTAAGGATCACATAATTCCTAACAAAGTTTTGACACAGATTCCCAATTCGGGCATTCAGAACATATAGCACGTTGCTGTAAGCAAGCACATTCTCATTCAAAGTTGGAAGTTACTATGTAGGAACAAGTTTGTATAGGTATTTCAAAGATGCCCAGAACTGAGCTAAACGTTGTATGTGTCCAACTCCTAGAAATAACTTCATGCCCCATCTCCCTTACTTCCAGCTAGTAAGGATCACATAATTCCTAACAAAGTTTTGACACAGATTCCCAATTCGGGCATTCAGACCATATAGCACGTTGCTGTAAGCAAGCACATTCTCATTCAAAGTTGCAAGTTACTATGTAGGAAGAAGTTTGTATAGGTATTTCTAAGATGCCCAGAACTGTGCTAAACTTGGTTTGTGTCCAACTCCTAGAAATAGCTTCATGCCCCAACTCCCTTACTTCCAGCTAGTAAGGATCACATAATTCCTAACAAATTTTGACACAGATTCCCAATTCGGGCATTCAGAACATATAGCAGGTTGCTGAAAGCAAGCACATTCTCATTCAAAGTTGCAAGTTACTATGTAGGAACAAGTTTGTATAGGTATTTCAAAGATGCCCAGAACTGAGCTAAACTTGGTATGTCTCCAACTCCTAGAAATATCTTCATGCCCCATCTCCCTTACTTCCAGCTAGTAAGGATCACATAATTCCTAACAAAGTTTTGACACAGATTCCCAATTCGGGCCTTCAGAACATATAGCACGTTGCTGCAAGCAAGCACATTCTCATTAAAAGTTACAAGTTACTATGTAGGAACAAGTTTGTATAGGTATTTCAAAGATGCCCAGAACTGAGCTAAACTTGGTATGTGTCCAACTCCTAGACATAACTTCATGCCCCATCTCCCTTACTTCCAGCTAGTAAGGATCACATAATTCCTAACAAAGTTTTGACCCAGATTCCCAATTCGGGCATTCAGAACATATAGCACGTTGCTGCAAGCAAGCACATTCTCATTCAAAGTTGCAAGTTACTATGTAGGAACAAGTTTGTATAGGTATTTCAAAGATGCCCGGAAGTGAGCTAAACTTGGTATGTGTCCAACTCCTAGAAATAACTTCATGCCCCATCTCCCTTACTTCCAGCTAGTAAGGATCACATAATTCCTAACAAAGTTTTGACACAGATTCCCTTTTCGGGCATTCAGAGCATATAGCACGTTGCTGTAAGCAAGCACATTCTCATTCAAAGTTGCAAGTTACTATGTAGGAACAAGTTTGTATAGGTATTTCAAAGATGCCCAGAACTGTGCTAAACTTGGTATGTGTCCAACTCCTTGAAATACCTTCATGGCCCAACTCCCTTACTTCCAGCTAGTAAGGATCACATAATTCCTAACAAAGTTTTGACACAGATTCCCAATTCGGGCATTCAGAACATATAGCACGTTGCTGTAAGCAAGCACATTCTCATTCAAAGATGCAAGTTACTATGTAGGAACAAGTTTGTATAGGTATTTCAAAGATGCCCAGAACTGAGCTAAACTTGGTATGTGTCCAACTCCTAGAAATAACTTCATGCTCCATCTCCCTTACTTCCAGCTAGTAAGGATCACATAATTCCTAACAAAGTTTTGACACAGATTCCCAAATCGGGCATTCAGAACATATAGCACGTTGCTGTAAGCAAGCACATTCTCATTCAAAGTTGCAAGTTACTATGTATGAACAAGTTTGTATAGGTATTTCAAAGATGCCCAGAACTGAGCTAAACGTTGTATGTCTCCAACTCCTAGAAATAACTTCATGCCCCATCTCCCTTACTTCCAGCTAGTAAGGATCACATAATTCCTAACAAAGTTTTGACACAGATTCCCAATTCGGGCATTCAGAACATATAGCACGTTGCTGTAAGCAAGCAGATTCTCATTCAAAGATGCAAGTTACTATGTAGGAACAAGTTTGTATAGGTATTTCAAAGATGCCCAGAACTGAGCTAAACTTGGTATGTGTCCAACTCCTAGAAATTACTTCATGCCCCATCTCCCTTACTTCCAGCTAGTAAGGATCACATAATTCCTAACAAAGTTTTGACACAGATTCCCAATTCGGGCATTCAGAACATATAGCACGTTGCTGTAAGCAAGCACATTCTCATTCAAAGTTGGAAGTTACTATGTAGGAACAAGTTTGTATAGGTATTTCAAAGATGCCCAGAACTGAGCTAAACGTTGTATGTGTCCAACTCCTAGAAATAACTTCATGCCCCATCTCCCTTACTTCCAGCTAGTAAGGATCACATAATTCCTAACAAAGTTTTGACACAGATTCCATTTTCGGGCATTCAGACCATATAGCACGTTGCTGTAAGCAAGCACATTCTCATTCAAAGTTGCAAGTTACTATGTATGAACAAGTTTGTATAGGTATTTCAAAGATGCCCAGAACTGAGCTAAACGTTGTATGTCTCCAACTCCTAGAAATAACTTCATGCCCCATCTCCCTTACTTCCAGCTAGTAAGGATCACATAATTCCTAACAAAGTTTTGACACAGATTCCCAATTCGGGCATTCAGAACATATAGCACCTTGCTGTAAGCAAGCAGATTCTCATTCAAAGATGCAAGTTACTATGTAGGAACAAGTTTGTATAGGTATTTCAAAGATGCCCACAACTGAGCTAAACGTGGTATGTCTCCAACTCCTAGAAATAACTTCATGCCCCATCTCCCTTACTTCCAGCTAGTAAGGATCACATAATTCCTAACAAAGTTTTGACACAGATTACCAATTCGGGCATTCAGCACATATAGCACGTTGCTGTAAGCAAGCACATTCTCATTCAAAGTTGCAAGTTACTATGTAGGAACAAGTTTGTATAGGTATTTCTAAGATGCCCAGAACTGTGCTAAACTTGGTTTGTGTCCAACTCCTAGAAATACCTTCATGCCCAAACTCCCTTACTTCCAGCTAGTAAGGATCACATAATTCCTAACAAATTTTGACACAGATTCCCAATTCGGGCATTCAGAACATATAGCACGTTGCTGTAAGCAAGCACATTCTCATTCAAAGTTGCAAGTTACTATGTAGGAACAAGTTTGTATAGGTATTTCAAAGATGCCCAGAACTGAGCTAAACTTGGTATGTGTCCAACTCCTAGAAATAACTTCATGCTCCATCTCCCTTACTTCCAGCTAGTAAGGATCACATAATTCCTAACAAAGTTTTGACACAGATTCCCAAATCGGGCATTCAGAACATATAGCACGTTGCTGCAAGCAAGCACATTCTCATTCAAAGTTGCAAGTTACTATGTAGGAACAAGTTTGTATAGGTATTTCAAAGATGCCCAGAAGTGAGCTAAACGTTGTATGTCTCCAACTCCTAGAAATAACTTCATGCCCCATCTCCCTTACTTCCAGCTTGTAAGGATCACATAATTCCTAACAAAGTTTTGACACAGATTCCCAATTCGGGCATTCAGAACATATAGCACGTTGCTGTAAGCAAGCAGATTCTCATTCAAAGATGCAAGTTACTATGTAGGAACAAGTTTGTATAGGTATTTCAAAGATGCCCAGAACTGAGCTAAACGTGGTATGTCTCCAACTCCTAGAAATAACTTCATGCCCCATCTCCCTTACTTCCAGCTAGTAAGGATCACATAATTCCTAACAAAGTTTTGACACAGATTCCCAATTCTGGCATTCAGCACATATAGCACGTTGCTGTAAGCAAGCACATTCTCATTCAAAGTTGCAAGTTTCTATGTAGGAACAAGTTTGTATAGGTATTTCAAAGATGCCCAGAACTGAGCTAAACTTGGTATGTGTCCAACTCCTAGAAATAACTTCATGCCCCATCTCCCTTACTTCCAGCTAGTAAGGATCACATAATTCCTAACAAATTTTTGACACATATTCCCAATTCGGGCATTCAGAACATATAGCACGTTGCTGCAAGCAAGCACATTCTCATTCAAAGATGCAAGTTACTATGTAGGAACAAGTTTGTACAGGTATTTCAAAGATGCCCAGAACTGAGCTAAACTTCGTATGTGTCCAACTCCTAGAAATAACTTTCTGCCCCATCTCCCTTACTTCCAGCTAGTAAGGATCACATAATTCCTAACAAAGTTTTGACACAGATTCCCAATTCGGGCATTCAGAACATATAGCACGTTGCTGCAAGCAAGCACATTCTCATTCAAAGATGCAAGTTACTATGTAGGAACAAGTTTGTATAGGTATTTCAAAGATGCCCAGAACTGAGCTAAACTTGGTAGGTCTCCAACTCCTAGAAATAACTTCATTCCCCATCTCCCTTACTTACAGCTAGTAAGGATCACATAATTCCTAACAAACTTTTAACACACATTCCCAATTCGGGCATTCAGAACATATAGCACGTTGCTGCAAGCAAGCACATTCTCATTCAAAGTTGCAAGTCACTATGTAGGAACAAGTTTGTATAGGTATTTCAAAGATGCCCAGAACTGAGCTAAACTTGGTATGTCTCCAACTCCTAGAAATATCTTCATGCCCCATCTCACTTACTTCCAGCTAGTAAGGATCACATAATTCCTAACAATGTTTTGACACAGATTCCCAATTCGGTCATTCAGAACATATAGCACGTTGCTGTAAGCAAGCACATTCTCATTCAAAGTTGCAAGTTACTATGTAGGAACAAGTTTGTATAGGTATTTCAAAGATGCCCAGAACTGAGCTAAACTTGGTATGTGTCCAACTCCTAGAAATAATTTCATGCCCCATCTCACTTACTTCCAGCTAGTAAGGATCACATAATTCCTAACAAAGTTTTGACACAGATTCCCAATTCGGGCATTCAGAACATATAGCACGTTGCTGTAAGCAAGCACATTCTCATTCAAAGTTGCAAGTTACTATGTAGGAACAAGTTTGTATAGGTATTTCAAAGATGCCCAGAACTGAGCTAAACTTGGTATGTCTCCAACTCCTAGAAATAACTTCATGCCCCATCTCACTTACTTCCAGCTAGTAAGGATCACATAACTCCTAACAAAGTTATGACACAGATTCCCTTTTCAGGCATTCAGAGCATATAGCATGTTGCTGTAAGCAAGCACATTCTCATTCAAAGTTGCAAGTTACTATGTAGGAACAAGTTTGTATAGGTATTTCAAAGATGCCCAGAACTGAGCTAAACTTGGTATGTGTCCAACTCCTAGAAATAATTTCATGCCCCATCTCACTTACTTCCAGCTAGTAAGGATCAAATAATTCCCAACAAAGTTTTGACACAGATTCCCAATTCGGGCATTCAGAACATATAGCACGTTGCTGTAAGCAAGCACATTCTCATTCAAAGTTGCAAGTTACTATGTAGGAACAAGTTTGTATAGGTATTTCAAAGATGCCCAGAACTGAGCTAAACTTGGTATGTCTCCAACTCCTAGAAATAACTTCATGCCCCATCTCACTTACTTCCAGCTAGTAAGGATCACATAACTCCTAACAAAGTTTTGACACAGATTCCCTTTTCAGGCATTCAGAGCATATAGCACGTTGCTGTAAGCAAGCACATTCTCATTCAAAGTTGCAAGTTACTATGTAGGAACAAGTTTGTATAGGTATTTCAAAGATGCCCAGAACTGTGCTAAACATGGTATGTGTCCAACTCCTAGAAATACCTTCATGCCCCAACTCCCTTACTTCCAGCTAGTAAGGATCACATAATTCCTAAAAAATTTTGACACAGATTCCCAATTCGGGCATTCAGAACATATAGCACGTTGCTGTAAGCAAGCACATTCTCATTCAAAGTTGCAAGTTACTATGTAGGAACAAGTTTGTATAGGTATTTCAAAGATGCCCAGAACTGAGCTAAACTTCGTATGTGTCCAACTCCTAGAAATACCTTCATGCCCCAACTCCCTTACTTCCAGCTAGTAAGGATCACATAATTCCTAACAAATTTTGACACAGATTCCCAATTCGGGCATTCAGAACATATAGCACGTTGCTGTAAGCAAGCACATTCTCATTCAAAGTTGCAAGTTACTATGTAGGAACAAGTTTGTATAGGTATTTCAAAGATTCCAAGAACTGAGCTAAACTTGGTATCTGTCCAACTCCTAGAAATAACTTCATGCCCCATCTCCCTTACTTCCAGCTAGTAAGGATCACATAATTTCCAACAAAGTTTTGACACAGATTCCCAATTCGGGCATTCAGAACATATAGCACGTTGCTGTAAGCAAGCACATTCTCATTCAAAGTTGCAAGTTGCTATGTAGGAACAAGTTTGTATAGGTATTTCAAAGATGCCCAGAACTGAGCTAAACGTTGTATGTCTCCAACTCCTAGAAATAACTTCATGCCCCATCTCACTTACTTCCAGCTAGTAAGGATCACATAATTCCTAACAAAGTTTTGACACAGATTCCCAATTCGGGCATTCAGAACATATAGCACGTTGCTGTAAGCAAGCACATTCTCGTTCAAAAATGCAAGTTACTATGTAGGAACAAGTTTGTATAGGTATTTCAAAGATGCCCAGAACTGAGCTAAACTTGGTATGTGTCCAACTCCTAGAAATAACTTCATGCTCCATCTCCCTTACTTCCAGGTAGTAAGGATCACATAATTCCTAACAAAGTTTTGACACAGATTCCCAATTCGGGCATTCAGAACATATAGCACGTTGCTGCAAGCAAGCACATTCTCATTCAAAGTTGCAAGTTACTATGTAGGAACAAGTTTGTATAGGTATTTCAAAGATGACCAGAACTGAGCTAAACATTGTATGTGTCCAACACCTAGAAATACCTTCATGCCCCAACTGCCCCAACTCCCTTACTTCCAGCTAGTAAGGATCACATAATTCCTAACAAAGTTTTGACACAGATTCCCAATTCGGGCATTCAGAACATATAGCACGTTGCTGTAAGCAAGCACATTCTCATTTAAAGTTGCAAGTTACTATGTAGGAACAAGTTTGTATAGGTATTTCAAAGATGCCCAGAACTGAGCTAAACTTGGTATGTCTCCAACTCCTAGAAATAACTTCATGCCCCATCTGCCTTACTGCTAGCTAGTAAGGATCACATAATTCCTAACAAAGTTTTGACACAGATTCCCAATTCGGGCATTCAGAACATATAGCACGTTGCTGTAAGCAAGCACATTCTCATTCAAAGATGCAAGTTACTATGTAGGAACAAGTTTGTATAGGTATTTCAAAGATGCCCAGAACTGAGCTAAACTTGGTATGTCTCCAACTCCTAGAAATACCTTCATGCCCTAACTCCCTTACTTCCAGCTAGTAAGGATCACATAATTCCTAACAAATTTTGACACAGATTCCGAATTCGGGCATTCAGAACATATAGCACGTTGCTGTAAGCAAGCAGATTCTCGTTCAAAGTTGCAAGTTACTATGTAGGAACAAGTTTGTATAGGTATTTCAAAGATGCCCAGAACTGAGCTAAACTTGGTATGTGTCCAACTCCTAGAAATAACTTCATGCCCCATCTCCCTTACTTCCAGCTAGTAAGGATCACATAATTCCTAACAAAGTTTTGACACAGATTCCCAATTAAGGCATTCAGAACATATAGCACGTTGCTGTAAGCAAGCACATTCTCATTCAAAGATGCAAGTTACTATGTAGGAACAAGTTTGTATAGGTATTTCAAAGATGCCCAGAACTGAGCTAAATGTAGTATGTCTCCAACTCCTAGAAATAATTTCATGCCCCATCTCCATTACTTCCAGCTAGTAAGGATCACATAATTCCTAACAAAGTTTTGACACAGATTCCCAATTCGGGCATTCAGAACATATAGCACGTTGCTGTAAGCAAGCACATTCTCATTCAAAGTTGCAAGTTACTATGTAGGAACAAGTTTGTATAGGTATTTCAAAATGCCCAGAACTGAGCTAAACTTGGTATGTGTCCAACTCCTAGAAATAACTTCATGCCCCATCTCCCTTACTTCCAGCTAGTAATGATCACATAATTCCTAACAAAGTTTTGACACAGATTCCCAAATAAGGCATTCAGAACATATAGCACCTTGCTGTAAGCAAGCAGATTCTCATTCAAAGATGCAAGTTACTATGTAGGAACAAGTTTGTATAGGTATTTCAAAGATGCCCAGAACTGAGCTAAACGTGGTATGTCTCCAACTCCTAGAAATAACTTCATGCCCCATCTCCCTTACTTCCAGCTAGTAAGGATCACATAATTCCTAACAAAGTTTTGACACAGATTCCCAATTCGGGCATTCAGAACATATAGCACGTTGCTGTAAACAAGCACATTCTCATTCAAAGTTGCAAGTTACTATGTAGGAACAAGTTTGTATAGGTATTTCAAAGATGCCCAGAACTGAGCTAAACTTGGTATGTGTCCAACTCCTAGAAATAACTTCATGCCCCATCTCCCTTACTTCCAGCTTGTAAGGATCACATAATTCCTAACAAAGTTTTGACACAGATTCCCAATTCGGGCATTCAGAACATATAGCACGTTGCTGTAAGCAAGCACATTCTCATTCAAAGTTGCAAGTTACTATGTAGGAACAAGTTTGTATAGGTATTTCAAAGATGCCCAGAACTGAGCTAAACGTTGTATGTCTCCAACTCCTAGAAATAACTTCATGCCCCATCTCATTTACTTCCAGCTAGTAAGGATCCCATAATTCCTAACAAAGTTTTGACACAGATTCCCTTTTTGGGCATTCAGAGGATATAGCACGTTGCTGTAAGCAAGCAATTCTCATTCAAAGTTGCAAGTTACTATGTAGGAACAAGTTTATATAGGTATTTCTAAGATGCCCAGGACTGTGCTAAACTTGGTTTGTGTCCAACTCCTAGAAATAGCTTCATGCCCCATCTCCCTTACTTCCAGCTAGTAAGGATCACATAATTCCTAACAAAGTTTTGAAACATATTCCCAATTCGGGCATTCAGAACATATAGCACGTTGCTGTAAGCAAGCACATTCTCATTCAAAGTTGCAAGTTAATATGTGGGAACAAGTTTGTATAGGTATTTCAAAGATGCCCAGAACTGAGCTAAACTTGGTATGTGTCCAACTCCTAGAAATAACTTCAAGCCCCATCTCCCTTACTTCCAGCTAGAAAGGATCACATAATTCCTAACAAAGTTTTGACACATATTCCCAATTCGGGCATTCAGAACATATAGCACGTTGCTGTAAGCAAGCACATTCTCGTTCAAAAATGCAAGTTACTATGTAGGAACAAGTTTGTATAGGTATTTCAAAGATGCCCAGAACTGAGCTAAACTTGGTATGTGTCCAACTCCTAGAAATAACTTCATGCCCCATCTCCCTTACTTCCAGGTAGTAAGGATCACATAATTCCTAACAAAGTTTTGACACAGATTCCCAATTCGGGCATTCAGAACATATAGCACGTTGCTGCAAGCAAGCACATTCTCATTCAAAGTTGCAAGTTACTATGTAGGAACAAGTTTGTATAGGTATTTCTAAGATGACCAGAACTGAGCTAAACATTGTATGTGTCCAACTCCTAGAAATACCTTCATGCCCCAACTGCCCCAACTCCCTTACTTCCAGCTAGTAAGGATCACATAATTCCTAACAAAGTTTTGACACAGATTCCCAATTCGGGCATTCAGAACATAGAGCACGTTGCTGTAAGCAAGCACATTCTCATTCAAAGTTGCAAGTTACTATGTAGGAACAAGTTTGTATAGGTATTTCAAAGATGCCCAGAACTGAGCTAAACTTGGTATGTGTCCAACTCCTAGAAATAACTTCATGCCCCATCGCCCTTACTTCCAGCTAGTAAGGATCACATAATTCCTAACAAAGTTTTGACACAGATTCCCAATTCGGGCATTCAGAACATATAGCACGTTGCTGCAAGCAAGAACATTCTCATTCAAAGTTGCAAGTTACTATGTAGGAATAAGTTTGTATAGGTATTTCAAAAATGCCCAGAACTGAGCTAAACGTTGTATGTCTCCAACTCCTAGAAATAACTTCATGCCCCATCTCACTTACTTCCAGCTAGTAAGGATCACATAATTCCTAACAAAGTTTTGACACAGATTCCCTTTTCGGGCATTCAGAACATATAGCACGTTGCTTTAAGCAAGCACATTCTCATTTAAAGTTGCAAGTTACTATGTAGGAACAAGTTTGTATAGGTATTTCAAAGATGCCCAGAACTGAGCTAAACTTGGTATGTGTCCAACTCCTAGAAATAACTTCATGCCCCATCTCCCTTACTTCCAGCTAGTAAGGATCACATAATTCCTAACAAAGTTTTGACACAGATTTCCAATTCGGGCATTCAGAACATATAGCACGTTGCTGTAAGCAAGCACATTCTCATTCAAAGTTGCAAGTTACTATGTAGGAACTAGTTTGTATAGGTATTTCAAAGATGCCCAGAACTGAGCTAAACTTGGTATGTGTCCAACTCCTAGAAATAACTTCATGCCCCATCTCACTTACTTCCAGCTAGTAAGGATCACATAATTCCTAACAAAGTTTTGACACAGATTCCCTTTTCGGGCATTCAGAACATATAGCACGTTGCTGTAAGCAAGCACATTCTCATTCAAAGTTGCAAGTTACTATGTAGGAACAAGTTTGTATAGGTATTTCAAAGATGCCCAGAACTGAGCTAAACTTGGTATGTGTCCAATTCCTAGAAATAACTTCATGCCCCATTTCCCTTACTTCCAGCTAGTAAGGATCACATAATTCCTAACAAAGTTTTGACACAGATTCCCAATTCGGGCATTCAGAACATATAGCACGTTTCTGTAAGCAAGCACATTCTCATTCAAAGTTGCAAGTTACTATGTAGGAACAAGTTTGTATAGGTATTTCAAAGATGCCCAGAACTGAGCTAAACGTTGTATGTCTCCAACTCCTAGAAATAACTTCATGCTCCATCTCACTTACTTCCAGCTAGTAAGGATCACATAATTCCTAACAAAGTTTTGACACAGATTCCCTTTTCGGGCATTCAGAGCATATAGCACGTTGCTGTATGCAAGCACATTCTCATTCAAAGTTGCAAGTTACTATGTAGGAACAAGTTTGTATAGGTATTTCAAAGATGCCCAGAACTGTGCTAAACTTGGTATGTGTCCAACTCCTAGAAATACCTTCATGCCCCAACTCCCTTACTTCCAGCTAGTAAGGATCACATAATTCCTAACAAATTTTGACACAGATTCCCAATTCGGGCATTCAGAACATATAGCACGTTGCTGTAAGCAAGCACATTCTCATTCAAAGATGCAAGTTACTATGTAGGAACAAGTTTGTATAGGTATTTCAAAGATGCGCAGAACTGAACTAAACTTGGTATGTGTCGAACTCCTAGAAATAACTTCATGCTCCATCTTCCTTACTTCCAGCTAGTAAGGATCACATAATTCCTAACAAAGTTTTGACACAGATTCCCAATTCGGGCATTCAGAACATATAGCACGTTGCTGCAAGCAAGCACATTCTCATTCAAAGTTGCAAGTTACTATGTAGGAACAAGTTTGTATAGGTATTTCAAAGATGCCCAGAACTGAGCTAAACGTTGTATGTCTCCAACTCCTAGAAATAACTTCATGCCCCATCTCACTTACTTCCAGCTAGTAAGGATCACATAATTCCTAACAAAGTTTTGACACAGATTCCCAATTCGGGCATTCAGAACATATAGCACGTTGCTGTAAGCAAGCACATTCTCATTCAAAGTTGCAAGTTACTATGTAGGAACAAGTTTGTATAGGTATTTCAAAGATGCCCAGAACTGTGCTAAACTTGGTATGTGTCCAACTCCTAGAAATACCTTCATGCCTCAACTCACTTACATGCAGCTAGTAAGGATCACATAATTCCTAACAAAGTTTTGACACAGATTCCCAATTCGGGCATTCAGAACATATAGCACGTTGCTGTAAGCAAGCACATTCTCATTCAAAGTTGCAAGTTACTATGTAGGAACAAGTTTGTATAGGTATTTCAAAGATGCTCAGAACTGAGCTAAACTTGAAATGTCTCCAACTCCTAGAAATAACTTTATGCCCCATCTCCCTTACTTCCAGCTAGTAAGGATTACATAATTCCTAACAAAGTTTTGACACAGATTCCCAATTCGGGCATTCAGAACATGTAGCACGTTGCTGTAAGCAAGCACATTCTCATTCAAAGTTGCAAGTTACTATGTAGGAACAAGTTTGTATAGGTATTTCAAAGATGCCCAGAACTGAGCTAAACGTTGTATGTCTCCAACTCCTAGAAATAACTTCATGCCCCAACTCCCTTACTTCCAGCTAGTAGGGATCACATAATTCCCAACAAAGATTTGACTCAGATTCCCAATTCGGGCATTCAGAACATATAGCACGTTGCTGTAAGCAAGCACATTCTCATTCAAACTTGCAAGTTACTATGTAAGAACAAGTTTGTATAGGTATTTCAAAGATGCCCAGAACTGAGCTAAACTTGGTATGTGTCCAACTCCTAGAAATAACTTCATGCCCCATCGCCCTTACTTCCAGCTAGTAAGGATCACATAATTCCTAACAAAGTTTTGACACAGATTCCCAATTCGGGCATTCAGAACATATAGCACGTTGCTGCAAGCAAGCACATTCTCATTCAAAGTTGCAAGTTACTATGTAGGAATAAGTTTGTATAGGTATTTCAAAAATGCCCAGAACTGAGCTAAACGTTGTATGTCTCCAACTCCTAGAAATAACTTCATGCCCCATCTCACTTACTTCCAGTTAGTAAGGATCACATAATTCCTAACAAAGTTTTGACACAGATTCCCTTTTCGGGCATTCAGAACATATAGCACGTTGCTGTAAGCAAGCACATTCTCATTTAAAGTTGCAAGTTACTATGTAGGAACAAGTTTGTATAGGTATTTCAAAGATGCCCAGAACTGAGCTAAACTTGGTATGTGTCCAACTCCTAGAAATAACTTCATGCCCCATCTCCCTTACTTCCAGCTAGCAAGGATCACATAATTCCTAACAAAGTTTTGACACAGATTCCCAATTCGGGCATTCAGAACATATAGCACGTTGCTGTAAGCAAGCACATTCTCATTCAAAGTTGCAAGTTACTATGTAGGAACTAGTTTGTATAGGTATTTCAAAGATGCCCGGAACTGAGCTAAACTTGGTATGTGTCCAACTCCTAGAAATAACTTCATGCCCCATCTCACTTACTTCCAGCTAGTAAGGATCACATAATTCCTAACAAAGTTTTGACACAGATTCCCTTTTCGGGCATTCAGAACATATAGCACGTTGCTGTAAGCAAGCACATTCTCATTCAAAGTTGCAAGTTACTATGTAGGAACAAGTTTGTATAGGTATTTCAAAGATGCCCAGAACTGAGCTAAACTTGGTATGTGTCTAACTCCTAGAAATAACTTCATGCCCCATCTCCCTTACTTCCAGCTAGTAAGGATCACATAATTCCTAACAAAGTTTTGACACAGATTCCCAATTCGGGCATTCAGAACATATAGCACGTTGCTGCAAGCAAGCACATTCTCATTCAAAGTTGCAAGTTACTATGTAGTAACAAGTTTGTATAGGTATTTCAAAGATGCCCAGAACTGAGCTAAACGTTGTATGTCTCCAACTCCTAGAAATAACTTCATGCCCCATCTCACTTACTTCCAGCTAGTAAGGATCACATAATTCCTAACAAAGTTTTGACACAGATTCCCAATTCGGGCATTCAGAACATATAGCACGTTGCTGTAAGCAAGCACATTCTCATTCAAAGTTGCAAGTTACTATGTAGGAACAAGTTTGTATAGGTATTTCAAAGATGCCCAGAACTGTACTAAACTTGGTATGTGTCCAACTCCTAGAAATACCTTCATGCCCCAACTCACTTACTTCCAGCTAGTAAGGATCACATAATTCCTAACAAAGTTTTGACACAGATTCCCAATTCGGGCATTCAGAACATATAGCACGTTGCTGTAAGCAAGCACATTCTCATTCAAAGTTGCAAGTTACTATGTAGGAACAAGTTTGTATAGGTATTTCAAAGATGCCCAGAACTGAGCTAAACTTGGTATGTGTCTAACTCCTAGAAATAACTTCATGCCCCATCTCCCTTACTTCCAGCTAGTAAGGATCACATAATTCCTAACAAAGTTTTGACACAGATTCCCAATTCGGGCATTCAGAACATATAGCACGTTGCTGCAAGCAAGCACTTTCTCATTCAAAGTTGCAAGTTACTATGTAGGAACAAGTTTGTATAGGTATTTCAAAGATGCCCAGAACTGAGCTAAACGTTGTATGTCTCCAACTCCTAGAAATAACTTCATGCCCCATCTCCCTTACTTCCAGCTAGTAAGGATCACATAATTCCTAACAAAGTTTTGACACAGATTCCCAATTCGGGCATTCAGAACATATAGCACGTTGCTGTAAGCAAGCACATTCTCATTCAAAGTTGCAAGTTACTATGTAGGAACAAGTTTGTATAGGTATTTCAAAGATGCCCAGAACTGTACTAAACTTGGTATGTGTCCAACTCCTAGAAATACCTTCATGCCCCAACTCACTTACTTCCAGCTAGTAAGGATCACATAATTCCTAACAAAGTTTTGACACAGATTCCCAATTCGGGCATTCAGAACATATAGCACGTTGCTGTAAGCAAGCACATTCTCATTCAAAGTTGCAAGTTACTATGTAGGAACAAGTTTGTATAGGTATTTCAAAGATGCCCAGAACTGTGCTAAACTTGGTATGTGTCCAACTCCTAGAAATACCTTCATGCCCCAACTCACTTACTTCCAGCTAGTAAGGATCACATAATTCCTAACAAAGTTTTGACACAGATTCCCAATTCGGGCATTCAGAACATATAGCACGTTGCTGTAAGCAAGCACATTCTCATTCAAAGTTGCAAGTTACTATGTAGGAACAAGTTTGTATAGGTATTTCAAAGATGCCCAGAACTGAACTAAACGTTGTATGTCTCCAACTCCTAGAAATAACTTCATGCCCCATCTCCCTTAATTCCAGCTAGTAAGGATCACATAATTTCCAACAAAGTTTTAACACAGATTCCCAATTCGGGCATTCAGAACATAGAGCACGTTGATGTAAGCAAGCACATTCTTATTCAAAGTTGCAAGTTACTATGTAGGAACAAGTTTGTATAGGTATTTCAAAGATGCCCAGAACTGTGCTAAACTTGGTATGTGTCCAACTCCTAGAAATACCTTCATGCCCCAACTCCCTTACTTCCAGCTAGTAAGGATCACATAATTCCTAACAAAGTTTTGACACAGATTCCCAATTCGGGCATTCAGAACATATAGCACGTTGCTGTAAGCAAGCACATTCTCATTCAAAGTTGCAAGTTACTATGTAGGAACAAGTTTGTATAGGTATTTCAAAGATGCCCAGAACTGTGCTAAACTTGGTATGTGTCCAACTCCTAGAAATACCTTCATGCCCCAACTCACTTACTTCCAGCTAGTAAGGATCACATAATTCCTAACAAAGTTTTGACACAGATTCCCAATTCGGGCATTCAGAACATATAGCACGTTGCTGTAAGCAAGCACATTCTCATTCAAAGTTGCAAGTTACTATGTAGGAACAAGTTTGTATAGGTATTTCAAAGATGCCCAGAACTGAACTAAACGTTGTATGTCTCCAACTCCTAGAAATAACTTCATGCCCCATCTCCCTTAATTCCAGCTAGTAAGGATCACATAATTTCCAACAAAGTTTTAACACAGATTCCCAATTCGGGCATTCAGAACATAGAGCACGTTGATGTAAGCAAGCACATTCTTATTCAAAGTTGCAAGTTACTATGTAGGAACAAGTTTGTATAGGTATTTCAAAGATGCCCAGAACTGTGCTAAACTTGGTATGTGTCCAACTCCTAGAAATACCTTCATGCCCCAACTCCCTTACTTCCAGCTAGTAAGGATCACATAATTCCTAACAAAGTTTTGACACAGATTCCCAATTCGGGCATTCAGAACATATAGCACGTTGCTGCAAGCAAGCACATTCTCATTCAAAGTTGCAAGTTACTATGTAGGAACAAGTTTGTATAGGTATTTCAAAGATGCCCAGAACTGTGCTAAACTTGGTATGTGTCCAACTCCTAGAAATACCTTCATGCCCCAACTCACTTACATGCAGCTAGTAAGGATCACATAATTCCTAACAAAGTTTTGACACAGATTCCCAATTCGGGCATTCAGAACATATAGCACGTTGCTGTAAGCAAGCACATTCTCATTCAAAGTTGCAAGTTACTATGTAGGAACAAGTTTGTATAGGTATTTCAAAGATGCTCAGAACTGAGCTAAACTTGAAATGTCTCCAACTCCTAGAAATAACTTTATGCCCCATCTCCCTTACTTCCAGCTAGTAAGGATTACATAATTCCTAACAAAGTTTTGACACAGATTCCCAATTCGGGCATTCAGAACATGTAGCACGTTGCTGTAAGCAAGCACATTCTCATTCAAAGTTGCAAGTTACTATGTAGGAACAAGTTTGTATAGGTATTTCAAAGATGCCCAGAACTGAGCTAAACGTTGTATGTCTCCAACTCCTAGAAATAACTTCATGCCCCAACTCCCTTACTTCCAGCTAGTAGGGATCACATAATTCCCAACAAAGATTTGACTCAGATTCCCAATTCGGGCATTCAGAACATATAGCACGTTGCTGTAAGCAAGCACATTCTCATTCAAACTTGCAAGTTACTATGTAAGAACAAGTTTGTATAGGTATTTCAAAGATGCCCAGAACTGAGCTAAACTTGGTATGTGTCCAACTCCTAGAAATAACTTCATGCCCCATTGCCCTTACTTCCAGCTAGTAAGGATCACATAATTCCTAACAAAGTTTTGACACAGATTCCCAATTCGGGCATTCAGAACATATAGCACGTTGCTGCAAGCAAGCACATTCTCATTCAAAGTTGCAAGTTACTATGTAGGAATAAGTTTGTATAGGTATTTCAAAAATGCCCAGAACTGAGCTAAACGTTGTATGTCTCCAACTCCTAGAAATAACTTCATGCCCCATCTCACTTACTTCCAGTTAGTAAGGATCACATAATTCCTAACAAAGTTTTGACACAGATTCCCTTTTCGGGCATTCAGAACATATAGCACGTTGCTGTAAGCAAGCACATTCTCATTTAAAGTTGCAAGTTACTATGTAGGAACAAGTTTGTATAGGTATTTCAAAGATGCCCAGAACTGAGCTAAACTTGGTATGTGTCCAACTCCTAGAAATAACTTCATGCCCCATCTCCCTTACTTCCAGCTAGCAAGGATCACATAATTCCTAACAAAGTTTTGACACAGATTCCCAATTCGGGCATTCAGAACATATAGCACGTTGCTGTAAGCAAGCACATTCTCATTCAAAGTTGCAAGTTACTATGTAGGAACTAGTTTGTATAGGTATTTCAAAGATGCCCGGAACTGAGCTAAACTTGGTATGTGTCCAACTCCTAGAAATAACTTCATGCCCCATCTGACTTACTTCCAGCTAGTAAGGATCACATAATTCCTAACAAATTTTGACACAGATTCCCTTTTCGGGCATTCAGAACATATAGCACGTTGCTGTAAGCAAGCACATTCTCATTCAAAGTTGCAAGTTACTATGTAGGAACAAGTTTGTATAGGTATTTCAAAGATGCCCAGAACTGAGCTAAACTTGGTATGTGTCTAACTCCTAGAAATAACTTCATGCCCCATCTCCCTTACTTCCAGCTAGTAAGGATCACATAATTCCTAACAAAGTTTTGACACAGATTCCCAATTCGGGCATTCAGAACATATAGCACGTTGCTGCAAGCAAGCACATTCTCATTCAAAGTTGCAAGTTACTATGTAGTAACAAGTTTGTATAGGTATTTCAAAGATGCCCAGAACTGAGCTAAACGTTGTATGTCTCCAACTCCTAGAAATAACTTCATGCCCCATCTCACTTACTTCCAGCTAGTAAGGATCACATAATTCCTAACAAAGTTTTGACACAGATTCCCAATTCGGGCATTCAGAACATATAGCACGTTGCTGTAAGCAAGCACATTCTCATTCAAAGTTGCAAGTTACTATGTAGGAACAAGTTTGTATAGGTATTTCAAAGATGCCCAGAACTGTACTAAACTTGGTATGTGTCCAACTCCTAGAAATACCTTCATGCCCCAACTCACTTACTTCCAGCTAGTAAGGATCACATAATTCCTAACAAAGTTTTGACACAGATTCCCAATTCGGGCATTCAGAACATATAGCACGTTGCTGTAAGCAAGCACATTCTCATTCAAAGTTGCAAGTTACTATGTAGGAACAAGTTTGTATAGGTATTTCAAAGATGCCCAGAACTGAGCTAAACTTGGTATGTGTCTAACTCCTAGAAATAACTTCATGCCCCATCTCCCTTACTTCCAGCTAGTAAGGATCACATAATTCCTAACAAAGTTTTGACACAGATTCCCAATTCGGGCATTCAGAACATATAGCACGTTGCTGCAAGCAAGCACATTCTCATTCAAAGTTGCAAGTTACTATGTAGGAACAAGTTTGTATAGGTATTTCAAAGATGCCCAGAACTGAGCTAAACGTTGTATGTCTCCAACTCCTAGAAATAACTTCATGCCCCATCTCCCTTACTTCCAGCTAGTAAGGATCACATAATTCCTAACAAAGTTTTGACACAGATTCCCAATTCGGGCATTCAGAACATATAGCACGTTGCTGTAAGCAAGCACATTCTCATTCAAAGTTGCAAGTTACTATGTAGGAACAAGTTTGTATAGGTATTTCAAAGATGCCCAGAACTGTACTAAACTTGGTATGTGTCCAACTCCTAGAAATACCTTCATGCCCCAACTCACTTACTTCCAGCTAGTAAGGATCACATAATTCCTAACAAAGTTTTGACACAGATTCCCAATTCGGGCATTCAGAACATATAGCACGTTGCTGTAAGCAAGCACATTCTCATTCAAAGTTGCAAGTTACTATGTAGGAACAAGTTTGTATAGGTATTTCAAAGATGCCCAGAACTGTGCTAAACTTGGTATGTGTCCAACTCCTAGAAATACCTTCATGCCCCAACTCACTTACTTCCAGCTAGTAAGGATCACATAATTCCTAACAAAGTTTTGACACAGATTCCCAATTCGGGCATTCAGAACATATAGCACGTTGCTGTAAGCAAGCACATTCTCATTCAAAGTTGCAAGTTACTATGTAGGAACAAGTTTGTATAGGTATTTCAAAGATGCCCAGAACTGAACTAAACGTTGTATGTCTCCAACTCCTAGAAATAACTTCATGCCCCATCTCCCTTAATTCCAGCTAGTAAGGATCACATAATTTCCAACAAAGTTTTAACACAGATTCCCAATTCGGGCATTCAGAACATAGAGCACGTTGATGTAAGCAAGCACATTCTTATTCAAAGTTGCAAGTTACTATGTAGGAACAAGTTTGTATAGGTATTTCAAAGATGCCCAGAACTGTGCTAAACTTGGTATGTGTCCAACTCCTAGAAATACCTTCATGCCCCAACTCCCTTACTTCCAGCTAGTAAGGATCACATAATTCCTAACAAAGTTTTGACACAGATTCCCAATTCGGGCATTCAGAACATATAGCACGTTGCTGCAAGCAAGCACATTCTCATTCAAAGTTGCAAGTTACTATGTAGGAACAAGTTTGTATAGGTATTTCAAAGATGCTCAGAACTGAGCTAAACTTGAAATGTCTCCAACTCCTAGAAATAACTTTGTGCCCCATCTCCCTTACTTCCAGCTAGTAAGGATTACATAATTCCTAACAAAGTTTTGACACAGATTCCCAATTCGGGCATTCAGAACATGTAGCACGTTGCTGTAAGCAAGCACATTCTCATTCAAAGTTGCAAGTTTCTATGTAGGAACAAGTTTGTATAGGTATTTCAAAGATGCCCAGAACTGAGCTAAAGGTTGTATGTCTCCAACTCCTAGAAATAACTTCATGCCCCAACTCCCTTACTTCCAGCTAGTAGGGATCACATAATTCCCAACAAAGATTTGACTCAGATTCCCAATTCGGGCATTCAGAACATATAGCACGTTGCTGTAAGCAAGCACATTCTCATTCAAAGTTGCAAGTTACTATGTAGGAACAAGTTTGTATAGGTATTTCAAAGGTGCCCAGAACTGAGCTAAACTTGGTCTGTGTCCAACTCCTAGAAATAACTTCATGCCCCATCGCCCTTACTTCCAGCTAGTAAGGATCACATAATTCCTAACAAAGTTTTGACACAGATTCCCAATTCGGGCATTCAGAACATATAGTACGTTGCTGCAAGCAAGCACATTCTCATTCAAAGTTGCAAGTTACTATGTAGGAATAAGTTTGTATAGGTATTTCAAAAATGCCCAGAACTGAGCTAAACGTTGTATGTCTCCAACTCCTAGAAATAACTTCATGCCCCATCTCACTTACTTCCAGTTAGTAAGGATCACATAATTCCTAACAAAGTTTTGACACAGATTCCCTTTTCGGGCATTCAGAACATATAGCACGTTGCTGTAAGCAAGCATATTCTCATTTAAAGTTGCAAGTTACTATGTAGGAACAAGTTTGTATAGGTATTTCAAAGATGCCCAGAACTGAGCTAAACTTGGTATGTGTCCAACTCCTAGAAATAACTTCATGCCCCATCTCCCTTACTTCCAGCTAGTAAGGATCACATAATTCCTAACAAAGTTTTGACACAGATTCCCAATTCGGGCATTCAGAACATATAGCACGTTGCTGTAAGCAAGCACATTCTCATTCAAAGTTGCAAGTTACTATGTAGGAACTAGTTTGTATAGGTATTTCAAAGATGCCCAGAACTGAGCTAAACTTGGTATGTGTCCAACTCCTAGAAATAACTTCTTGCCCCATCTCCCTTACTACCAGCTAGTAAGGATCACATAATTCCTAACAAAGCTTTGACACAGATTCCCAATTCGGGCATACAGAACATGTAGCACGTTGCTGTAAGCAAGCACATTCTCATTCAAAGTTGCTACTTAATACGTAGGAACAAGTTTGTATAGGTATTTCAAAGATGCCAAGAACTGAGCTAAACGTTGTATGTCTCCAACTCCTAGAAATAACTTCATGCCCCATCTCCCTTACTTCCAGCTAGTAAGGATCACATAATTCCTAACAAAGTTTTGACACAGATTCCCAATTCGGGCATTCAGAACATATAGCACGTTTCTGTAAGCAAGCACATTCTCATTCAAAGTTGCAAGTTACTATGTAGGAACAAGTTTGTATAGGTATTTCAAAGATGCCCAGAACTGAGCTAAACTTGGTATGTCTCCAACTCCTAGAAATAACTTCATGCCCCATCTCCCTTACTTCCATCTAGTAAGGATCACATAATTCCTAACAAAGTTTTGACACAGATTCCCAATTCGGACATTCAGAACATGTAGCACGTTGCTGTAAGCAAGCACATTCTCATTCAAAGTTGCAAGTTACTATGTAGGAACAAGTTTGTATAGGTATTTCAAAGATGCCCAGAACTGAGCTAAACGTTGTATGTCTCCAACTCCTAGAAATAACTTCATGCCCCATCTCCCTTACTTCCAGCTAGTAAGGATCACATAATTCCTAACAAAGTTTTGACACAGATTCCCAATTCGGGCATTCAGAACATATAGCACGTTGCTGTAAGCAAGCACATTCTCATTCAAAGTTGCCAGTTACTATGTAGGAACAAGTTTGTATAGGTATTTCAAAGATGCCCAGAACTGAGCTAAACTTGGTATGTGTCCAACCTCTAGAAATATCTTCATGCCCCAACTCCCTTACTTCCAGCTAGTAAGGATCACATAATTCCTAACAAAGTTTTGACACAGATTCCCAATTCGGTCATTCAGAACATATAGCATGTTTCTGTAAGCAAGCACATTCTCATTCAAAGTTGCAAGTTACTATGTAGGAACAAGTTTGTATAGGTATTTCAAAGATGCCCAGAACTGAGCTAAACGTTGTATGTCTCCAACTCCTAGAAATAACTTCATGCCCCATCTCCCTTAATTCCAGCTAGTAAGGATCACATAATTTCCAACAAAGTTTTAACACAGATTCCCAATTCGGGCATTCAGAACATAGAGCACGTTGATGTAAGCAAGCACATTCTCATTCAAAGTTGCAAGTTACTATGTAGGAACAAGTTTGTATAGGTATTTCAAAGATGCCCAGAACTGAGCTAAACTTGGTATGTGTCCAACTCCTAGAAATAACTTCATGCCCCAACTCCCTTACTTCCAGCTAGTAAGGATCACATAATTCCTAACAAAGTTTTGACACAGATTCCCACTTCGGGCATTCAGAACATGTAGCACGTTGCTGTAAGGAAGCACATTCTCATTCAAAGTTGCAAGTTACTATGTAGTAACAAGTTTGTATAGGTATTTCAAAGATGCCCAGAACTGAGCTAAACGTTGTATGTCTCCAACTCCTAGAAATATCTTCATGCCCCATCTCCCTTACTTCCAGCTAGTAAGGATCACATAATTCCTAACAATGTTTAGACACAGATTCCCAATTCGGGCATTCAGAACATATAGCACGTTGCTGTAAGCAAGCACATTCTCATTCAAAGTTGCCAGTTACTATGTAGGAACAAGTTTGTATAGGTATTTCAAAGATGCCCAGAACTGAGTTAAACTTGGTATGTGTCCAACCTCTAGAAATAACTTCATGCCCCAACTCCCTTACTTCCAGCTAGTAAGGATCACATAATTCCTAACAAAGTTTTGACACAGATTCCCAATTCGGGCATTCAGAACATATAGCACGTTGCTGTAAGCAAGCACATTCTCATTCAAAGTTGCAAGTTACTATGTAGGAGCAAGTTTGAATAGGAATTTCAAAGATGCCCAGAACTGAGCTAAACTTGGTATGTGTCCAACTCCTAGAAATAACTCCATGCCCCATCTCCCTTACTTCCAGCTAGTAAGGATCACATAATTCCTAACAAAGTTTTGACACAGATTCCCAATTCGGGCATTCAGAATATATATCACGTTGCTGTAGGCAAGCAGATTCTCATTCAAAGTTGCAAGTTACTATGTAGGAACAAGTTTGTATAGGTATTTCAAAGATGCCCAGAACTGTGCTAAATTTGGTATGTGTCCAACTCCTAGAAATACCTTCATGCCCCAACTCCCTTACTTCCAGCTAGTAAGGATCACATAATTCCTAACAAATTTTGACACAGATTCCCAATTCGGGCATTCAGAACATATAGCACGTTGCTGTAAGCAAGCACATTCTCATTCAAAGTTGCAAGTTAATATGAAGGAACAAGTTTGTATAGGTATTTCAAAGATGCCCAGAAGTGAGCTAAACGTTGTATGTCTCCAACTCCTAGAAATAACTTCATGCCCCATCTCCCTTACTACCAGCTAGTAAGGATCACATAATTCCTAACAAAGCTTTGACACAGATTCCCAATTCGGGCATACAGAACATGTAGCACGTTGCTGTAAGCAAGCACATTCTCATTCAAAGTTGCTACTTAATACGTAGGAACAAGTTTGTATAGGTATTTCAAAGATGCCAAGAACTGAGCTAAACGTTGTATGTCTCCAACTCCTAGAAATAACTTCATGCCCCATCTCCCTTACTTCCAGCTAGTAAGGATCACATAATTCCTAACAAAGTTTTGACACAGATTCCCAATTCGGGCATTCAGAACATATAGCACGTTTCTGTAAGCAAGCACATTCTCATTCAAAGTTGCAAGTTACTATGTAGGAACAAGTTTGTATAGGTATTTCAAAGGTGCCCAGAACTGAGCTAAACTTGGTATGTCTCCAACTCCTAGAAATAACTTCATGCCCCATCTCCCTTACTTCCATCTAGTAAGGATCACATAATTCCTAACAAAGTTTTGACACAGATTCCCAATTCGGACATTCAGAACATGTAGCACGTTGCTGTAAGCAAGCACATTCTCATTCAAAGTTGCAAGTTACTATGTAGGAACAAGTTTGTATAGGTATTTCAAAGATGCCCAGAACTGAGCTAAACGTTGTATGTCTCCAACTCCTAGAAATAACTTCATGCCCCATCTCCCTTACTTCCAGCTTGTAAGGATCACATAATTCCTAACAAAGTTTTGACACAGATTCCCAATTCGGGCATTCAGAACATATAGCACGTTGCTGTAAGCAAGCACATTCTCATTCAAAGTTGCCAGTTACTATGTAGGAACAAGTTTGTATAGGTATTTCAAAGATGCCCAGAACTGAGCTAAACGTTGTATGTCTCCAACTCCTAGAAATAACTTCATGCCCCATCTCACTTACTTCCAGCTAGTAAGGATCACATAATTCCTAACAAAGTTTTGACACAGATTCCCAATTCGGGCATTCAGAACATATAGCACGTTGCTGTAAGCAAGCACATTCTCATTCAAAGTTGCAAGTTACTATGTAGGAACAAGTTTGTATAGGTATTTCAAAGATGCCCAGAACTGTGCTAAACTTGGTATGTGTCCAACTCCTAGAAATACCTTCATGCCCCAACTCACTTACATGCAGCTAGTAAGGATCACATAATTCCTAACAAAGTTTTGACACAGATTCCCAATTCGGGCATTCAGAACATATAGCACGTTGCTGTAAGCAAGCACATTCTCATTCAAAGTTGCAAGTTACTATGTAGGAACAAGTTTGTATAGGTATTTCAAAGATGCTCAGAACTGAGCTAAACTTGAAATGTCTCCAACTCCTAGAAATAACTTTATGCCCCATCTCCCTTACTTCCAGCTAGTAAGGATTACATAATTCCTAACAAAGTTTTGACACAGATTCCCAATTCGGGCATTCAGAACATGTAGCACGTTGCTGTAAGCAAGTACATTCTCATTCAAAGTTGCAAGTTACTATGTAGGAACAAGTTTGTATAGGTATTTCAAAGATGCCCAGAACTGAGCTAAAGGTTGTATGTCTCCAACTCCTAGAAATAACTTCATGCCCCAACTCCCTTACTTCCAGCTAGTAGGGATCACATAATTCCCAACAAAGATTTGACTCAGATTCCCAATTCGGGCATTCAGAACATATAGCACGTTGCTGTAAGCAAGCACATTCTCATTCAAAGTTGCAAGTTACTATGTAGGAACAAGTTTGTATAGGTATTTCAAAGGTGCCCAGAACTGAGCTAAACTTGGTCTGTGTCCAACTCCTAGAAATAACTTCATGCCCCATCGCCCTTACTTCCAGCTAGAAAGGATCACATAATTCCTAACAAAGTTTTGACACAGATTCCCAATTCGGGCATTCAGAACATATAGCACGTTGCTGCAAGCAAGCACATTCTCATTCAAAGTTGCAAGTTACTATGTAGGAATAAGTTTGTATAGGTATTTCAAAAATGCCCAGAACTGAGCTAAACGTTGTATGTCTCCAACTCCTAGAAATAACTTCATGCCCCATCTCACTTACTTCCAGTTAGTAAGGATCACATAATTCCTAACAAAGTTTTGACACAGATTCCCTTTTCGGGCATTCAGAACATATAGCACGTTGCTGTAAGCAAGCACATTCTCATTTAAAGTTGCAAGTTACTATGTAGGAACAAGTTTGTATAGGTATTTCAAAGATGCCCAGAACTGAGCTAAACTTGGTATGTGTCCAACTCCTAGAAATAACTTCATGCCCCATCTCTCTTACTTCCAGCTAGTAAGGATCACATAATTCCTAACAAAGTTTTGACACAGATTCCCAATTCGGGCATTCAGAACATATAGCACGTTGCTGTAAGCAAGCACATTCTCATTCAAAGTTGCAAGTTACTATGTAGGAACTAGTTTGTATAGGTATTTCAAAGATGCCCAGAACTGAGCTAAACTTGGTATGTGTCCAACTCCTAGAAATAACTTCATGCCCCATCTCCCTTACTTCCAGCTAGTAAGGATCACATAATTCCTAACAAAGTTTTGACACAGATTCCCTTTTCGGGCATTCAGAACATATAGCACGTTGCTGTAAGCAAGCACATTCTCATTCAAAGTTGCAAGTTACTATGTAGGAACAAGTTTGTATAGGTATTTCAAAGATGCCCAGAACTGAGCTAAACTTGGTATGTGTCCAACTCCTAGAAATAACTTCATGCCCCATCTCCCTTACTTCCAGCTAGTAAGGATCACATAATTCCTAACAAAGTTTTGACACAGATTCCCAATTCGGGCATTCAGAACATATAGCACGTTGCTGCAAGCAAGCACATTCTCATTCAAAGTTGCAAGTTACTATGTAGTAACAAGTTTGTATAGGTATTTCAAAGATGCCCAGAACTGAGCTAAACGTTGTATGTCTCCAACTCCTAGAAATATCTTCATGCCCCATCTCCCTTACTTCCAGCTAGTAAGGATCACATAATTCCTAACAATGTTTAGACACAGATTCCCAATTCGGGCATTCAGAACATATAGCACGTTGCTGTAAGCAAGCACATTCTCATTCAAAGTTGCCAGTTACTATGTAGGAACAAGTTTGTATAGGTATTTCAAAGATGCCCAGAACTGAGTTAAACTTGGTATGTGTCCAACCTCTAGAAATAACTTCATGCCCCAACTCCCTTACTTCCAGCTAGTAAGGATCACATAATTCCTAACAAAGTTTTGACACAGATTCCCAATTCGGGCATTCAGAACATATAGCACGTTGCTGTAAGCAAGCACATTCTCATTCAAAGTTGCAAGTTACTATGTAGGAGCAAGTTTGAATAGGAATTTCAAAGATGCCCAGAACTGAGCTAAACTTGGTATGTGTCCAACTCCTAGAAATAACTCCATGCCCCATCTCCCTTACTTCCAGCTAGTAAGGATCACATAATTCCTAACAAAGTTTTGACACAGATTCCCAATTCGGGCATTCAGAATATATATCACGTTGCTGTAGGCAAGCAGATTCTCATTCAAAGTTGCAAGTTACTGTGTAGGAACAAGTTTGTATAGGTATTTCAAAGATGCCCAGAACTGTGCTAAATTTGGTATGTGTCCAACTCCTAGAAATACCTTCATGCCCCAACTCCCTTACTTCCAGCTAGTAAGGATCACATAATTCCTAACAAATTTTGACACAGATTCCCAATTCGGGCATTCAGAACATATAGCACGTTGCTGTAAGCAAGCACATTCTCATTCAAAGTTGCAAGTTAATATGAAGGAACAAGTTTGTATAGGTATTTCAAAGATGCCCAGAAGTGAGCTAAACGTTGTATGTCTCCAACTCCTAGAAATAACTTCATGCCCCATCTCCCTTACTACCAGCTAGTAAGGATCACATAATTCCTAACAAAGCTTTGACACAGATTCCCAATTCGGGCATACAGAACATGTAGCACGTTGCTGTAAGCAAGCACATTCTCATTCAAAGTTGCTACTTAATACGTAGGAACAAGTTTGTATAGGTATTTCAAAGATGCCAAGAACTGAGCTAAACGTTGTATGTCTCCAACTCCTAGAAATAACTTCATGCCCCATCTCCCTTACTTCCAGCTAGTAAAGATCACATAATTCCTAACAAAGTTTTGACACAGATTCCCAATTCGGGCATTCAGAACATATAGCACGTTTCTGTAAGCAAGCACATTCTCATTCAAAGTTGCAAGTTACTATGTAGGAACAAGTTTGTATAGGTATTTCAAAGATGCCCAGAACTGAGCTAAACGTTGTATGTCTCCAACTCCTAGAAATAACTTCATGCCCCATCTCCCTTAATTCCAGCTAGTAAGGATCACATAATTTCCAACAAAGTTTTAACACAGATTCCCAATTCGGGCATTCAGAACATAGAGCACGTTGATGTAAGCAAGCACATTCTCATTCAAAGTTGCAAGTTACTATGTAGGAACAAGTTTGTATAGGTATTTCAAAGATGCCCAGAACTGAGCTAAACTTGGTATGTGTCCAACTCCTAGAAATAACTTCATGCCCCAACTCCCTTACTTCCAGCTAGTAAGGATCACATAATTCCTAACAAAGTTTTGACACAGATTCCCACTTCGGGCATTCAGAACATGTAGCACGTTGCTGTAAGGAAGCACATTCTCATTCAAAGTTGCAAGTTACTATGTAGTAACAAGTTTGTATAGGTATTTCAAAGATGCCCAGAACTGAGCTAAACGTTGTATGTCTCCAACTCCTAGAAATATCTTCATGCCCCATCTCCCTTACTTCCAGCTAGTAAGGATCACATAATTCCTAACAATGTTTAGACACAGATTCCCAATTCGGGCATTCAGAACATATAGCACGTTGCTGTAAGCAAGCACATTCTCATTCAAAGTTGCCAGTTACTATGTAGGAACAAGTTTGTATAGGTATTTCAAAGATGCCCAGAACTGAGTTAAACTTGGTATGTGTCCAACCTCTAGAAATAACTTCATGCCCCAACTCCCTTACTTCCAGCTAGTAAGGATCACATAATTCCTAACAAAGTTTTGACACAGATTCCCAATTCGGGCATTCAGAACATATAGCACGTTGCTGTAAGCAAGCACATTCTCATTCAAAGTTGCAAGTTACTATGTAGGAGCAAGTTTGAATAGGATTTTCAAAGATGCCCAGAACTGAGCTAAACTTGGTATGTGTCCAACTCCTAGAAATAACTCCATGCCCCATCTCCCTTACTTCCAGCTAGTAAGGATCACATAATTCCTAACAAAGTTTTGACACAGATTCCCAATTCGGGCATTCAGAATATATATCACGTTGCTGTAGGCAAGCAGATTCTCATTCAAAGTTGCAAGTTACTATGTAGGAACAAGTTTGTATAGGTATTTCAAAGATGCCCAGAACTGTGCTAAATTTGGTATGTGTCCAACTCCTAGAAATACCTTCATGCCCCAACTCCCTTACTTCCAGCTAGTAAGGATCACATAATTCCTAACAAATTTTGACACAGATTCCCAATTCGGGCATTCAGAACATATAGCACGTTGCTGTAAGCAAGCACATTCTCATTCAAAGTTGCAAGTTAATATGAAGGAACAAGTTTGTATAGGTATTTCAAAGATGCCCAGAAGTGAGCTAAACGTTGTATGTCTCCAACTCCTAGAAATAACTTCATGCCCCATCTCCCTTACTACCAGCTAGTAAGGATCACATAATTCCTAACAAAGCTTTGACACAGATTCCCAATTCGGGCATACAGAACATGTAGCACGTTGCTGTAAGCAAGCACATTCTCATTCAAAGTTGCTACTTAATACGTAGGAACAAGTTTGTATAGGTATTTCAAAGATGCCAAGAACTGAGCTAAACGTTGTATGTCTCCAACTCCTAGAAATAACTTCATGCCCCATCTCCCTTACTTCCAGCTAGTAAGGATCACATAATTCCTAACAAAGTTTTGACACAGATTCCCAATTCGGGCATTCAGAACATATAGCACGTTTCTGTAAGCAAGCACATTCTCATTCAAAGTTGCAAGTTACTATGTAGGAACAAGTTTGTATAGGTATTTCAAAGATGCCCAGAACTGAGCTAAACTTGGTATGTCTCCAACTCCTAGAAATAACTTCATGCCCCATCTCCCTTACTTCCATCTAGTAAGGATCACATAATTCCTAACAAAGTTTTGACACAGATTCCCAATTCGGACATTCAGAACATGTAGCACGTTGCTGTAAGCAAGCACATTCTCATTCAAAGTTGCAAGTTACTATGTAGGAACAAGTTTGTATAGGTATTTCAAAGATGCCCAGAACTGAGCTAAACGTTGTATGTCTCCAACTCCTAGAAATAACTTCATGCCCCATCTCCCTTACTTCCAGCTAGTAAGGATCACATAATTCCTAACAAAGTTTTGACACAGATTCCCAATTCGGGCATTCAGAACATATAGCACGTTGCTGTAAGCAAGCACATTCTCATTCAAAGTTGCCAGTTACTATGTAGGAACAAGTTTGTATAGGTATTTCAAAGATGCCCAGAACTGAGCTAAACTTGGTATGTGTCCAACCTCTAGAAATTTCTTCATGCCCCAACTCCCTTACTTCCAGCTAGTAAGGATCACATAATTCCTAACAAAGTTTTGACACAGATTCCCAATTCGGGCATTCAGAACATATAGCACGTTGCTGTAAGCAAGCACATTCTCATTCAAAGTTGCAAGTTACTATGTAGGAACATGTTTGTATAGGTATTTCAAAGATGCCAAGAACTGAGCTAAACGTTGTATGTCTCCAACTCCTAGAAATAACTTCATGCCCCATCTCCCTTACTTCCAGCTAGTAAGGATCACATAATTCCTAACAAAGTTTTGACACAGATTCCCAATTCGGTCATTCAGAACATATAGCACGTTTCTGTAAGCAAGCACATTCTCATTCAAAGTTGCAAGTTACTATGTAGGAACAAGTTTGTATAGGTATTTCAAAGATGCCCAGAACTGAGCTAAACGTTGTATGTCTCCAACTCCTAGAAATAACTTCATGCCCCATCTCCCTTAATTCCAGCTAGTAAGGATCACATAATTTCCAACAAAGTTTTAACACAGATTCCCAATTCGGGCATTCAGAACATGTAGCACGTTGCTGTAAGGAAGCACATTCTCATTCAAAGTTGCAAGTTACTATGTAGGAACAAGTTTGTATAGGTATTTCAAAGATGCCCAGAACTGAGCTAAACATTGTATGTCTCCAACTCCTAGAAATAACTTCATGCCCCATCACCCTTACTTCCAACTAGTAAGGATCACATAATTCCTAACAAAGTTTTGACACAGATTCCCAATTCGGGCATTCAAACATATAGCACGTTGCTGTAAGCAAGCACATTCCCATTCAAACTTGCAAGTTACTATGTAGGAACAAGTTTGTATAGGTATTTCAAAGATGCCCAGAACTGAGCTAAACTTTGTATGTCTCCAACTCCTAGAAATAACTTCATGCCCCATCTCCCTTACTTGCAGCTAGTAAGGATCACATAATTCCTAACAAAGTTTTGACACAGATTCCCAATTCGGGCATACAGAACATATAGCACGTTGCTGTAAGCAAGCACATTCTCATTCAAAGTTGCAAGTTACTATGTAGGAACAAGTTTGTATAGGTATTTCAAAGATGCCCAGAACTGAGCTAAACTTGGTATGTCTCCAACTCCTAGAAACAACTTCATGCCCCATCTCCCTTACTTCCAGCTAGTAAGGATCACATAATTCCTAAGAAAATTTTGACACAGATTCCTAATTCGGGCATTCAGAACATGTAGCACGTTGCTGTAAGCAAGCACATTCTCATTCAAAGTTGCAAGTTACTATGTAGAAACAAGTTTGTTTAGGTATTTCAAAGATGTCCAGAACTGAGCTAAACGTTGTATGTCTCCAACTCCTAGAAATAACTTCATGCCCCATCTCCCTTATTTCCAGCTAGTAAGGATCACATAATTCCTAAGAAAGTTTTGACATAGATTCCCAATTCGGGCATTCAGTTCATATAGCACGTTGATGTAAGCAAGCACATTCTCATTCAAAGTTGCAAGTTACTATGTAGGAACAAGTTTGTATAGGTATTTCAAAGATGCCCGAACTGTGCTAAACTTGGTATGTGTCCAACTCCTAGAAATATCTTCATGCCCCAACTCCCTTACTTCCAGCTAGTAAGGATAACATAATTCCTAACAAATTTTGACACAGATTCCCAATTCGGGCATTCAGAACATATAGCACGTTGCTGTAAGCAAGCACATTCTCATTCAAAGTTGCAAGTTAATATGTAGGAACAAGTTGGTATAGGTATTTCAAAGATGCCCAGAACTGAGCTAAACTTGGTATGTGTCCAACTCCTAGAAATAACTTCATGCTCCATCTTCCTTACTTCCAGCTAGTAAGGATCACATAATTCCTAACAAAGTTTTGACACAGATTCCCAAATCGGGCATTCAGAACATATAGCACGTTGCTGCAAGCAAGCACATTCTCATTCAAAGTTGCAAGTTACTATGTAGGAACAAGTTTGTATAGGTATTTCAAAGATGCCCAGAAGTGAGCTAAACGTTGTATGTCTCCAACTCCTAGAAATAACTTCATGCCCCATCTCCCTTACTTCCAGCTTGTAAGGATCACATAATTCCTAACAAAGTTTTGACACAGATTCCCAATTCGGGCATTCAGAACATATAGCACGTTGCTGTAAGCAAGCAGATTCTCATTCAAAGATGCAAGTTACTATGTAGGAACAAGTTTGTATAGGTATTTCAAAGATGCCCAGAACTGAGCTAAACGTGGTATGTCTCCAACTCCTAGAAATAACTTCATGCCCCATCTCCCTTACTTCCAGCTAGTAAGGATCACATAATTCCTAACAAAGTTTTGACACAGATTCCCAATTCTGGCATTCAGCACATATAGCACGTTGCTGTAAGCAAGCACATTCTCATTCAAAGTTGCAAGTTTCTATGTAGGAACAAGTTTGTATAGGTATTTCAAAGATGCCCAGAACTGAGCTAAACTTGGTATGTCTCCAACTCCTAGAAATAACATCATGCCCCATCTCCCTTACTTCCAGCTAGTAAGGATCACATAATTCCTAACAAAGTATTGACAGAGATTCCAATTCGGGCATTGAGAACATATAGCACGTTGCTGTAAGCAAGCACATTCTCATTCAAAGTTGGAAGTTACTATGTAGGAACAAGTTTGTATAGGTATTTCAAAGATGCCCAGAACTGAGCTAAACGTTGTATGTGTCCAACTCCTAGAAATAACTTCATGCCCCATCTCCCTTACTTCCAGCTAGTAAGGATCACATAAATCCTAACAAAGTTTTGACACAGATTCCCTTTTCGGGCATTCAGACCATATAGCACGTTGCTGTAAGCAAGCACATTCTCATTCAAAGTTGCAAGTTACTATGTAGGAACAAGTTTGTACAGGTATTTCAAAGATGCCCAGAACTGAGCTAAACTTGGCATGTGTCCAACTCCTAGAAATAACTTCATGCCCCAACTCCCTTACTTCCAGCTAGTAAGGCTCACATAATTCCTAACAAATTTTTGACACATATTCCCAATTCGGGCATTCAGAACATATAGCACGTTGCTGCAAGCAAGCACATTCTCATTCAAAGATGCAAGTTACTATGTAGGAACAAGTTTGTACAGGTATTTCAAAGATGCCCAGAACTGAGCTAAACTTCGTATGTGTCCAACTCCTAGAAATAACTTTATGCCCCATCTCCCTTACTTCCAGCTAGTAAGGATCACATAATTCCTAACAAAGTTTTGACACAGATTCCCAATTCGGGCATTCAGAACATATAGCACGTTGCTGCAAGCAAGCACATTCTCATTCAAAGATGCAAGTTACTATGTAGGAACAAGTTTGTATAGGTATTTCAAAGATGCCCAGAACTGAGCTAAACTTGGTAGGTCTCCAACTCCTAGAAATAACTTCATTCCCCATCTCCCTTACTTCCAGCTAGTAAGGATCACATAATTCCTAACAAACTTTTGACACACATTCCCAATTCGGGCATTCAGAACATATAGCACGTTGCTGCAAGCAAGCACATTCTCATTCAAAGTTGCAAGTTACTATGTAGGAACAAGTTTGTATAGGTATTTCAAAGATGCCCAGAACTGAGCTAAACTTGGTATGTCTCCAACTCCTAGAAATAATTTCATGCCCCATCTCCCTTACTTCCAGCTAGTAAGGATCACATAATTCCTAACAAAGTTTTGACACAGATTACCAATTCGGGCATTAAGAACATATAGCACGTTGCTATGAGCAAGCACATTCTCATTCAAAGGTGCAAGTTACTATGTAGGAACAAGTTTGTATAGGTATTTCAAAGATGCCCAGAACTGAGCTAAACTTGGTATGTGTCCAACTCCTAGAAATAATTTCATGCCCCATCTCACTTACTTCCAGCTATTAAGGATCACATAATTCCTAACAAAATTTGGACACAGATTCCCAATTCGGGCATTCAAAACATATAGCACGTTGCTGTAAGCAAGCACATTCTCATTCAAAGTTGCAAGTTACTATGTAGGAACAAGTTTGTATAGGTATTTCAAAGATGCCCAGAACTGAGCTAAACTTGGTATGTTTCGAACTCCTAGAAATATCTTCATGCCCCAACTCCCTTACTTCCAGCTAGTAAGGATCACATAATTCCTAACAAATTTTGACACAGATTCCCAATTCGGGCATTCAGAACATATAGCACGTTGCTGAAAGCAAGCACATTCTCATTCAAAGTTGCAAGTTAATATGTAGGAACAAGTTTGTATAGGTATTTCAAAGATGCCCAGTACTGAGCTAAACTTGGTATGTGTCCAACTCCTAGAAATAACTTCATGCCCCATCTCCCTTACTTCCAGCTAGTAAGGATCACATAATTCCTAACAAAGTTTTGACACAGATTCCCAATTCGGGCATTCAGAACATATAGCACGTTGCTGCAAGCAAGCACATTCTCATTCAAACTTGCAAGTTACTATGTAGGAACAAGTTTGTATAGGTATTTCAAAGATGCCCAGAACTGAGCTAAACTTGGTATGTCTCCAACTCCTAGAAATAACTTCATGCCCCATCTCCCTTACTTCCAGCTAGTCAGGATCACATAATTCCTAACAAAGTTTTGACACAGATTCCCTTTTCGGGCATTCAGACCATATAGCACGTTGCTGTAAGCAAGCACATTCTCATTCAAAGTTGCAAGTTACTATGTAGGAACAAGTTTGTATAGGTATTTCTAAGATGCCCAGAACTGTGCTAAACTTGGTTTGTGTCCAACTCCTAGAAATAGCTTCATGCCCCAACTCCCTTACTTCCAGCTAGTAAGGATCACATAATTCCTAACAAATTTTGACACAGATTCCCAATTCGGGCATTCAGAACATATAGCAGGTTGCTGCAAGCAAGCACATTCTCATTAAAAATTACAAGTTACTATGTAGGAACAAGTTTGTATAGGTATTTCAAAGATGCCCAGAACTGAGCTAAACTTGGTATGTCTCCAACTCCTAGAAATAACTTCATGCCCCATCTCCCTTACTTCCAGCTAGTAAGGATCACATAATTCCTAACAAAGTTTTGACACAGATTCCCAATTCGGGCATTCAGAACATATAGCACGTTGCTGAAAGCAAGCACATTCTCATTCAAAGTTGCAAGTTAATATGTAGGAACAAGTTTGTATAGGTATTTCAAAGATGCCCAGTACTGAGCTAAACTTGGTATGTGTCCAACTCCTAGAAATAACTTCATGCCCCATCTCCCTTACTTCCAGCTAGTAAGGATCACATAATTCCTAACAAAGTTTTGACACAGATTCCCAATTCGGGCATTCAGAACATATAGCACGTTGCTGCAAGCAAGCACATTCTCATTCAAACTTGCAAGTTACTATGTAGGAACAAGTTTGTATAGGTATTTCAAAGATGCCCAGAACTGAGCTAAACTTGGTATGTCTCCAACTCCTAGAAATAACTTCATGCCCCATCTCCCTTACTTCCAGCTAGTAAGGATCACATAATTCCTAACAAAGTTTTGACACAGATTCCCAATTCAGGCATTCAGAACATATAGCACGTTGCTGCAAGCAAGCACATTCTCATTCAAAGATGCAAGTTACTATGTAGGAACAAGTTTGTATAGGTATTTCAAAGATGCCCAGAACTGAGCTAAACTTGGTATGTGTCCAACTCCTAGAAATAACTTCATGCCCCATCTCCCTTACTTCCAGCTAGTAAGGATCACATAATTCCTAACAAAGTTTTGACACAGATTCCCTTTTCGGGCATTCAGACCATATAGCACGTTGCTGTAAGCAAGCACATTCTCATTCAAAGTTGCAAGTTACTATGTAGGAACAAGTTTGTATAGGTATTTCTAAGATGCCCAGAACTGTGCTAAACTTGGTTTGTGTCCAACTCCTAGAAATAGCTTCATGCCCCAACTCCCTTACTTCCAGCTAGTAAGGATCACATAATTCCTAACAAATTTTGACACAGATTCCCAATTCGGGCATTCAGAACATATAGCAGGTTGCTGCAAGCAAGCACATTCTCATTAAAAATTACAAGTTACTATGTAGGAACAAGTTTGTATAGGTATTTCAAAGATGCCCAGAACTGAGCTAAACTTGGTATGTCTCCAACTCCTAGAAATAACTTCATGCCCCATCTCCCTTACTTCCAGCTAGTAAGGATCACATAATTCCTAACAAAGTTTTGACACAGATTCCCAATTCGGACATTCAGAACATATAGCACGTTGCTGCAAGCAAGCACATTCTCATTCAAAGTTGCAAGTTACTATGTAGGAACAAGTTTGTATAGGTATTTCAAAGATGCCCAGAACTGAGCTAAACTTGGTATGTGTCCAACTCCTAGAAATAATTTCATGCCCCATCTCACTTACTTCCAGCTAGTAAGGATCACATAATTCCTAACAAAGTTTTGACACAGATTCCCAATTCGGGCATTCAGAACATATAGCACGTTGCTGTAAGCAAGCACATTCTCATTCAAAGTTGCAAGTTACTATGTAGGAACAAGTTTGTATAGGTATTTCAAAGATGCCGAGAACTGAGCTAAACTTGGTATGTCTCCAACTCCTAGAAATAACTTCATGCCCCATCTCACTTACTTCCAGCTAGTAAGGATCACATAACTCCTAACAAAGTTTTGACACAGATTCCCTTTTCAGGCATTCAGAGCATATAGCATGTTGCTGTAAGCAAGCACATTCTCATTCAAAGTTGCAAGTTACTATGTAGGAACAAGTTTGTATAGGTATTTCAAAGATGCCCAGAACTGAGCTAAACTTGGTATGTGTCCAACTCCTAGAAATAATTTCATGCCCCATCTCACTTACTTCCAGCTAGTAAGGATCACATAATTCCTAACAAAGTTTTGACACAGATTCCCAATTCGGGCATTCAGAACATATAGCACGTTGCTGTAAGCAAGCACATTCTCATTCAAAGTTGCAAGTTACTATGTAGGAACAAGTTTGTATAGGTATTTCAAAGATGCCCAGAACTGAGCTAAACTTGGTATGTCTCCAACTCCTAGAAATAACTTCATGCCCCATCTCACTTACTTCCAGCTAGTAAGGATCACATAACTCCTAACAAAGTTTTGACACAGATTCCCTTTTCAGGCATTCAGAGCATATAGCACGTTGCTGTAAGCAAGCACATTCTCATTCAAAGTTGCAAGTTGCTATGTAGGAACAAGTTTGTATAGGTATTTCAAAGATGCCCAGAACTGAGCTAAACTTCGTATGTGTCCAACTCCTAGAAATACCTTCATGCCCCAACTCCCTTACTTCCAGCTAGTAAGGATCACATAATTCCTAACAAATTTTGACACAGATTCCCAATTCGGGCATTCAGAACATATAGCACGTTGCTGTAAGCAAGCACATTCTCATTCAAAGTTGCAAGTTACTATGTAGGAACAAGTTTGTATAGGTATTTCAAAGATTCCAAGAACTGAGCTAAACTTGGTATCTGTCCAACTCCTAGAAATAACTTCATGCCCCATCTCCCTTACTTCCAGCTAGTAAGGATCACATAATTTCCAACAAAGTTTTGACACAGATTCCCAATTCGGGCATTCAGAACATATAGCACGTTGCTGTAAGCAAGCACATTCTCATTCAAAGTTGCAAGTTGCTATGTAGGAACAAGTTTGTATAGGTATTTCAAAGATGCCCAGAACTGAGCTAAACGTTGTATGTCTCCAACTCCTAGAAATAACTTCATGCCCCATCTCACTTACTTCCAGCTAGTAAGGATCACATAATTCCTAACAAAGTTTTGACACAGATTCCCAATTCGGGCATTCAGAACATATAGCACGTTGCTGTAAGCAAGCACATTCTCGTTCAAAAATGCAAGTTACTATGTAGGAACAAGTTTGTATAGGTATTTCAAAGATGCCCAGAACTGAGCTAAACTTGGTATGTGTCCAACTCCTAGAAATAACTTCATGCTCCATCTCCCTTACTTCCAGGTAGTAAGGATCACATAATTCCTAACAAAGTTTTGACACAGATTCCCAATTCGGGCATTCAGAACATATAGCACGTTGCTGCAAGCAAGCACATTCTCATTCAAAGTTGCAAGTTACTATGTAGGAACAAGTTTGTATAGGTATTTCAAAGATGACCAGAACTGAGCTAAACATTGTATGTGTCCAACACCTAGAAATACCTTCATGCCCCAACTGCCCCAACTCCCTTACTTCCAGCTAGTAAGGATCACATAATTTCTAACAAAGTTTTGACACAGATTCCCAATTCGGGCATTCAGAACATATAGCACGTTGCTGTAAGCAAGCACATTCTCATTCAAAGTTGCAAGTTACTATGTAGGAACAAGTTTGTATAGGTATTTCAAAGATGCCCAGAACTGAGCTAAACTTGGTATGTCTCCAACTCCTAGAAATAACTTCATGCCCCATCTCCCTTACTGCTAGCTAGTAAGGATCACATAATTCCTAACAAAGTTTTGACACAGATTCCCAATGCGGGCATTCAGAACATATAGCACGTTGCTGTAAGCAAGCACATTCTCATTCAAAGATGCAAGTTACTATGTAGGAACAAGTTTGTATAGGTATTTCAAAGATGCCCAGAACTGAGCTAAACTTGGTATGTCTCCAACTCCTAGAAATACCTTCATGCCCTAACTCCCTTACTTCCAGCTAGTAAGGATCACATAATTCCTAACAAATTTTGACACAGATTCCGAATTCGGGCATTCAGAACATATAGCACGTTGCTGTAAGCAAGCAGATTCTCATTCAAAGTTGCAAGTTACTATGTAGGAACAAGTTTGTATAGGTATTTCAAAGATGCCCAGAACTGAGCTAAACTTGGTATGTGTCCAACTCCTAGAAATAACTTCATGCCCCATCTCCCTTACTTCCAGCTAGTAAGGATCACATAATTCCTAACAAAGTTTTGACACAGATTCCCAATTAAGGCATTCAGAACATATAGCACGTTGCTGTAAGCAAGCACATTCTCATTCAAAGATGCAAGTTACTATGTAGGAACAAGTTTGTATAGGTATTTCAAAGATGCCCAGAACTGAGCTAAATGTAGTATGTCTCCAACTCCTAGAAATAATTTCATGCCCCATCTCCATTACTTCCAGCTAGTAAGGATCACATAATTCCTAACAAAGTTTTGACACAGATTCCCAATTCGGGCATTCAGAACATATAGCACGTTGCTGTAAGCAAGCACATTCTCATTCAAAGTTGCAAGTTACTATGTAGGAACAAGTTTGTATAGGTATTTCAAAATGCCCAGAACTGAGCTAAACTTGGTATGTGTCCAACTCCTAGAAATAACTTCATGCCCCATCTCCCTTACTTCCAGCTAGTAATGATCACATAATTCCTAACAAAGTTTTGACACAGATTCCCAAATAAGGCATTCAGAACATATAGCACCTTGCTGTAAGCAAGCAGATTCTCATTCAAAGATGCAAGTTACTATGTAGGAACAAGTTTGTATAGGTATTTCAAAGATGCCCAGAACTGAGCTAAACGTGGTATGTCTCCAACTCCTAGAAATAACTTCATGCCCCATCTCCCTTACTTCCAGCTAGTAAGGATCACATAATTCCTAACAAAGTTTTGACACAGATTCCCAATTCGGGCATTCAGAACATATAGCACGTTGCTGTAAACAAGCACATTCTCATTCAAAGTTGCAAGTTACTATGTAGGAACAAGTTTGTATAGGTATTTCAAAGATGCCCAGAACTGAGCTAAACGTTGTATGTCTCCAACTCCTAGAAATAACTTCATGCCCCATCTCACTTACTTCCAGCTAGTAAGGATCACATAATTCCTAACAAAGTTTTGACACAGATTCCCAATTCGGGCATTCAGGACATATAGCACGTTGCTGTAAGCAAGCACATTCTCGTTCAAAAATGCAAGTTACTATGTAGGAACAAGTTTGTATAGGTATTTCAAAGATGCCCAGAACTGAGCTAAACTTGGTATGTGTCCAACTCCTAGAAATAACTTCATGCTCCATCTCCCTTACTTCCAGGTAGTAAGGATCACATAATTCCTAACAAAGTTTTGACACAGATTCCCAATTCGGGCATTCAGAACATATAGCACGTTGCTGCAAGCAAGCACATTCTCATTCAAAGTTGCAAGTTACTATGTAGGAACAAGTTTGTATAGGTATTTCAAAGATGACCAGAACTGAGCTAAACATTGTATGTGTCCAGCACCTAGAAATACCTTCATGCCCCAACTGCCCCAACTCCCTTACTTCCAGCTAGTAAGGATCACATAATTCCTAACAAAGTTTTGACACAGATTCCCAATTCGGGCATTGAGAACATATAGCACGTTGCTGTAAGCAAGCACATTCTCATTCAAAGTTGCAAGTTACTATGTAGGAACAAGTTTGTATAGGTATTTCAAAGATGCCCAGAACTGAGCTAAACTTGGTATGTCTCCAACTCCTAGAAATAACTTCATGCCCCATCTCCCTTACTGCTAGCTAGTAAGGATCACATAATTCCTAACAAAGTTTTGACACAGATTCCCAATTCGGGCATTCAGAACATATAGCACGTTGCTGTAAGCAAGCACATTCTCATTCAAAGATGCAAGTTACTATGTAGGAACAAGTTTGTATAGGTATTTCAAAGATGCCCAGAACTGAGCTAAACTTGGTATGTCTCCAACTCCTAGAAATACCTTCATGCCCTAACTCCCTTACTTCCAGCTAGTAAGGATCACATAATTCCTAACAAATTTTGACACAGATTCCGAATTCGGGCATTCAGAACATATAGCACGTTGCTGTAAGCAAGCAGATTCTCATTCAAAGTTGCAGGTTACTATGTAGGAACAAGTTTGTATAGGTATTTCAAAGATGCCCAGAACTGAGCTAAACTTGGTATGTGTCCAACTCCTAGAAATAACTTCATGCCCCATCTCCCTTACTTCCAGCTAGTAAGGATCACATAATTCCTAACAAAGTTTTGACACAGATTCCCAATTAAGGCATTCAGAACATATAGCACGTTGCTGTAAGCAAGCACATTCTCATTCAAAGATGCAAGTTACTATGTAGGAACAAGTTTGTATAGGTATTTCAAAATGCCCAGAACTGAGCTAAACTTGGTATGTGTCCAACTCCTAGAAATAACTTCATGCCCCATCTCCCTTACTTCCAGCTAGTAATGATCACATAATTCCTAACAAAGTTTTGACACAGATTCCCAAATAAGGCATTCAGAACATATAGCACCTTGCTGTAAGCAAGCAGATTCTCATTCAAAGATGCAAGTTACTATGTAGGAACAAGTTTGTATAGGTATTCAAAGATGCCCAGAACTGAGCTAAACGTGGTATGTCTCCAACTCCTAGAAATAACTTCATGCCCCATCTCCCTTACTTCCAGCTAGTAAGGATCACATAATTCCTAACAAAGTTTTGACACAGATTCCCAATTCGGGCATTCAGAACATATAGCACGTTGCTGTAAACAAGCACATTCTCATTCAAAGTTGCAAGTTACTATGTAGGAACAAGTTTGTATAGGTATTTCAAAGATGCCCAGAACTGAGCTAAACTTGGTATGTGTCCAACTCCTAGAAATAACTTCATGCCCCATCTCCCTTACTTCCAGCTTGTAAGGATCACATAATTCCTAACAAAGTTTTGACACAGATTCCCAATTCGGGCATTCAGAACATATAGCACGTTGCTGTAAGCAAGCACATTCTCATTCAAAGTTGCAAGTTACTATGTAGGAACAAGTTTGTATAGGTATTTCAAAGATGCCCAGAACTGAGCTAAACGTTGTATGTCTCCAACTCCTAGAAATAACTTCATGCCCCATCTCATTTACTTCCAGCTAGTAAGGATCCCATAATTCCTAACAAAGTTTTGACACAGATTCCCTTTTTGGGCATTCAGAGGATATAGCACGTTGCTGTAAGCAAGCAATTCTCATTCAAAGTTGCAAGTTACTATGTAGGAACAAGTTTATATAGGTATTTCTAAGATGCCCAGGACTGTGCTAAACTTGGTTTGTGTCCAACTCCTAGAAATAGCTTCATGCCCCATCTCCCTTACTTCCAGCTAGTAAGGATCACATAATTCCTAACAAAGTTTTGACACATATTCCCAATTCGGGCATTCAGAACATATAGCCCGTTGCTGTAAGCAAGCACATTCTCATTCAAAGTTGCAAGTTAATATGTGGGAACAAGTTTGTATAGGTATTTCAAAGATGCCCAGAACTGAGCTAAACTTGGTATGTGTCCAACTCCTAGAAATAACTTCAAGCCCCATCTCCCTTACTTCCAGCTAGTAAGGATCACATAATTCCTAACAAAGTTTTGACACATATTCCCAATTCGGGCATTCAGAACATATAGCACGTTGCTGTAAGCAAGCACATTCTCGTTCAAAAATGCAAGTTACTATGTAGGAACAAGTTTGTATAGGTATTTCAAAGATGCCCAGAACTGAGCTAAACTTGGTATGTGTCCAACTCCTAGAAATAACTTCATGCTCCATCTCCCTTACTTCCAGGTAGTAAGGGCCACATAATTCCTAACAAAGTTTTGACACAGATTCCCAATTCGGGCATTCAGAACATATAGCACGTTGCTGCAAGCAAGCACATTCTCATTCAAAGTTGCAAGTTACTATGTAGGAACAAGTTTGTATAGGTATTTCTAAGATGACCAGAACTGAGCTAAACATTGTATGTGTCCAACTCCTAGAAATACCTTCATGCCCCAACTGCCCCAACTCCCTTACTTCCAGCTAGTAAGGATCACATAATTCCTAACAAAGTTTTGACACAGATTCCCAATTCGGGCATTCAGAACATATAGCACGTTGCTGTAAGCAAGCACATTCTCATTCAAAGTTGCAAGTTACTATGTAAGAACAAGTTTGTATAGGTATTTCAAAGATGCCCAGAACTGAGCTAAACTTGGTATGTGTCCAACTCCTAGAAATAACTTCATGCCCCATCTCCCTTACTTCCAGCTAGTAAGGATCACATAATTCCTAACAAAGTTTTGACACAGATTCCCAATTCGGGCATTCAGAACATATAGCAACAGAACGTTGCTGTAAGCAAGCACATTCTCATTCAAAGCTGCAAGTTACTATGTAGGAACAAGTTTGTATAGGTATTTCAAAGATGCCCAGAACTGAGCTAAACTTGGTATGTGTCCAACTCCTAGAAATAACTTCATGCCCCATCTCCCTTACTTCCAGCTAGTAAGGATCACATAATTCCTAACAAAGTTTTGACACAGATTCCCAATTCGGGCATTCAGAACATATAGCAACAGAACGTTGCTGTAAGCAAGCAATTCTCATTCAAAGTTGCAAGTTACTATGTAGGAACAAGTTTATATAGGTATTTCTAAGATGCCCAGGACTGTGCTAAACTTGGTTTGTGTCCAACTCCTAGAAATAGCTTAATGCCCCATCTCCCTTACTTCCAGCTAGTAAGGATCACATAATTCCTAACAAAGTTTTGACACATATTCCCAATTCGGGCATTCAGAACATATAGCACGTTGCTGTAAGCAAGCACATTCTCATTCAAAGTTGCAAGTTAATATCTGGGAACAAGTTTGTATAGGTATTTCAAAGATGCCCAGAACTGAGCTAAACTTGGTATGTGTCCAACTCCTAGAAATAACTTCAAGCCCCATCTCCCTTACTTCCAGCTAGTAAGGATCACATAATTCCTAACAAAGTTTTGACACATATTCCCAATTCGGGCATTCAGAACATATAGCACGTTGCTGTAAGCAAGCACATTCTCGTTCAATAATGCAAGTTACTATGTAGGAACAAGTTTGTATAGGTATTTCAAAGATGCCCAGAACTGAGCTAAACTTGGTATGTGTCCAACTCCTAGAAATAACTTCATGCCCCATCTCCCTTACTTCCAGCTAGTAAGGATCACATAATTCCTAACAAAGTTTTGACACAGATTCCCAATTCGGGCATTCAGAACATAGAGCACGTTGCTGTAAGCAAGCACATTCTCATTCAAAGTTGCAAGTTACTATGTAGGAACAAGTTTGTATAGGTATTTCAAAGATGCCCAGAACTGTGCTAAACGTTGTATGTCTCCAACTCCTAGAAATAACTTCATGCCCCATCTCACTTACTTCCAGCTAGTAAGGATCACATAATTCCTAACAAAGTTTTGACACAGATTCCCAATTCGGGCATTCAGAACATATAGCACGTTGCTGTAAGCAAGCACATTCTCATTCAAAGTTGCAAGTTACTATGTAGGAACAAGTTTGTATAGGTATTTCAAAGATGCCCAGAACTGAGCTAAACGTTGTATGTCTCCAACTCCTATAAATAACTTCATGCCCCATCTCACTTACTTCCAGCTAGTAAGGATCACATAATTCCTAACAAAGTTTTGACACAGATTCCCTTTTCGGGCATTCAGAGAATATAGCACGTTGCTGTAAGCAAGCACATTCTCATTCAAAGTTGCAAGTTACTATGTAGGAACAAGTTTGTATAGGTATTTCAAAGATGCCCAGAACTGAGCTAAACTTGGTATGTGTCCAACTCCTAGAAATAACTTCATGCCCCATCTCCCTTACTTCCAGCTAGTAAGGATCACATAATTCCTAACAAAGTTTTGACACAGATTCCCAATTCGGGCATTCAGAACATATAGCACGTTGCTGTAAGCAAGCACATTCTCATTCAAAGATGCAAGTTACTATGTAGGAACAAGTTTATATAGGTGTTTCAAAGATGCCCAGAACTGAGCTAAACTTGGTATGTGTCCAACTCCTAGAAATATCATCATGCTCCATCTCACTTACTTCCAGGTAGTAAGGATCACATAATTCCTAACAAAGTTTTGACACAGATTCCCAATTCGGGCATTCAGAATATATAGCACGTTGCTGCAAGCAAGCACATTCTCATTCAAAGTTGCAAGTTAATATGTGGGAACAAGTTTGTATAGGTATTTCAAAGATGCCCAGAACTGAGCTAAACTTGGTATGTGTCCAACTCCTAGAAATAACTTCATGACCCATCTCCCTTACTTCCAGCTAGTAAGGATCACATAATTCCTAACAAAGTTTTGACACATATTCCCAATTCGGGCATTCAGAACATATAGCACGTTGCTGTAAGCAAGCACATTCTCGTTCAAAGATGCAAGTTACTATGTAGGAACAAGTTTGTATAGGTATTTCAAAGATGCCCAGAACTGAGCTAAACTTGGTATGTGTCCAACTCCTAGAAATAACTTCATGCTCCATCTCCCTTACTTCCAGGTAGTAAGGATCACATAATTCCTAACAAAGTTTTGACACAGATTCCCAATTCGGGCATTCAGAACATATAGCACGTTGCTGCAAGCAAGCACATTCTCATTCAAAGTTGCAAGTTACTATGTAGGAACAAGTTTGTATAGGTATTTCAAAGATGACCAGAACTGAGCTAAACATTGTATGTGTCCAACTCCTAGAAATACCTTCATGCCCCAACTGCCCCAACTCCCTGACTTCCAGCTAGTAAGGATCACATAATTCCTAACAAAGTTTTGACACAGATTCCCAATTCGGGCATTCAGAACATATAGCACGTTGCTGCAAGCAAGCACATTCTCATTCAAAGTTGCAAGTTACTATGTAGGAACAAGTTTGTATAGGTATTTCAAAGATGACCAGAACTGAGCTAAACATTGTATGTGTCCAACTCCTAGAAATACCTTCATGCCCCAACTGCCCCAACTCCCTTACTTCCAGCTAGTAAGGATCACATAATTCCTAACAAAGTTTTGACACAGATTCCCAATTCGGGCATTCAGAACATATAGCACGTTGCTGTAAGCAAGCACATTCTCATTCAAAGTTGCAAGTTACTATGTAAGAACAAGTTTGTATAGGTATTTCAAAGATGCCCAGAACTGAGCTAAACTTGGTATGTGTCCAACTCCTAGAAATAACTTCATGCCCCATCTCCCTTACTTCCAGCTAGTAAGGATCACATAATTCCTAACAAAGTTTTGACACAGATTACCAATTCGGGCATTCAGAACATATAGCAACAGAACGTTGCTGTAAGCAAGCACATTCTCATTCAAAGTTGCAAGTTACTATGTAGGAACAAGATTGTATAGGTATTTCAAAGATGCCCAGAACTGTGCTAAACTTGGTATGTGTCCATCTCCTAGAAATACCTTCATGCCCCAACTCCCTTACTTCCAGCTAGTAAGGATCACATAATTCCTAACAAATTTTGACACAGATTCCCAATTCCGGCATTCAGAACATATAGCACCTTGCTGTAAGCAAGCACATTCTCATTCAAAGATGCAAGTTACTATGTAGGAACAAGTTTATATAGGTATTTCAAAGATGCCCAGAACTGAGCTAAACTTGGTATGTGTCCAACCCCTAGAAATAACTTCATGCTCCATCTCCCTTACTTCCAGGTAGTAAGGATCACATAATTCCTAACAAACTTTGACACAGATTCCCAATTCGAGCATTCAGAACATATAGCACGTTGCTGCAAGCAAGCACATTCTCATTCAAAGTTGCAAGTCACTATGTAGGAACAAGTTTGTATAGGTATTTCGAAGATGCCCAGAACTGAGCTAAACGTTGTATGTCTCCAACTCCTAGAAATAACTTCATGCCCCATCTCACTTACTTCCAGCTAGTAAGGATCACATAATTCCTAACAAAGTTTTGACACAGATTCCACTTTCGGGCATTCAGAACATATAGCACGTTGCTGTAAGCAAGCACATTCTCATTCAAAGTTGCAAGTTACTATGTAGGAACAAGTTTGTATAGGTATTTCAAAGATGCCCAGAACTGAGCTAAACTTGGTATGTGTCCAACTCCTAGAAATAACTTCATGCCCCATCTCACTTACTTCCAGCTAGTAAGGATCACATAATTCCTAACAAAGTTTTGACACAGATTCCCAATTCGGGTATTCAGAACATATCGCACGTTGCTGTAAGCAAGCACATTCTCATTCAAAGTTGCAAGTTACTATGTAGGAACAAGTTTGTATAGGTATTTCAAAGATGCCCAGAACTGAGGTAAACGTTGCATGTCTCCAACTCCTAGAAATAACTTCATGCCCCATCTCACTTACTTCCAGCTAGTAAGGATCACATAATTCCTAACAAATTTTGACACAGATTCCCAATTCGGGCATTCAGAGCATATGGCACGTTGCTGTAGACAAGAACATTCTCATTCAAAGTTGCAAGTTACTATGTAGGAACAAGTTTGTATAGGTATTTCAAAGATGCCCAGAACTCTGCTAAACTTGGTATGTGTCCAACTCCTAGAAATACCTTCATGCCCCAACTCCCTTACTTCCAGCTAGTAAGGATCACATAATTCCTAACAAAGTTTTGACACAGATTCCCAATTCGGGCATTCAGAACATATAGCACGTTGCTGCAAGCAAGAACATTCTCATTCAAAGTTGCAAGTTACTATGTAGGAATAAGTTTGTATAGGTATTTCAAAAATGCCCAGAACTGAGCTAAACGTTGTATGTCTCCAACTCCTAGAAATAACTTCATGCCCCATCTCACTTACTTCCAGCTAGTAAGGATCACATAATTCCTAACAAAGTTTTGACACAGATTCCCAATTCGGGCATTCAGAACATATAGCACGTTGCTGCAAGCAAGCACATTCTCATTCAAAGTTGCAAGTTACTATGTAGGAACAAGTTTGTATAGGTATTTCAAAGATGCCCAGAACTGAGCTAAAGGTTGTATGTCTCCAACTCCTAGAAATAACTTCATGCCACATCTCACTTACTTCCAGCTAGTAAGGATCACATAAGTCCTAACAAAGTTTTGACACAGATTCCCAATTCGGGCATTCAGAACATATAGCACGTTGCTGTAAGCAAGCACATTCTCATTCAAAGTTGCAAGTTACTATGTAGGAACAAGTTTGTATAGGTATTTCAAAGATGCCCAGAACTGTGCTAAACTTGGTATGTGTCCAACTCCTAGAAATACCTTCATGCCCCAACTCACTTACATGCAGCTAGTAAGGATCACATAATTCCTAACAAAGTTTTGACACAGATTCCCAATTCGGGCATTCAGCACATATAGCACGTTGCTGTAAGCAAGCACATTCTCATTCAAAGTTGCAAGTTACTATGTAGGAACAAGTTTGTATAGGTATTTCAAAGATGCTCAGAACTGAGCTAAACTTGAAATGTCTCCAACTCCTAGAAATAACTTTATGCCCCATCTCCCTTACTTCCAGCTAGTAAGGATTACATAATTCCTAACAAAGTTTTGACACAGATTCCCAATTCGGGCATTCAGAACATGTAGCACGTTGCTGTAAGCAAGCACATTCTCATTCAAAGTTGCAAGTTACTATGTAGGAACAAGTTTGTATAGGTATTTCAAAGATGCCCAGAACTGAGCTAAAGGTTGTATGTCTCCAACTCCTAGAAATAACTTCATGCCCCAACTCCCTTACTTCCAGCTAATAGGGATCACATAATTCCCAACAAAGATTTGGCTCAGATTCCCAATTCGGGCATTCAGAACATATAGCACGTTGCTGTAAGCAAGCACATTCTCATTCAAAGTTGCAAGTTACTATGTAAGAACAAGTTTGTATAGGTATTTCAAAGATGCCCAGAACTGAGCTAAACTTGGTATGTGTCCAACTCCTAGAAATAACTTCATGCCCCATCGCCCTTACTTCCAGCTAGTAAGGATCACATAATTCCTAACAAAGTTTTGACACAGATTCCCAATTCGGGCATTCAGAACATATAGCACGTTGCTGCAAGCAAGCACATTCTCATTCAAAGTTGCAAGTTACTATGTAGGAATAAGTTTGTATAGGTATTTCAAAAATGCCCAGAACTGAGCTAAACGTTGTATGTCTCCAACTCCTAGAAATAACTTCATGCCCCATCTCACTTACTTCCAGTTAGTAAGGATCACATAATTCCTAACAAAGTTTTGACACAGATTCCCATTTCGGGCATTCAGAACATATAGCACGTTGCTGTAAGCAAGCACATTCTCATTTAAAGTTGCAAGTTACTATGTAGGAACAAGTTTGTATAGGTATTTCAAAGATGCCCAGAACTGAGCTAAACTTGGTATGTGTCCAACTCCTAGAAATAACTTCATGCCCCATCTCCCTTACTTCCAGCTAGCAAGGATCACATAATTCCTAACAAAGTTTTGACACAGATTCCCAATTCGGGCATTCAGAACATATAGCACGTTGCTGTAAGCAAGCACATTCTCATTCAAAGTTGCAAGTTACTATGTAGGAACTAGTTTGTATAGGTATTTCAAAGATGCCCAGAACTGAGCTAAACTTGGTATGTGTCCAACTCCTAGAAATAACTTCATGCCCCATCTCACTTACTTCCAGCTAGTAAGGATCACATAATTCCTAACAAAGTTTTGACACAGATTCCCTTTTCGGGCATTCAGAACATATAGCACGTTGCTGTAAGCAAGCACATTCTCATTCAAAGTTGCAAGTTACTATGTAGGAACAAGTTTGTATAGGTATTTCAAAGATGCCCAGAACTGAGCTAAACTTGGTATGTGTCTAACTCCTAGAAATAACTTCATGCCCCATCTCCCTTACTTCCAGCTAGTAAGGATCACATAATTCCTAACAAAGTTTTGACACAGATTCCCAATTCGGGCATTCAGAACATATAGCACGTTGCTGCAAGCAAGCACATTCTCATTCAAAGTTGCAAGTAACTATGTAGTAACAAGTTTGTATAGGTATTTCAAAGATGCCCAGAACTGAGCTAAACGTTGTATGTCTCCAACTCCTAGAAATAACTTCATGCCCCATCTCACTTACTTCCAGCTAGTAAGGATCACATAATTCCTAACAAAGTTTTGACACAGATTCCCAATTCGGGCATTCAGAACATATAGCACGTTGCTGTAAGCAAGCACATTCTCATTCAAAGTTGCAAGTTACTATGTAGGAACAAGTTTGTATAGGTATTTCAAAGATGCCCAGAACTGTACTAAACTTGGTATGTGTCCAACTCCTAGAAATACCTTCATGCCCCAACTCACTTACTTCCAGCTAGTAAGGATCACATAATTCCTAACAAAGTTTTGACACAGATTCCCAATTCGGGCATTCAGAACATATAGCACGTTGCTGTAAGCAAGCACATTCTCATTCAAAGTTGCAAGTTACTATGTAGGAACAAGTTTGTATAGGTATTTCAAAGATGCCCAGAACTGTGCTAAACTTGGTATGTGTCCAACTCCTAGAAATACCTTCATGCCCCAACTCACTTACTTCCAGCTAGTAAGGATCACATAATTCCTAACAAAGTTTTGACACAGATTCCCAATTCGGGCATTCAGAACATATAGCACGTTGCTGTAAGCAAGCACATTCTCATTCAAAGTTGCAAGTTACTATGTAGGCACAAGTTTGTATAGGTATTTCAAAGATGCCCAGAACTGAACTAAACGTTGTATGTCTCCAACTCCTAGAAATAACTTCATGCCCCATCTCCCTTAATTCCAGCTAGTAAGGATCACATAATTTCCAACAAAGTTTTAACACAGATTCCCAATTCGGGCATTCAGAACATAGAGCACGTTGATGTAAGCAAGCACATTCTCATTCAAAGTTGCAAGTTACTATGTAGGAACAAGTTTGTATAGGTATTTCAAAGATGCCCAGAACTGTGCTAAAGTTGGTATGTGTCCAACTCCTAGAAATACCTTCATGCCCCAACTCCCTTACTTCCAGCTAGTAAGGATCACATAATTCCTAACAAATTTTGACACAGATTCCCAATTCGGGCATTCAGAACATATAGCACGTTGCTGTAAGCAAGCACATTCTCATTCAAAGATGCAAGTTACTATGTAGGAACAAGTTTGTATAGGTATTTCAAAGATGCGCAGAACTGAGCTAAACTTGGTATGTGTCGAACTCCTAGAAATAACTTCATGCTCCATCTTCCTTACTTCCAGCTAGTAAGGATCACATAATTCCTAACAAAGTTTTGACACAGATTCCCAATTCGGGCATTCAGAACATATAGCACGTTGCTGCAAGCAAGCACATTCTCATTCAAAGTTGCAAGTTACTATGTAGGAACAAGTTTGTATAGGTATTTCAAAGATGCCCAGAACTGAGCTAAACGTTGTATGTCTCCAACTCCTAGAAATAACTTCATGCCCCATCTCACTTACTTCCAACTAGTAAGGATCACATAATTCCTAACAAAGTTTTGACACAGATTCCCAATTCGGGCATTCAGAACATATAGCACGTTGCTGTAAGCAAGCACATTCTCATTCAAAGTTGCAAGTTACTATGTAGGAACAAGTTTGTATAGGTATTTCAAAGATGCCCAGAACTGTGCTAAACTTGGTATGTGTCCAACTGCTAGAAATACCTTCATGCCCCAACTCACTTACATGCAGCTAGTAAGGATCACATAATTCCTAACAAAGTTTTGACACAGATTCCCAATTCGGGCATTCAGAACATATAGCACGTTGCTGTAAGCAAGCACATTCTCATTCAAAGTTGCAAGTTACTATGTAGGAACAAGTTTGTATAGGTATTTCAAAGATGCCCAGAACTGAGCTAAACTTGGTATGTGTCCAACTCCTAGAAATAACTCCATGCCCCATCTCCCTTACTTCCAGCTAGTAAGGATCACATAATTCCTAACAAAGTTTTGACACAGATTCCCAATTCGGGCATTCAGAATATATATCACGTTGCTGTAGGCAAGCAGATTCTCATTCAAAGTTGCAAGTTACTATGTAGGAACAAGTTTGTATAGGTATTTCAAAGATGCCCAGAACTGTGCTAAATTTGGTATGTGTCCAACTCCTAGAAATACCTTCATGCCCCAACTCCCTTACTTCCAGCTAGTAAGGATCACATAATTCCTAACAAATTTTGACACAGATTCCCAATTCGGGCATTCAGAACATATAGCACGTTGCTGTAAGCAAGCACATTCTCATTCAAAGTTGCAAGTTAATATGAAGGAACAAGTTTGTATAGGTATTTCAAAGATGCCCAGAAGTGAGCTAAACGTTGTATGTCTCCAACTCCTAGAAATAACTTCATGCCCCATCTCCCTTACTACCAGCTAGTAAGGATCACATAATTCCTAACAAAGCTTTGACACAGATTCCCAATTCGGGCATACAGAACATGTAGCACGTTGCTGTAAGCAAGCACATTCTCATTCAAAGTTGCTACTTAATACGTAGGAACAAGTTTGTATAGGTGTTTCAAAGATGCCAAGAACTGAGCTAAACGTTGTATGTCTCCAACTCCTAGAAATAACTTCATGCCCCATCTCCCTTACTTCCAGCTAGTAAGGATCACATAATTCCTAACAAAGTTTTGACACAGATTCCCAATTCGGGCATTCAGAACATATAGCACGTTTCTGTAAGCAAGCACATTCTCATTCAAAGTTGCAAGTTACTATGTAGGAACAAGTTTGTATAGGTATTTCAAAGATGCCCAGAACTGAGCTAAACTTGGTATGTGTCCAACTCCTAGAAATAACTTCATGCCCCATCTCCCTTACTTCCATCTAGTAAGGATCACATAATTCCTAACAAAGTTTTGACACAGATTCCCAATTCGGACATTCAGAACATGTAGCACGTTGCTGTAAGCAAGCACATTCTCATTCAAAGTTGCAAGTTACTATGTAGGAACAAGTTTGTATAGGTATTTCAAAGATGCCCAGAACTGAGCTAAACGTTGTATGTCTCCAACTCCTAGAAATAACTTCATGCCCCATCTCACTTACTTCCAGCTAGTAAGGATCACATAATTCCTAACAAAGTTTTGACACAGATTCCCAATTCGGGCATTCAGAACATATAGCACGTTGCTGTAAGCAAGCACATTCTCATTCAAAGTTGCCAGTTACTATGTAGGAACAAGTTTGTATAGGTATTTCAAAGATGCCCAGAACTGAGCTAAACTTGGTATGTGTCCAACCTCTAGAAATATCTTCATGCCCCAACTCCCTTACTTCCAGCTAGTAAGGATCACATAATTCCTAACAAAGTTTTGACACAGATTCCCAATTCGGGCATTCAGAACATATAGCACGTTGCTGTAAGCAAGCACATTCTCATTCAAAGTTGCAAGTTACTATGTAGGAACAAGTTTGTATAGGTATTTCAAAGATGCCAAGAACTGAGCTAAACGTTGTATGTCTCCAACTCCTAGAAATAACTTCATGCCCCATCTCCCTTACTTCCAGCTAGTAAGGATCACATAATTCCTAACAAAGTTTTGACACAGATTCCCAATTCGGTCATTCAGAACATATAGCACGTTTCTGTAAGCAGGCACATTCTCATTCAAAGTTGCAAGTTACTATGTAGGAACAAGTTTGTATAGGTATTTCAAAGATGCCCAGAACTGAGCTAAACGTTGTATGTCTCCAACTCCTAGAAATAACTTCATGCCCCATCTCCCTTAATTCCAGCTAGTAAGGATCACATAATTTCCAACAAAGTTTTAACACAGATTCCCAATTCGGGCATTCAGAACATAGAGCACGTTGATGTAAGCAAGCACATTCTCATTCAAAGTTGCAAGTTACTATGTAGGAACAAGTTTGTATAGGTATTTCAAAGATGCCCAGAACTGAGCTAAACTTGGTATGTGTCCAACTCCTAGAAATAACTTCATGCCCCAACTCCCTTACTTCCAGCTAGTAAGGATCACATAATTCCTAACAAAGTTTTGACACAGATTCCCAATTCGGGCATTCAGAACATGTAGCACGTTGCTGTAAGGAAGCACATTCTCATTCAAAGTTGCAAGTTACTATGTAGGAACAAGTTTGTATAGGTATTTCAAAGATGCCCAGAACTGAGCTAAACATTGTATGTCTCCAACTCCTAGAAATAACTTCATGCCCCATCACCCTTACTTCCAACTAGTAAGGATCACATAATTCCTAACAAAGTTTTGACACAGATTCCCAATTCGGGCATTCAAACATATAGCACGTTGCTGTAAGCAAGCACATTCTCATTCAAATTTGCAAGTTACTATGTAGGAACAAGTTTGTATAGGTATTTCAAAGATGCCCAGAACTGAGCTAAACTTTGTATGTCTCCAACTCCTAGAAATAACTTCATGCCCCATCTCCCTTACTTGCAGCTAGTAAGGATCACATAATTCCTAACAAAGTTTTGACACAGATTCCCAATTCGGGCATACAGAACATATAGCACGTTGCTGTAAGCAAGCACATTCTCATTCAAAGTTGCAAGTTACTATGTAGGAACAAGTTTGTATAGGTATTTCAAAGATGCCCAGATCTGAGCTAAACTTGGTATGTCTCCAACTCCTAGAAACAACTTCATGCCCCATCTCACTTACTTCCAGCTAGTAAGGATCACATAATTCCTAAGAAAATTTTGACACAGATTCCTAATTCGGGCATTCAGAACATGTAGCACGTTGCTGTAAGCAAGCACATTCCCATTCAAAGTTGCAAGTTACTATGTAGAAACAAGTTTGTATAGGTATTTCAAAGATGTCCAGAACTGAGCTAAACGTTGTATGTCTCCAACTCCTAGAAATAACTTCATGCCCCATCTCCCTTATTTCCAGCTAGTAAGGATCACATAATTCCTAAGAAAGTTTTGACATAGATTCCCAATTCGGGCATTCAGTTCATATAGCACGTTGATGTAAGCAAGCACATTCTCATTCAAAGTTGCAAGTTACTATGTAGGAACAAGTTTGTATAGGTATTTCAAAGATGCCCGAACTGTGCTAAACTTGGTATGTGTCCAACTCCTCGAAATATCTTCATGCCCCAACTCCCTTACTTCCAGCTAGTAAGGATAACATAATTCCTAACAAATTTTGACACAGATTCCCAATTCGGGCATTCAGAACATATAGCACGTTGCTGTAAGCAAGCACATTCTCATTCAAAGTTGCAAGTTAATATGTAGGAACAAGTTGGTATAGGTATTTCAAAGATGCCCAGAACTGAGCTAAACTTGGTATGTGTCCAACTCCTAGAAATAACTTCATGCCCCATCTCCCTTGCTTCCATCTAGTAAGGATCACATAATTCCTAACAAAGTTTTGACACAGATTCCCAATTCGGGCATTCAGAACATATAGCACGTTGCTGTAAGCAAGCACATTCTCCTTTAAAGTTGCAAGTTACTATGTAGGAACAAGTTTGTATAGGTATTTCAAAGATGCCCAGAACTGAGCTAAACGTTGTATGTCTCCAACTCCTAGAAATAACTCCATGCCCCATCTCCCTTACTTCCAGCTAATAAGGATCACATAATTTCTAACAAAGTTTTGACACAGGTTCCCAATTAGGGCATTCAGAATATATCGCACGTTGCTTTAAGCAAGCACATTCTCATTCAAAGTTGCAAGTTACTATGTAGGAACAAGTTTGTATAGGTATTTCAAAGATGCCCAGAACTGTGCTAAACTTTGTATGTGTCCAACTCCTAGAAAAACCTTCATGCCCCAACTCCCTTACTTCCAGCTAGTAAGATTCACATAATTCCTAACAAATTTTGACACAGATTCCCAATTCGGGCATTCAGAACATATAGCACATTGCTGTAAGCATGCATATTCTCATTCAAAGTTGCAAGTTGCTATGTAGGAACAAGTTTGTATAGGTATTTCAAAGATGCCCAGAACTGAGCTAAACATGGTATGTGTCCAACTCCTAGAAATAACTTCATGCCCCATCTCCCTTACTTCCAGCTAGTAAGGATCACATAATTCCTAACAAAGTTTTGACACAGATTCCCAATTCGGGCATTCAGAACATGTAGCACGTTGCTGTAAGCAAGCACATTCTCATTCAAAGTTGCAAGTTACTATGTAGAAACAAGTTTGTACAGGTATTTCAAGGATTCCCAGAACTGAGCTAAACGTTGTATGTCTCCAACTCCTAGAAATAACTTCATGCCCAATCTCCCTTACTTCCAGCTAAAAAGGATCACATAATTTCTAACAAAGTTTTGACACAGGTTCCCAATTCGGGCATTCAGAACATGTAGCACGTTGCTGTAAGCAAGCACATTCTCATTCAAAGTTGCAAGTTACTATGTAGGAACAAGTTTGTATAGGTATTTCAAAGATGCACAGAAGTGAGCTAAAGGTTGTAAGTCTCCAACTCCTAGAAATAACTTCATGCCCCAACTCCCTTACTTCCAGCCGGTAAGGATCACATAATTCCTAAAAAGTTTTGACACAGATTCCCAATTCGGACATTCCGAACATATCGCTCGTTGCTGTAAGCAAGCACATTCTCATTCAAAGTTGCAAGTTACTATGTAGAAACAAGTTTGTATAGGTATTTCAAAGATGCCCAGAAGTGAGCTAAACTTGGTATGTGTCCATCTCCTAGAAATAACTTCATGCCCCAAACTCCCTTACTTCCAGATTGTAAGGATCACATAATTCCTAACAATGTTTTGACACAGATTCCCAATTCGGTCATTCAGAACATATAGCACGTTGCTGTAAGCAAGCACATTCTCATTCAAAGTTGCAAGTTACTATGTAGGAACAAGTTTGAATAGGAATTTCAAAGATGCCGAGAACTGAGCTAAACTTGGTATGTGTCCAACTCCTAGAAATAACTCCATGCCCCATCTCCCTTACTTCCAGCTAGTAAGGATCACATAATTCCTAATAAAGTTTTGACACAGATTCCCAATTCGGGCATTCAGAACATATAGCACGGTGCTGTAAGCAAGCACATTCTCATTCAAAGTTGCAAGTTACTATGTAGGAACAAGTTTGAATAGGACTTTCAAAGATGCCCAGAACTGAGCTAAACTTGGTATGTCTCCAACTCCTAGAAATATCTTCATGCCCCATCTCCCTTACTTCCAGCTAGTAAGGATCACATAATTCCTAACAAAGTTTTGACACAGATTACCAATTCGGGCATTCAGAACATATCGCACGTTGCTGTAAGCAAGCACATTCTCATTCAAAGTTGCAAGTTGCTATGTAGGAACAAGTTTGTATAGGTATTTCAAAGATGCCCAGAACTGAGCTAAACTTGGTATGTGACCATCTCCTAGAAATAACTCCATGCCCCAAACTCCCTTACTTCCAGCTAGTAAGGATCACATAATTCCTAACAAAATTTTGACACAGATTCCCAATTCGGGCATTCAGAACATATAGCACGTTGCTGTAAGCAAGCACATTCTCATTCAAAGTTGCAAGTTACTATGTAGGAACAAGTTTGTATAGCTATTTCAAAGATGCCCAGAACTGAGCTAAACTTGGTATGTCTCCAACTCCTAGAAATAACTTCATGCCCCATCTCACTTACTTCCAGCTAGTAAGGATCACATAATTCCTAACAAAATTTTGACACAGATTCCCAATTCGGGCATTCAGAACATGTAGGACGTTGCTGTAAGCAAGCACATTCTCATTCAAAGTTGCAAGTTACTATGTAGAAACAAGTTTGTATAGGTATTTCAAAGATGCCCAGAAGTGAGCTAAACGTTGTATGTCTCCAACTCCTAGAAATAACTTCATGCCCCATCTCCCTTACTTCCAGCTAGTAAGGATCACATAATTCCTAACAAAGTTTTGACACAGATTCAAAATTCGGGCATTCAGTTCATATAGCACGTTGATGTAAGCAAGCACATTCTCATTCAAAGTTGCAAGTTACTATGTAGGAACAAGTTTGTATAGGTATTTCAAAGATGCCCAGAACTGAGCTAAACTTGGTATGTCTCCCACTCCTAGAAATAACTTCATGCCCCATCTCCCTTACTTCCAGCTAGTAAGGATCACATATTTCCTAACAAAGTTTTGACACAGATTCCGAATTCGGGCATTCAGAACATATCGCATGTTGCTGTAAGCAAGCACATTCTCATTCAAAGTTGCAAGTTACTATGTAGCAACAAGTTTGTATAGGTATTTCAAAGATGCCCAGAACTGAGCTAAACTTGGTATGTGTCCATCTCCTAGAAATAACTTCATGCCCCAAACTCCCTTACTTCCAGCTAGTAAGGATCACATAATTCCTAACAAAGTTTGGACACAGATTCCCAATTCGGGCATTCAGATCATATAGCACGTTGCCGTAAGCAAGCACATTCTAATTCAAAGTTGCAAGTTACTATGTAGGAACAAGGTTGAATAGGAATTTCAAAGATGCCCAGAACTCAGCTAAACTTGGTATGTGTCCAACTCCCAGAAATAACTCCATGCCCCATCTCCCTTACTTCCAGCTAGTAAGGATCACATAATTCCTAACAAAGTTTTGACACAGATTCCCAATTCGGGCATTCAGAATATATCGCACGTTGCTGTAAGCAAGCACATTCTCATTCAAAGTTGCAAGTTACTATGTAGGAACAAGTTTGTATAGGTATTTCAAAGATGCCCAGAACTGTGCTAAACTTGGTATGTGTCCAACTCCTAGAAATACCTTCATGCCCCAACTCCCTTACTTCCAGCTAGTAAGGATCATATAATTCCTAACAAATTTTGACAAAGATTCCCAATTCGGGCATTCAGAACATATAGCACGTTGCTGAAAGCAAGCACATTCTCATTCAAAGTTGCAAGTTAATATGTAGGAACAAATTCGTATAGGTATTTCAAAGATGCCCAGAACTGAGCTAAACTTGGTATGTGTCCAACTCCTAGAAATACCTTCATGCCCCAACTCCCTTACTTCCAGCTAGTAAGGATCACATAATTCCTAACAAATTTTGACACAGGTTCCCAATTCGGGCATTCAGAGCATATAGCACGTTGCTGTAAGCAAGCACATTCTCATTCAAAGTTGCAAGATACTATGTAGGAACAAGTTGGTATAGGTATTTCAAAGATGCCCAGAACTGAGCTAAACTTGGTATGTGTCTAACTCCTAGAAACAACTTCATGCCCCATCTCCCTTGCTTCCATCTAGTAAGGATCACATAATTCCTAACAAAGTTTTGACACAGCTTCCCAATTCGGGCATTCAGAACATATAGCACGTTGCTGTAAGCAAGCACATTCTCATTTAAAGTTGCAAGTTAATATGTAGGAACAAGTTTGTATAGGTATTTCAAAGATGCCCAGAACTGAGCTAAACTTGGTATGTGTCCAACTCCTAGAAATAACTCCATGCCCCATCTCCCTTACTTCCAGCTAGTAAGGATCACATAATTCCTAACAAAGTTTTGACACAGATTCCCAATTCGGGCATTCAGAACATATAGCACGGTGCTGTAAGCAAGCACATTCTCATTCAAAGTTGCAAGTTACTATGTAGGAACAAGTTTGTATAGGTATTTCAAAGATGCCCAGAACTGTGCTAAACTTGGTATGTGTCCAACTCCTAGAAATACCTTCATGCCCCAACTCCCTTACTTCCAGCTAGTAAGGATCATATAATTCCTAACAAATTTTGTCAAAGATTTCCAATTCGGGCATTCAGAACATATAGCACGTTGCTGAAAGCAAGCACATTCTCATTCAAAGTTGCAAGTTAATATGTAGGAACAAGTTCGTATAGGTATTTCAAAGATGCCCAGAACTGAGCTAAAATGGTATGTGTCCAACTCCTAGAAATAACTTCATGCCCCATCTCACTTACTTCCAGGTAGTAAGGATCACATAATTCCTAACAAAGTATTGACACAGATTCCCAATTCGGGCATTCAGAACATGTAGCACGTTGCTGTAAGCAAGCACATTCTCATTCAAAGTTGCAAGTTACTATGTAGAAACAAGTTTGTATAGGTATTTCAAAGATGTCCAGAACTGAGCTAAACGTTGTATGTCTCCAACTCCTAGAAATAACTTCATGCCCCATCTCCCTTACTTCCAGCTAGTAAGGATCACATAATTCCTAAGAAAGTTTTGACGTAGATTCCCAATTCGGGCATTCAGTTCATATAGCACGTTGATGTAAGCAAGCACATTCTCATTCAAAGTTGCAAGTTACTATGTAGGAACAAGTGTGTATAGGTATTTCAAAGATGCCCAGAACTGTGCTAAACTTGGTATGTGTCCAACTCCTAGAAATATCTTCATGCCCCAACTCCCTTACTTCCAGCTAGTAAGGATCACATAATTCCTAACAAATTTTGACACAGATTCCCAATTCGGGCATTCAGAACATATAGCACGTTGCTGTAAGCAAGCACATTCTCATTCAAAGTTGCAAGTTACTATGTAGGAACAAGTTGGTATAGGTATTTCAAAGATGCCCAGAACTGAGCTAAACTTGGTATGTGTCCAACTCCTAGAAATAACTTCATGCCCCATCACCCTTGCTTCCATCTAGTATTATCACATAATTCCTAACAAAGTTTTGACACAGATTCCCAATTCGGGCATTCAGAACATATAGCACGTTGCTGTAAGCAAGCACATTCTCCTTTAAAGTTGCAAGTTACTATGTAGGAACAAATTTGTATAGGTATTTCAAAGATGCCCAGAACTGAGCTAAACGTTGTATGTCTCCAACTCCTAGAAATAACTCCATGCCCCATCTCCCTTACTTCCAGCTAATAAGGATCACATAATTTCTAACAATGTTTTGACACAGGTTCCCAATTAGGGCATTCAGAATATATCGCACGTTGCTGTAAGCAAGCACATTCTCATTCAAAGTTGCAAGTTACTATGTAGGAACAAGTTTGTATAGGTATTTCAAAGATGCCCAGAACTGTGCTAAACTTTGTATGTGTCCAACTCCTAGAAAAACCTTCATGCCCCAACTCCCTTACTTCCAGCTAGTAAGATTCACATAATTCCTAACAAATTTTGACACAGATTCCCAATTCGGGCATTCAGAACATATAGCACGTTGCTGTAAGCATGCATATTCTCATTCAAAGTTGCAAGTTGCTATGTGGGAACAAGTTTGTATAGGTATTTCAAAGATGCCCAGAACTGAGCTAAACATGGTATGGGTCCAACTCCTAGAAATAACTTCATGCCCCATCTCCCTTACTTCCATCTAGTAAGGATCACATAATTCCTAACAAAGTTTTGACACAGATTCCCAATTCGGGCATTCAGAACATGTAGCACGTTGCTGTAAGCAAGCACATTCTCATTCAAAGTTGCAAGTTACTATGTAGAAACAAGTTTGTACAGGTATTTCAAGGATTCCCAGAACTGAGCTAAACGTTGTATGTCTCCAACTCCTAGAAATAACTTCATGCCCAATCTCCCTTACTTCCAGCTAATAAGGATCACATAATTTCTAACAAAGTTTTGACACAGGTTCCCAATTCGGGCATTCAGAACATGTAGCACGTTGCTGTAAGCAAGCACATTCTCATTCAAAGTTGCAAGTTACTATGTAGGCACAAGTTTGTATAGGTATTTCAAAGATGCACAGAAGTGAGCTAAACGTTGTATGTCTCCAACTCCTAGAAATAACTTCATGCCCCAACTCCCTTACTTCCAGCCGGTAAGGATCACATAATTCCTAAAAAGTTTTGACACAGATTCCCAATTCGGGCATTCAGAACATATCGCACGTTGCTGTAAGCAAGCACATTCTCAATCAAAGTTGCAAGTTACTATGTAGGAACAAGTTTGTATAGGTATTTCAAAGATGCCCAGAAGTGAGCTAAACTTGGTATGTGTCCATCTCCTAGAAATAACTTCATGCCCCAAACTCCCTTACTTCCAGCTAGTAATGATCACAAATTCCTAACAAAGTTTTGACACAAATTCCCAATTCGGTCATTCAGAACATATAGCACGTTGCTGTAAGCAAGCACATTCTCATTCAAAGTTGAAAATTACTATGTAGGAACAAGTTTGAATAGGAATTTCAAAGATGCCCAGAACTGAGCTAAACTTGGTATGTGTCCAACTCCTAGAAATAACTCCATGCCCCATCTCCCTTACTTCCAGCTAGTAAGGATCACATAATTCCTAATAAAGTTTTGACACAGATTCCCAATTCGGGCATTCAGAACATATAGCACGGTGCTGTAAGCAAGCACATTCTCATTCAAAGTTGCAAGTTACTATGTAGGAACAAGTTTGAATAGGACTTTCAAAGATGCCCAGAAGTGAGCTAAACTTGGTATGTCTCCAACTCCTAGAAATATCTTCATGCCCCATCTAACTTACTTCCAGCTAGTAAGGATCACAAAATTCCTAACAAAGTTTTGACACAGATTCCCAATTCGGGCATTCAGAACATATCGCACGTTGCTGTAAGCAAGCACATTCTCATTCAAAGTTGCAAGTTGCTATGTAGGAACATGTTTGTATAGGTATTTCAAAGATGCCCAGAACTGTGCTAAACTTGGTATGTGTCCAACTCCTAGAAATATCTTCATGCCCCAACTCCCTTACTTCCAGCTAGTAAGGATCACATAATTCCTAACAAATTTTGACACAGATTCCCAATTCGGGCATTCAGAACATATAGCACGTTGCTGTAAGCAAGCACATTCTCATTCAAAGTTGCAAGTTACTATGTAGGAACAAGTTGGTATAGGTATTTCAAAGATGCCCAGAACTGAGCTAAACTTGGTATGTGTCCAACTCCTAGAAACAACTTCATGCCCCATCTCCCTTGCTTCCATCTAGTAAGGATCACATAATTCCTAACAAAGTTTTGACACAGATTCCCAATTCGGGCATTCAGAACATATAGCACGTTGCTGTAAGCAAGCACATTCTCATTTAAAGTTGCAAGTTACTATGTAGGAACAAGTTTGTATAGGTATTTACAAGATGCCCAGAACTGAGCTAAACTTGGTATGTGTCCATCTCCTAGAAATAACTCCATGCCCCAAACTCCCTTACTTCCAGCTAGTAAGGATCACATATTTCCTAACAAATTTTTGACACAGATTCCCAATTCGGGCATTCAGAACATATAGCACGTTGCTGTAAGCAAGCACATTCTCATTCAATGTTGCAAGTTACTATGTAGGAACAAGTTTGTATAGCTATTTCAAAGATGCCCAGAACTGAGCTAAACTTGGTATGTCTCCAACTCCTAGAAATAAATTCATGCCCCATCTCCCTTACTTCCAGCTAGTAAGGATCACATAATTCCTAACAAAATTTTGACACAGATTCCCAATTCGGGCATTCAGAACATGTAGGACTTTGCTGTAAGCAAGCACATTCTCATTCAAAGTTGCAAGTTACTATGTAGAAACAAGTTTGTATAGGTATTTCAAAGATGCCCAGAAGTGAGCTAAAAGTTGTATGTCTCCAACTCCTAGAAATAACTTCATGCCCCATCTCCCTTACTTCCAGCTAGTAAGGATCACATAATTCCTAACAAAGTTTTTACACAGATTCAAAATTCGGGCATTCAGTTCATATAGCACGTTGATGTAAGCAAGCACATTCTCATTCAAAGTTGCAAGTTACTATGTAGGAACAAGTTTGTATAGGTATTTCAAAGATGCCCAGAACAGAGCTAAACTTGGTATGTGTCCATCTCCTAGAAATAACTTCATGCCCCAAACTCCCTTACTTCCAGCTAGTAAGGATCACATAATTCCTAACAAAGTTTGGACACAGATTCCCAATTCGGGCATTCAGATCATATAGCACGTTGCCGTAAGCAAGCACATTCTAATTCAAAGTTGCAAGTTACTATGTAGGAACAAGGTTGAATAGATATTTCAAAGATGCCCAGAACTCAGCTAAACTTGGTATGTGTCCAACTCCTAGAAATAACTCCATGCCCCATCTCCCTTACTTCCAGCTAGTAAGGATCACATAATTCCTAACAAAGTTTTGACACAGATTCCCAATTCGGGCATTCAGAATATATCGCACGTTGCTGTAAGCAAGCACATTCTCATTCAAAGTTGCAAGTTACTATGTAGGAACAAGTTTGTATAGGTATTTCAAAGATGCCCAGAACTGTGCTAAACTTGGTATGTGTCCAACTCCTAGAAATACCTTCATGCCCCAACTCCCTTACTTCCAGCTAGTAAGGATCACATAATTCCTAACAAATTTTGACACAGATTCCCAATTCGGGCATTCAGAACATATAGCACGTTGCTGAAAGCAAGCACATTCTCATTCAAAGTTGCAAGTTAATATGTAGGAACAAGTTCGTATAGGTATTTCAAAGATGCCCAGAACTGAGCTAAACTTGGTATGTGTCCAACTCCTAGAAATAACTTCATGCCCCATCTCCCTTACTCCAGCTAGTAAGGATCACATAATTCCTAACAAAGTTTTGACACAGATTCCCAATTCGGGCATTCAGAACATGTAGCACGTTGCTGTAAGCAAGCACATTCTCATTCAAAGTTGCAAGTTACTATGTAGGAACAAGTTTGTACAGGTATTTCAAGGATTCCCAGAACTGAGCTAAACGTTGTATGTCTCCAACTCCTAGAAATAACTTCATGCCCAATCTCCCTTAATTCCAGCTAATAAGGATCACATAATTTCTAACAAAGTTTTGACACAGGTTCCAAATTCGGGCCTTCAGAACATGTAGCACGTTGCTGTAAGCAAGCACGTTCTCATTCAAAGTTGCAAGTTACTATGTAGGAACAAGTTTGTATAGGTATTTCAAAGATGCACAGAAGTGAGCTAAACTTGGTATGTGTCCAACTCCTAGAAATAACTTCATGCCCCAACTCCCTTACATCCAGCCGGTAAGGATCACATAATTCCTAAAAAGTTTTGACACAGATTCCCAATACGGGCATTCAGAACATATCGCACGTTGCTGTAAGCAAGCACATTCTCATTCAAAGTTGCAAGTTACTATGTAGGGACAAGTTTGTATAGGTATTTCAAAGATGCCCAGAAGTGAGCTAAACTTGGTATGTGTCCATCTCCTAGAAATAACTTCATGCCCCAAACTCCCTTACTTCCAGCTAGTAAGGATCACATAATTCCTAACAAAGTTTTGACACAGATTCCCAATTCGGTCATTCAGAACATATAGCACGTTGCTGTAAGCAAGCACATTCTCATTCAAAGTTGCAAGTTACTATGTAGGAACAAGTTTGAATAGGAATTTCAAAGATGCCCAGAACTGAGGTAAACTTGGTATGTGTCCAACTCCTAGAAATAACTCCATGCCCCATCTCCCTTACTTCCAGCTAGTAAGGATCACATAATTCCTAATAAAGATTTGACACGGATTCCCAATTCGGGCATTCAGAACATATAGCATGGTGCTGTAAGCAAGCACATTCTCATCCAATGTTGCAAGTTACTATGTAGGAACAAGTTTGAATAGGACTTTCAAAGATGCCCAGAACTGAGCTAAACTTGGTATGTCTCCAACTCCTAGAAATATCTTCATGCCCCATCTCCCTTACTTCCAGCTAGTAAGGATCACATAATTCCTAACAAAGTTTTGACACAGATTCCCAATTCGGGCATTCAGAACATATCGCACGTTGCTGTAAGCAAGCACATTCTCATTGAAAGATGCAAGTTACTATGTAGGAAGAAGTTTGTATAGGTATTTCAAAGATGCCCAGAACTGAGCTAAACTTGGTATGTGTCCAACTCCTAGAAATAACTTCATGCCCCTTCTCCCTTACTTCCAGCTAGTAAGGATCACATAATTCCTAACAAAGTTTTGACACAGATTCCCAATTCGGGCATTCAGAACATGTAGCACGTTGCTGTAAGCAAGCACATTCTCATTCAAAGTTGCAAGTTACTATGTATGAACAAGTTTGTACAGATATTTCAAGGATTCCCAGAACTGAGCTAAACGTTGTATGTCTCCAACTCCTAGAAATAACTTCATGCCCAATCTCCCTTACTTGAAGCTAATAAGGATCACATAATTTCTAACAAAGTTTTGACATAGATTCCCAATTCGGGCATTCAGAACATGTAGCACGTTGCTGTAAGCAAGCACATTCTCATTCAAAGTTGCAAGTTACTATGTAGGAACAAGTTTGTATAGGTATTTCAAAGATGCACATAAGTGAGCTAAACGTTGTATGTCTCCAACTCCTAGAAGTAACTTCATGCCCCAACTCCCTTACTTCCAGCCGGTAAGGATCACATAATTCCTAAAAAGTTTTGACACAGATTCCCAATTCAGGCATTCAGAACATATAGCACGTTGCTGTAAGCAAGCACATTCTCATTCAAAGTTGCAAGTTACTATGTAGGAACAAGTTTGTATAGGTATTTCAAAGATGCCCAGAAGTGAGCTAAACTTGGTATGTGTCCATCTCCTAGAAATAACTTCATGCCCCAAACTCCCTTACTTCCAGCTAGTAAGCATCACATAATTCCTAACAAAGTTTTGACACAGATTCCCAATTCGGTCATTCAGAACATATAGCACGTTGCTGTAAGCAAGCACATTCTCATTCAAAGTTGCAAGTTACTATGTAGGAACAAGTTTGAATAGGAATTTCAAAGATGCCCAGAACTGAGCTAATCTTGGTATGTGTCCAACTCCTAGAAATAACTCCATGCCCCATCTCCCTTACTTCCAGCTAGTAAGGATCACATAATTCCTAACAAAGTTTTGACAGATTCCCAATTCGGGCATTCAGAATATATCGCACGTTGCTGTAAGTAAGCACATTCTCATTCAAAGTTGCAAGTTACTATGTAGGAACAAGTTTGTTAAGGTATTTCAAAGATGCCCAGAACTGTGCTAAACTTGGTATGTGTCCAAGTCCTAGAAATACCTTCATGCCCCAACTTCCTTACTTCCAACTAGTAAGGATCACATAATTCCTAACAAATTTTGACACAGATTCCCAATTCGGGCATTCAGAACATATAGCACGTTGCTGAAAGCAAGCACATTCTCCTTCAAAGTTACAAGTTAATATGTAGGAACAAGTTTGTATAGGTATTTCAAAGATGCCCAGAACTGAGCTAAACTTGGTATGTCTCCAACTCCTAGAAATAACTTCATGCCCCATCTCCCTTACTTCCAGCTAGTAAGGATCACATAATTCCTAACAAAGTTTTGACACAGATTCCCAATTCGGTCATTCAGAACATATAGCACGTTGCTGTAAGCAAGCACATTCTCATTCAAAGTTGCAAGTTACTATGTAGGAACAAGTTTGTACAGGTATTTCAAAGATGCCCAGAACTGAGCTAAACGTTGTATGTCTCCAACTCCTAGAAATAACTTCATGCCCCATCTCCCTTACTTCCATCTAGTAAGGATCACATAATTTCTAATAATGTTTTGACACAGAATCCCAATTCGGGGATTCAGAACATATAGCACGTTGCTGTAAGCAAGCACATTCTCATTCAAAGTTGCAAGTTACTATGTAGGAACAAGTTTGTAAAGGTATTTCAAAGATGCTCAGAACTGAGCTAAACTTGGTATGTCTCCAACTCCTAGAAATAACTTCATGCCCCATCACCCTTACTTTCAGCTTATAAGGATCACATAATTCCTAACAAAGTTTTGACACAGATTCCCAATTCGGGCATTCAGAACATATAGCACGTTGCTGTAAGCAAGCTCATTCTCATTCAAAGATGCAAGTTACTATGTAGGAACAAGTTTGTATAGGTATTTCAAAGATGCCCAGAACTGAGCTTAACTTGGTATGTGTCCAACCTCTAGAAATAACCTCATGCCCCAACTCCCTTACTTCCAGCTAGCAAGGATCACATAATTCCTAACAAATTTTGACACAGATTCCCAATTCGGGCATTGAGAACATATAGCACGTTGCTCTAAGCAAGCACATTCTCATTCAAAGTTGCAAGTAACTATGTAGGAACAAGTTTGTATAGGTATTTCAAAGATGCCCAGAACTGAGCTAAACTTGGTATGTGTCCAACTCCTAGAAATACCTTCATGCCCCAACTCCCTTACTTCCAGCTAGTAAGGATCACATAATTCCTAACAAAGTTTTGACACAGATTCCCAATTCGGGCACTCAGAACATATAGCACGTTGCTGTAATCAAGCACATTCTCATTCAAAGTTGCAAGTTACTATGTAGGAACAAGTTTGTATAGGTATTTCAAAGATGCCCAGAACTGAGCTAAACTTGGTATGTCTCCAACTCCTAGAAATAACTTCATGCCCCATCTCCCTTACTTCCAGCTAGTAAGGATCACATAATTCCAAACAAAGTTTTGAAACAGATTCCCGATTCGGGCATTCAGAACATGTAGCACGTTGCTGTAAGCAAGCACATTCTCATTCAAAGTTGCAAGTTACTATGTAGGAACAAGTTTGTATAGGTATTTCAAAGATGCACATAAGTGAGCTAAACGTTGTATGTCTCCAACTCCTAGAAGTAACTTCATGCCCCAACTCCCTTACTTCCAGCCGGTAAGGATCACATAATTCCTAAAAAGTTTTGACACAGATTCCCAATTCGGGCATTCAGAACATATAGCACGTTGCTGTAAGCAAGCACATTCTCATTCAAAGTTGCAAGTTACTATGTAGGAACAAGTTTGTATAGGTATTTCAAAGATGCCCAGAAGTGAGCTAAACTTGGTATGTGTCCATCTCCTAGAAATAACTTCATGCCCCAAACTCCCTTACTTCCAGCTAGTAAGCATCACATAATTCCTAACAAAGTTTTGACACAGATTCCCAATTCGGTCATTCAGAACATATAGCACGTTGCTGTAAGCAAGCTCATTCTCATTCAAAGTTGCAAGTTACTATGTAGGAACAAGTTTGAATAGGAATTTCAAAGATGCCCAGAACTGAGCTGAACTTGGTATGTGTCCAACTCCTAGAAATAACTCCATGCCCCATCTCCCTTACTTCCAGCTAGTAAGGATCACATAATTCCTAACAAAGTTTTGACAGATTCCCAATTCGGGCATTCAGAATATATCGCACGTTGCTGTAAGTAAGCACATTCTCATTCAAAGATGCAAGTTACTATGTAGGAACAAGTTTGTTAAGGTATTTCAAAGATGCCCAGAACTGTGCTAAACTTGGTATGTGTCCAACTCCTAGAAATACCTTCAGGCCCCAACTCCCTTACTTCCAACTAGTAAGGATCACATAATTCCTAACAAATTTTGACACAGATTCCCAATTCGGGCATTCAGAACATATAGCACGTTGCTGAAAGCAAGCACATTCTCCTTCAAAGTTACAAGTTAATATGTAGGAACAAGTTTGTATAGGTATTTCAAAGATGCCCAGAACTGAGCTAAACTTGGTATGTGTCCAACTCCTAGAAATAACTTCATGCCCCATCTCCCTTACTTCCAGCTAGTAAGGATCACATAATTCCTAACAAAGTTTTGACACAGATTCCCAATTCGGTCATTCAGAACATATAGCACGTTGCTGTAAGCAAGCACATTCTCATTCAAAGTTGCAAGTTACTATGTAGGAACAAGTTTGTACAGGTATTTCAAAGATGCCCAGAACTGAGCTAAACGTTGTATGTCTCCAACTCCTAGAAATAACTTCATGCCTCATCTCCCTTACTTCCATCTAGTAAGGATCACAAAATTTCTAATAATGTTTTGACACAGAATCCCAATTCGGGGATTCAGAACATATAGCACGTTGCTGTAAGCAAGCACATTCTCATTCAAAGTTGCAAGTTACTATGTAGGAACAAGTTTGTAAAGGTATTTCAAAGATGCTCAGAACTGAGCTAAACTTGGTATGTCTCCAACTCCTAGAAATAACTTCATGCCCCATCACCCTTACTTTCAGCTAATAAGGATCACATAATTCCTAACAAAGTTTTGACACAGATTCCCAATTCGGGCATTCAGAACATATAGCACGTTGCTGTAAGCAAGCTCATTCTCATTGAAAGATGCAAGTTACTATGTAGGAACAAGTTTGTATAGGTATTTCAAAGATGCCCAGAACTGAGCTTAACTTGGTATGTGTCCAACCTCTAGAAATAACCTCATGCCCCAACTCCCTTACTTCCAGCTAGTAAGGATCACATAATTCCTAACAAATTTTGACACAGATTCCCAATTTGGGCATTGAGAACATATAGCACGTTGCTCTAAGCAAGCACATTCTCATTCAAAGTTGCAAGTAACTATGTAGGAACAAGTTTGTATAGGTATTTCAAAGATGCCCAGAACTGAGCTAAACTTGGTATGTGTCCAACTCCTAGAAATACCTTCATGCCCCAACTCCCTTACTTCCAGCTAGTAAGGATCACATAATTCCTAACAAAGTTTTGACACAGATTCCCAATTCGGGCATTCAGAACATATAGCACGTTGCTGTAATCAAGCACATTCTCATTCAAAGTTGCAAGTTACTATGTAGGAAAAAGTTTGTATAGGTATTTCAAAGATGCCCAGAACTGAGCTAAACTTGGTATGTCTCCAACTCCTAGAAATAACTTCATGCCCCATCTCCCTTACTTCCAGCTAGTAAGGATCACATAATTCCAAACAAAGTTTTGAAACAGATTCCCGATTCGGGCATTCAGAACATGTAGCACGTTGCTGTAAGCAAGCACATTCTCATTCAAAGTTGCAAGTTACTATGTAGGAACAAGTTTGTATAGGTATTTCAAAGATGCCCAGAACTGAGCTAAACTTGGTTTGTGTTAAACCTCTAGAAATAACTTCATGCCCCAACTCCCTTACTTCCAGCCAGTAAGGATCACATAATTCCTAACAAAGTTTTGACACAGATTCCCAATTCGGGAATTCAGAACATATAGCACGTTGCTGTAAGCAAGCACATTCTCATTCAAAGTTGCAAGTTACTATGTAGGAACAAGTTTGTATAGGTATTTCAGAGATGCCCAGAACTGAGCTAAACGTTGTATGTCTCCAACTCCTAGAAATAACTTCATGCCCCATCTCACTTACTTCCAGCTAGTAAGGATCACATAATTTCTAACAATGTTTTGACACAGAATCCCAATTCGGGGATTCAGAACATATAGCACGTTGCTGTAAGCAAGCACATTCTCATTCAAAGTTGCAAGTTACTATGTAGGAAAAGTTTGTAAAGGTATTTCAAAGATGCTCAGAACTGAGCTAAACTTGGTATGTCTCCAACTCCTAGAAATAACTTCAGGCCCGTCACCCTTACTTTTAGCTAGTAAGGATCACATAATTCCTAACAAAGTTTGACACAGATTCCCAATTCGGGCAATCAGAACATATAGCACGTTGCTGTAAGGAAGCACATTCTCATTCAAAGTTGCAAGTTACTATGTATGAACAAGTTTGTACAGGTATTTCAAGGATTCCCAGAACTGAGCTAAACGATGTATGTCTCCAACTCCTAGAAATAACTTCATGCCCAATCTCCCTTACTGGAAGCTAATAAGGATCACATAATTTCTAACAAACTTTTGACACAGATTCCCAATTCGGGCATTCAGAACATGTAGCACGTTGCTGTAAGCAAGCACATTCTCATTCAAAGTTGCAAGTTACTATGTAGGAACAAGTTTGTATAAGTATTTCAAAGATGCCCAGAAGTGAGTTAAACTTGGTATGTGTCCATCTCCTAGAAATAACTTCATGCCCCAAACTCCCTTACTTCCAGCTAGTAAGCATCACATAATTCCTAACAAAATTTTGACACAGATTCCCAATTCGGTCATTCAGAACATATTGCACGTTGCTGTAAGCAAGCACATTCTCATTCAAAGTTGCAAGTTACTATGTAGGAACAAGTTTGAATAGGAATTTCAAAGATGCCCAGAACTGAGCTAAACTTGGTATGTGTCCAACTCCTAGAAATAACTCCATGCCCCATCTCCCTTACTTCCAGCTAGTAAGGATCACATAATTCCTAACAAAGTTTTGACACAGATTCCCAATTCGGGCATTCAGAATATATCGCACGTTGCTGTAAGTAAGCACATTCTCATTCAAAGTTGCAAGTTACTATGTAGGAACAAGTTTGTATAGGTATTTTAAAGATGCCCAGAACTGTGCTAAACTTGGTATGTGTTCAACTCCTAGAAATACCTTCATGCCCCAACTCCCTTACTTCCAGCTAGTAAGGATCACATAATTCCTAACAAATTTTGACACAGATTCCCAATTCGGGCATTCAGAACATATAGCACGTTGCTGAAAGCAAGCACATTCTCATTCAAAGTTGCAAGTTAATAGGTAGGAACAAGTTTGTATAGGTTTTTCAAAGATGCCCAGAACTGAGCTAAACTTGGTATGTGTCCAACTCCTAGAAATAACTTCATGCCCCATCTCCCTTACTTCCAGCTAGTAAGGATCACATAATTCCTAACAAAGTTTTGACACAGATTCCCAATTCGGGCATTCAGAACATGTAGCACGTTGCTGTAAGCAAGCACATTCTCATTCAAAGTTGCAAGTTACTATGTAGGAACAAGTTTGTATAGGTATTTCAAAGATGCCCAGAACTGAGCTAAACGTTGTATGTCTCCAACTCCTAGAAATATCTTCATGCCCAATCTCCCTTACTTCCAGCTAGTAAGGATCACATAATTCCTAACAAAGTTTTGACACAGATTCCCAATTCGGGCATTCAGAACATGTTGCACGTTGCTGTAAGCAAGCACATTCTCATTCAAAGATGCAAGTTACTATGTAGGAACAAGTTTGTATAGGTATGTCAAAGATGCCCAGAACTGAGCTAAACTTGGTATGTGTCCAACCTCTAGAAATGACTTCATACCCCAACTCCCTTACTTCCAGCTAGTAAGGATCACATAATTCCTAACAAAGTTTTGACACAGATTCCCAATTCGGGCATTCAGAAAATGTAGCACGTTGCTGTAAGCAAGCACATTCTCATTCAAAGTTGCAAGTTACTATGTAGGAACAAGTTTGTATAGGTATTTCAAAGATGCCCAGAACTGAGCTAAACGTTGTATGTCTCCAACTCCAAAAATAACTTCATGCCCCATCTCCCTTACTTCCATCTAGTAAGGATCACATAATTTCTAACAAAGTTTTAACACAGATTCCCAATTCGGGCATTCAGAACATGTAGCACGTTGCTGTAAGCAAGCACATTCTCATTCAAAGTTGCAAGTTACTATGTAGGAACAAGTTTGTAAAGGTATTTCAAAGATGCCCAGAAGTGAGCTAAACGTTGTATGTCTCCAACTCCTAGAAATAACTTCATGCCCCATCACCCTTACTTCCAGCCAGTAATGATCACACAATTCCTAACAAAGTTTTGACACAGATTCCCAATTCGGGCATTCAGAACATATAGCACGTTGCTGTAAGAAAGCACATTCTCATTCAAAGTTGCAAGATACTATGTAGGAACAAGTTTGTATAGGTATTTCAAAGATGCCCAGAACTGAGCTAAACTTGGTATGTGTCCAACTCCTAGAAATAACTTCATGCCCCATCTCCCTTACTTCCAGCTAGTAAGGATCACATAATTCCTAACAAAGTTTTGACACAGATTCCCAATTAGGTCATTCAGAACATATAGCACGTTGCTGTAAGCAAGCACATTCTCATTCAAAGTTGCAAGTTACTATGTAGGAACAAGTTTGTACAGGTATTTCAAAGATGCCCAGAACTGAGCTAAACGTTGTATGTCTCCCACTCCTAGAAATAACTTCATGCCCCATCTCCCTTACTTCCATCTAGTAAGGATCACATAATTTCTAACAATGTTTTGACACAGAATCCCAATTCGGGGATTCAGAACATATAGCACGTTGCTGTAAGCAAGCACATTCTCATTCAAAGTTGCAAGTTACTATGTAGGAACAAGTTTGTAAAGGTATTTCAAAGATGCTCAGAACTGAGCTAAACTTGGTATGTCTCCAACTCCTAGAAATAACTTCAGGCCCGTCACCCTTACTTTTAGCTAGTAAGGATCACATAATTCCTAACAAAGTTTGACACAGATTCCCAATTCGGGCAATCAGAACATATAGCACGTTGCTGTAAGGAAGCACATTCTCATTCAAAGTTGCAAGTTACTATGTATGAACAAGTTTGTACAGGTATTTCAAGGATTCCCAGAACTGAGCTAAACGATGTATGTCTCCAACTCCTAGAAATAACTTCATGCCCAATCTCCCTTACTGGAAGCTAATAAGGATCACATAATTTCTAACAAACTTTTGACACAGATTCCCAATTCGGGCATTCAGAACATGTAGCACGTTGCTGTAAGCAAGCACATTCTCATTCAAAGTTGCAAGTTACTATGTAGGAACAAGTTTGTATAAGTATTTCAAAGATGCCCAGAAGTGAGTTAAACTTGGTATGTGTCCATCTCCTAGAAATAACTTCATGCCCCAAACTCCCTTACTTCCAGCTAGTAAGCATCACATAATTCCTAACAAAATTTTGACACAGATTCCCAATTCGGTCATTCAGAACATATTGCACGTTGCTGTAAGCAAGCACATTCTCATTCAAAGTTGCAAGTTACTATGTAGGAACAAGTTTGAATAGGAATTTCAAAGATGCCCAGAACTGAGCTAAACTTGGTATGTGTCCAACTCCTAGAAATAACTCCATGCCCCATCTCCCTTACTTCCAGCTAGTAAGGATCACATAATTCCTAACAAAGTTTTGACACAGATTCCCAATTCGGGCATTCAGAATATATCGCACGTTGCTGTAAGTAAGCACATTCTCATTCAAAGTTGCAAGTTACTATGTAGGAACAAGTTTGTAAAGGTATTTTAAAGATGCCCAGAACTGTGCTAAACTTGGTATGTGTTCAACTCCTAGAAATACCTTCATGCCCCAACTCCCTTACTTCCAGCTAGTAAGGATCACATAATTCCTAACAAATTTTGACACAGATTCCCAATTCGGGCATTCAGAACATATAGCACGTTGCTGAAAGCAAGCACATTCTCATTCAAAGTTGCAAGTTAATAGGTAGGAACAAGTTTGTATAGGTTTTTCAAAGATGCCCAGAACTGAGCTAAACTTGGTATGTGTCCAACTCCTAGAAATAACTTCATGCCCCATCTCCCTTACTTCCAGCTAGTAAGGATCACATAATTCCTAACAAAGTTTTGACACAGATTCCCAATTCGGGCATTCAGAACATGTAGCACGTTGCTGTAAGCAAGCACATTCTCATTCAAAGTTGCAAGTTACTATGTAGGAACAAGTTTGTATAGGTATTTCAAAGATGCCCAGAACTGAGCTAAACGTTGTATGTCTCCAACTCCTAGAAATATCTTCATGCCCAATCTCCCTTACTTCCAGCTAGTAAGGATCACATAATTCCTAACAAAGTTTTGACACAGATTCCCAATTCGGGCATTCAGAACATGTTGCACGTTGCTGTAAGCAAGCACATTCTCATTCAAAGATGCAAGTTACTATGTAGGAACAAGTTTGTATAGGTATGTCAAAGATGCCCAGAACTGAGCTAAACTTGGTATGTGTCCAACCTCTAGAAATGACTTCATACCCCAACTCCCTTACTTCCAGCTAGTAAGGATCACATAATTCCTAACAAAGTTTTGACACAGATTCCCAATTCGGGCATTCAGAAAATGTAGCACGTTGCTGTAAGCAAGCACATTCTCATTCAAAGTTGCAAGTTACTATGTAGGAACAAGTTTGTATAGGTATTTCAAAGATGCCCAGAACTGAGCTAAACGTTGTATGTCTCCAACTCCAAAAATAACTTCATGCCCCATCTCCCTTACTTCCATCTAGTAAGGATCACATAATTTCTAACAAAGTTTTAACACAGATTCCCAATTCGGGCATTCAGAACATGTAGCACGTTGCTGTAAGCAAGCACATTCTCATTCAAAGTTGCAAGTTACTATGTAGGAACAAGTTTGTAAAGGTATTTCAAAGATGCCCAGAAGTGAGCTAAACGTTGTATGTCTCCAACTCCTAGAAATAACTTCATGCCCCATCACCCTTACTTCCAGCCAGTAATGATCACACAATTCCTAACAAAGTTTTGACACAGATTCCCAATTCGGGCATTCAGAACATATAGCACGTTGCTGTAAGAAAGCACATTCTCATTCAAAGTTGCAAGATACTATGTAGGAACAAGTTTGTATAGGTATTTCAAAGATGCCCAGAACTGAGCTAAACTTGGTATGTGTCCAACTCCTAGAAATAACTTCATGCCCCATCTCCCTTACTTCCAGCTAGTAAGGATCACATAATTCCTAACAAAGTTTTGACACAGATTCCCAATTAGGTCATTCAGAACATATAGCACGTTGCTGTAAGCAAGCACATTCTCATTCAAAGTTGCAAGTTACTATGTAGGAACAAGTTTGTACAGGTATTTCAAAGATGCCCAGAACTGAGCTAAACGTTGTATGTCTCCAACTCCTAGAAATAACTTCATGCCCCATCTCCCTTACTTCCATCTAGTAAGGATCACATAATTTCTAATAATGTTTTGACACAGATTCCCAATTCGGGGATTCAGAACATATAGCACGTTGCTGTAAGCAAGCACATTCTCATTCAAAGTTGCAAGTTACTATGTAGGAACAAGTTTGTAAAGGTATTTCAAAGATGCTCAGAACTGAGCTAAACTTGGTATGTCTCCAACTCCTAGAAATAACTTCATGCCCCATCACCCTTACTTTCAGCTAATAAGGATCACATAATTCCTAACAAAGTTTTGACACAGATTCCCAATTCGGGCATTCAGAACATATAGCACGTTGCTGTAAGCAAGCTCATTCTCATTCAAAGATGCAAGTTACTATGTAGGAACAAGTTTGTATAGGTATTTCAAAGATGCCCAGAACTGAGCTTAACTTGGTATGTGTCCAACCTCTAGAAATAACCTCATGCCCCAACTCCCTTACTTCCAGCTAGCAAGGATCACATAATTCCTAACAAATTTTGACACAGATTCCCAATTCGGGCATTGAGAACATATAGCACGTTGCTCTAAGCAAGCACATTCTCATTCAAAGTTGCAAGTAACTATGTAGGAACAAGTTTGTATAGGTATTTCAAAGATGCCCAGAACTGAGCTAAACTTGGTATGTGTCCAACTCCTAGAAATACCTTCATGCCCCAACTCCCTTACTTCCAGCTAGTAAGGATCACATAATTCCTAACAAAGTTTTGACACAGATTCCCAATTCGGGCATTCAGAACATATAGCACGTTGCTGTAATCAAGCACATTCTCATTCAAAGTTGCAAGTTACTATGTAGGAACAAGTTTGTATAGGTATTTCAAAGATGCCCAGAACTGAGCTAAACTTGGTATGTCTCCAACTCCTAGAAATAACTTCATGCCCCATCTCCCTTACTTCCATCTAGTAAGGATCACATAATTCCAAACAAAGTTTTGAAACAGATTCCCGATTCGGGCATTCAGAACATGTAGCACGTTGCTGTAAGCAAGCACATTCTCATTCAAAGTTGCAAGTTACTATGTAGGAACAAGTTTGTATAGGTATTTCAAAGATGCCCAGAACTGAGCTAAACTTGGTTTGTGTCCAACCTCTAGAAATAACTTCATGCCCCAACTCCCTTACTTCCAGCCAGTAAGGATCACATAATTCCTAACAAAGTTTTGACACAGATTCCCAATTCGGGAATTCAGAACATATAGCACGTTGCTGTAAGCAAGCACATTCTCATTCAAAGTTGCAAGTTACTATGTAGGAACAAGTTTGTATAGGTATTTCAGAGATGCCCAGAACTGAGCTAAACGTTGTATGTCTCCAACTCCTAGAAATAACTTCATGCCCCATCTCCCTTACTTCCATCTAGTAAGGATCACATAATTTCTAACAATGTTTTGACACAGAATCCCAATTCGGGGATTCAGAACATATAGCACGTTGCTGTAAGCAAGCACATTCTCATTCAAAGTTGCAAGTTACTATGTAGGAACAAGTTTGTAACGGTATTTCAAAGATGCTCAGAACTGAGCTAAACTTGGTATGTCTCCAACTCCTAGAAATAACTTCAGGCCCGTCACCCTTACTTTTAGCTAGTAAGGATCACATAATTCCTAACAAAGTTTGACACAGATTCCCAATTCGGGCAATCAGAACATATAGCACGTTGCTGTAAGGAAGCACATTCTCATTCAAAGTTGCAAGTTACTATGTATGAACAAGTTTGTACAGGTATTTCAAGGATTCCCAGAACTGAGCTAAACGATGTATGTCTCCAACTCCTAGAAATAACTTCATGCCCAATCTCCCTTACTGGAAGCTAATAAGGATCACATAATTTCTAACAAACTTTTGACACAGATTCCCGATTCGGGCATTCAGAACATGTAGCACGTTTCTGTAAGCAAGCACATTCTCATTCAAAGTTGCAAGTTACTATGTAGGAACAAGTTTGTATAGGTATTTTAAAGATGCCCAGAACTGTGCTAAACTTGGTATGTGTCCAACTCCTAGAAATACCTTCATGCCCCAACTCCCTTACTTCCAGCTAGTAAGGATCACATAATTCCTAACAAAGTTTTGACACAGATTCCCAATTCGGGCATTCAGAACATATAGCACGTTGCTGAAAGCAAGCATATTCTCATTCAAAGTTGCAAGTTAATAGGTAGGAACAAGTTTGTATAGGTTTTTCAAAGATGCCCAGAACTGAGCTAAACTTGGTATGTGTCCAACTCCTAGAAATAACTTCATGCCCCATCTCCCTTACTTCCAGCTAGTAAGGATCACATAATTCCTAACAAATTTTTGACACAGATTCCCAATTCGGGCATTCAGAACATATAGCACGTTGCAGTAAGCAAGCACATTCTCATTCAATGTTGCAAGTTACTATGTAGGAACAAGTTTGTATAGCTATTTCAAAGATGCCCAGAACTGAGCTAAACTTGGTATGTCTCCAACTCCTAGAAATAAATTCATGCCCCATCTCCCTTACTTCCAGCTAGTAAGGATCACATAATTCCTAACAAAATTTTGACACAGATTCCCAATTCGGGCATTCAGAACATGTAGGACTTTGCTGTAAGCAAGCACATTCTCATTCAAAGTTGCAAGTTACTATGTAGAAACAAGTTTGTATAGGTATTTCAAAGATGCCCAGAAGTGAGCTAAACGTTGTATGTCTCCAACTCCTAGAAATAACTTCATGCCCCATCTCCCTTACTTCCAGCTAGTAAGGATCACATAATTCCTAACAAAGTTTTGACACAGATTCAAAATTCGGGCATTCAGTTCATATAGCACGTTGATGTAAGCAAGCACATTCTCATTCAAATTGCAAGTTACTATGTAGGAACAAGTTTGTATAGGTATTTCAAAGATGCCCAGAACTGAGCTAAACTTGGTATGTCTCCAACTCCTAGAAATAACTTCATGCCCCATCTCCCTTACTTCCAGCTAGTAAGGATCACATAATTCCTAACAAAGTTTTGACACAGATTCCCAATTCGGGCATTCAGAACATATCGCACGTTGCTGTAAGCAAGCACATTCTCATTCAAAGTTGCAAGTTACTATGTAGGAACAAGTTTGTATAGGTATTTCAAAGATGCCCAGAACAGAGCTAAACTTGGTATGTGTCCATCTCCTAGAAATAACTTCATGCCCCAAACTCCCTTACTTCCAGCTAGTAAGGATCACATAATTCCTAACAAAGTTTTGACACAGATTCCCAATTCGGGCATTCAGATCATATAGCACGTTGCCGTAAGCAAGCACATTCTAATTCAAAGTTGCAAGTTACTATGTAGGAACAAGGTTGAATAGATATTTCAAAGATGCCCAGAACTCAGCTAAACTTGGTATGTGTCCAACTCCTAGAAATAACTCCATGCCCCATCTCCCTTACTTCCAGCTAGTAAGGATCACATAATTCCTAACAAAGTTTTGACACAGATTCCCAATTCGGGCATTCAGAATATATCGCACGTTGCTGTAAGCAAGCACATTCTCATTCAAAGTTGCAAGTTACTATGTAGGAACAAGTTTGTATAGGTATTTCAAAGATGCCCAGAACTGTGCTAAACTTGGTATGTGTCCAACTCCTAGAAATACCTTCATGCCCCAACTCCCTTACTTCCAGCTAGTAAGGATCACATAATTCCTAACAAATTTTGACACAGATTCCCAATTCGGGCATTCAGAACATATAGCACGTTGCTGAAAGCAAGCACATTCTCATTCAAAGTTGCAAGTTAATATGTAGGAACAAGTTCGTATAGGTATTTCAAAGATGCCCAGAACTGAGCTAAACTTGGTATGTGTCCAACTCCTAGAAATAACTTCATGCCCTATCTCCCTTACTCCAGCTAGTAAGGATCACATAATTCCTAACAAAGTTTTGACACAGATTCCCAATTCGGGCATTCAGAACATGTAGCACGTTGCTGTAAGCAAGCACATTCTCATTCAAAGTTGCAAGTTACTATGTAGGAACAAGTTTGTACAGGTATTTCAAGGATTCCCAGAACTGAGCTAAACGTTGTATGTCTCCAACTCCTAGAAATAACTTCATGCCCAATCTCCCTTACTTCCAGCTAATAAGGATCACATAATTTCTAACAAAGTTTTGACACAGGTTCCAAATTCGGCCCTTTAGAACATGTAGCACGTTGCTGTAAGCAAGCACATTCTCATTCAAAGTTGCAAGTTACTATGTAGGAACAAGTTTGTATAGGTATTTCAAAGATGCACAGAAGTGAGCTAAACGTTGTATGTCTCCAACTCCTAGAAATAACTTCATGCCCCAACTCCCTTACTTCCAGCCGGTAAGGATCACATAATTCCTAAAAAGTTTTGACACAGATTCCCAATACGGGCATTCAGAACATATCGCACGTTGCTGTAAGCAAGCACATTCTCATTCAAAGTTGCAAGTTACTATGTAGGGACAAGTTTGTAAAGGTATTTCAAAGATGCCCAGAAGTGAGCTAAACTTGGTATGTGTCCATCTCCTAGAAATAACTTCATGCCCCAAACTCCCTTACTTCCAGATAGTAAGGATCACATAATTCCTAACAAAGTTTTGACACAGATTCCCAATTCGGTCATTCAGAACATATAGCACGTTGCTGTAAGCAAGCACATTCTCATTCAAAGTTGCAAGTTACTATGTAGGAACAAGTTTGAATAGGAATTTCAAAGATGCCCAGAACTGAGGTAAACTTGGTATGTGTCCAACTCCTAGAAATAACTCCATGCCCCATCTCCCTTACTTCCAGCTAGTAAGGATCACATAATTCCTAATAAAGATTTGACACAGATTCCCAATTCGGGCATTCAGAACATATAGCATGGTGCTGTAAGCAAGCACATTCTCATCCAATGTTGCAAGTTACTATGTAGGAACAAGTTTGAATAGGACTTTCAAAGATGCCCAGAACTGAGCTAAACTTGGTATGTCTGCAACTCCTAGAAATATCTTCATGCCCCATCTCCCTTACTTCCAGCTAGTAAGGATCACATAATTCCTAACAAAATTTTGACACAGATTCCCAATTCGGGCATTCAGAACATATCGCACGTTGCTGTAAGCAAGCACATTCTCATTGAAAGTTGCAAGTTACTATGTAGGAACAAGTTTGTATAGGTATTTCAAAGATGCCCAGAACTGAGCTAAACTTGGTATGTGTCCAACTCCTAGAAATAACTTCATGCCCCTTCTCCCTTACTTCCAGCTAGTAAGGATCACATAATTCCTAACAAAGTTTTGACACAGATTCCCAATTCGGGCATTCAGAACATGTAGCACGTTGCTGTAAGCAAGCACATTCTCATTCAAAGTTGCAAGTTACTATGTATGAACAAGTTTGTACAGATATTTCAAGGATTCCCAGAACTGAGCTAAACGTTGTATGTCTCCAACTCCTAGAAATAACTTCATGCCCAATCTCCCTTACTTGAAGCTAATAAGGATCACATAATTTCTAACAAAGTTTTGACACAGATTCCCAATTCGGGCATTCAGAACATGTAGCACGTTGCTGTAAGCAAGCACATTCTCATTCAAAGTTGCAAGTTACTATGTAGGAACAAGTTTGTATAGGTATTTCAGAGATGCACATAAGTGAGCTAAACGTTGTATGTCTCCAACTCCTAGAAGTAACTTCATGCCCCAACTCCCTTACTTCCAGCCGGTAAGGATCACATAATTCCTAAAAAGTTTTGACACAGATTCCCAATTCGGGCATTCAGAACATATAGCACGTTGCTGTAAGCAAGCACATTCTCATTCAAAGTTGCAAGTTACTATGTAGGAACAAGTTTGTATAGGTATTTCAAAGATGCCCAGAAGTGAGCTAAACTTGGTATGTGTCCATCTCCTAGAAATAACTTCATGCCCCAAACTCCCTTACTTCCAGCTAGTAAGCATCACATAATTCCTAACAAAGTTTTGACACAGATTCCCAATTCGGTCATTCAGAACATATAGCACGTTGCTGTAAGCAAGCACATTCTCATTCAAAGTTGCAAGTTACTATGTAGGAACAAGTTTGAATAGGAATTTCAAAGATGCCCAGAACTGAGCTAATCTTGGTATGTGTCCAACTCCTAGAAATAACTCCATGCCCCATCTCCCTTACTTCCAGCTAGTAAGGATCACATAATTCCTAACAAAGTTTTGACAGATTCCCAATTCGGGCATTCAGAATATATCGCACGTTGCTGTAAGTAAGCACATTCTCATTCAAAGTTGCAAGTTACTATGTAGGAACAAGTTTGTTAAGGTATTTCAAAGATGCCCAGAACTGTGCTAAACTTGGTATGTGTCCAACTCCTAGAAATACCTTCATGCCCCAACTCCCTTACTTCCAACTAGTAAGGATCACATAATTCCTAACAAATTTTGACACAGATTCCCAATTCGGGCATTCAGAACATATAGCACGTTGCTGAAAGCAAGCACATTCTCCTTCAAAGTTACAAGTTAATATGTAGGAACAAGTTTGTATAGGTATTTCAAAGATGCCCAGAACTGAGCTAAACTTGGTATGTCTCCAACTCCTAGAAATAACTTCATGCCCCATCTCCCTTACTTCCAGCTAGTAAGGATCACATAATTCCTAACAAAGTTTTGACACAGATTCCCAATTCGGTCATTCAGAACATATAGCACGTTGCTGTAAGCAAGCACATTCTCATTCAAAGTTGCAAGTTACTATGTAGGAACAAGTTTGTACAGGTATTTCAAAGATGCCCAGAACTGAGCTAAACGTTGTATGTCTCCAACTCCTAGAAATAACTTCATGCCCCATCTCCCTTACTTCCATCTAGTAAGGATCACATAATTTCTAATAATGTTTTGACACAGAATCCCAATTCGGGGATTCAGAACATATAGCACGTTGCTGTAAGCAAGCACATTCTCATTCAAAGTTGCAAGTTACTATGTAGGAACAAGTTTGTAAAGGTATTTCAAAGATGCTCAGAACTGAGCTAAACTTGGTATGTCTCCAACTCCTAGAAATAACTTCATGCCCCATCACCCTTACTTTCAGCTAATAAGGATCACATAATTCCTAACAAAGTTTTGACACAGATTCCCAATTCGGGCATTCAGAACATATAGCACGTTGCTGTAAGCAAGCTCATTCTCATTCAAAGATGCAAGTTACTATGTAGGAACAAGTTTGTATAGGTATTTCAAAGATGCCCAGAACTGAGCTTAACTTGGTATGTGTCCAACCTCTAGAAATAACCTCATGCCCCAACTCCCTTACTTCCAGCTAGCAAGGATCACATAATTCCTAACAAATTTTGACACAGATTCCCAATTCGGGCATTGAGAACATATAGCACGTTGCTCTAAGCAAGCACATTCTCATTCAAAGTTGCAAGTAACTATGTAGGAACAAGTTTGTATAGGTATTTCAAAGATGCCCAGAACTGAGCTAAACTTGGTATGTGTCCAACTCCTAGAAATACCTTCATGCCCCAACTCCCTTACTTCCAGCTAGTAAGGATCACATAATTCCTAACAAAGTTTTGACACAGATTCCCAATTCGGGCATTCAGAACATATAGCACGTTGCTGTAATCAAGCACATTCTCATTCAAAGTTGCAAGTTACTATGTAGGAACAAGTTTGTATAGGTATTTCAAAGATGCCCAGAACTGAGCTAAACTTGGTATGTCTCCAACTCCTAGAAATAACTTCATGCCCCATCTCCCTTACTTCCAGCTAGTAAGGATCACATAATTCCAAACAAAGTTTTGAAACAGATTCCCGATTCGGGCATTCAGAACATGTAGCACGTTGCTGTAAGCAAGCACATTCTCATTCAAAGTTGCAAGTTACTATGTAGGAACAAGTTTGTATAGGTATTTCAAAGATGCACATAAGTGAGCTAAACATTGTATGTCTCCAACTCCTAGAAGTAACTTCATGCCCCAACTCCCTTACTTCCAGCCGGTAAGGATCACATAATTCCTAAAAAGTTTTGACACAGATTCCCAATTCGGGCATTCAGAACATATAGCACGTTGCTGTAAGCAAGCACATTCTCATTCAAAGTTGCAAGTTACTATGTAGGAACAAGTTTGTATAGGTATTTCAAAGATGCCCAGAAGTGAGCTAAACTTGGTATGTGTCCATCTCCTAGAAATAACTTCATGCCCCAAACTCCCTTACTTCCAGCTAGTAAGCATCACATAATTCCTAACAAAGTTTTGACACAGATTCCCAATTCGGTCATTCAGAACATATAGCACGTTGCTGTAAGCAAGCACATTCTCATTCAAAGTTGCAAGTTACTATGTAGGAACAAGTTTGAATAGGAATTTCAAAGATGCCCAGAACTGAGCTAAACTTGGTATGTGTCCAACTCCTAGAAATAACTCCATGCCCCATCTCCCTTACTTCCAGCTAGTAAGGATCACATAATTCCTAACAAAGTTTTGACAGATTCCCAATTCGGGCATTCAGAATATATCGCACGTTGCTGTAAGTAAGCACATTCTCATTCAAAGATGCAAGTTACTATGTAGGAACAAGTTTGTTAAGGTATTTCAAAGATGCCCAGAACTGTGCTAAACTTGGTATGTGTCCAACTCCTAGAAATACCTTCAGGCCCCAACTCCCTTACTTCCAACTAGTAAGGATCACATAATTCCTAACAAATTTTGACACAGATTCCCAATTCGGGCATTCAGAACATATAGCACGTTGCTGAAAGCAAGCACATTCTCCTTCAAAGTTACAAGTTACTATGTAGGAACAAGTTTGTATAGGTATTTCAAAGATGCCCAGAACTGAGCTAAACTTGGTATGTGTCCAACTCCTAGAAATAACTTCATGCCCCATCTCCCTTACTTCCAGCTAGTAAGGATCACATAATTCCTAACAAAGTTTTGACACAGATTCCCAATTCGGTCATTCAGAACATATAGCACGTTGCTGTAAGCAAGCACATTCTCATTCAAAGTTGCAAGTTACTATGTAGGAACAAGTTTGTACAGGTATTTCAAAGATGCCCAGAACTGAGCTAAACGTTGTATGTCTCCAACTCCTAGAAATAACTTCATGCCCCATCTCCCTTACTTCCATCTAGTAAGGATCACATAATTTCTAATAATGTTTTGACACAGAATCCCAATTCGGGGATTCAGAACATATAGCACGTTGCTGTAAGCAAGCACATTCTCATTCAAAGTTGTAAGTTACTATGTAGGAACAAGTTTGTAAAGGTATTTCAAAGATGCTCAGAACTGAGCTAAACTTGGTATGTCTCCAACTCCTAGATATAACTTCATGCCCCATCACCCTTACTTTCAGCTAATAAGGATCACATAATTCCTAACAAAGTTTTGACACAGATTCCCAATTCGGGCATTCAGAACATATAGCACGTTGCTGTAAGCAAGCTCATTCTCATTGAAAGATGCAAGTTACTATGTAGGAACAAGTTTGTATAGGTATTTCAAAGATGCCCAGAACTGAGCTTAACTTGGTATGTGTCCAACCTCTAGAAATAACCTCATGCCCCAACTCCCTTACTTCCAGCTAGTAAGGATCACATAATTCCTAACAAATTTTGACACAGATTCCCAATTCGGGCATTGAGAACATATAGCACGTTGCTCTAAGCAAGCACATTCTCATTCAAAGTTGCAAGTAACTATGTAGGAACAAGTTTGTATAGGTATTTCAAAGATGCCCAGAACTGAGCTAAACTTGGTATGTGTCCAACTCCTAGAAATACCTTCATGCCCCAACTCCCTTACTTCCAGCTAGTAAGGATCACATAATTCCTAACAAAGTTTTGACACAGATTCCCAATTCGGGCATTCAGAACATATAGCACGTTGCTGTAATCAAGCACATTCTCATTCAAAGTTGCAGGTTACTATGTAGGAAAAAGTTTGTATAGGTATTTCAAAGATGCCCAGAACTGAGCTAAACTTGGTATGTCTCCAACTCCTAGAAATAACTTCATGCCCCATCTCCCTTACTTCCAGCTAGTAAGGATCACATAATTCCAAACAAAGTTTTGAAACAGATTCCCAATTCGGGAATTCAGAACATATAGCACGTTGCTGTAAGCAAGCACATTCTCATTCAAAGTTGCAAGTTACTATGTAGGAACAAGTTTGTATAGGTATTTCAGAGATGCCCAGAACTGAGCTAAACGTTGTATGTCTCCAACTCCTAGAAATAACTTCATGCCCCATCTCCCTTACTTCCATCTAGTAAGGATCACATAATTTCTAACAATGTTTTGACACAGAATCCCAATTCGGGGATTCAGAACATATAGCACGTTGCTGTAAGCAAGCACATTCTCATTCAAAGTTGCAAGTTACTATGTAGGAACAAGTTTGTAAAGGTATTTCAAAGATGCTCAGAACTGAGCTAAACTTGGTATGTCTCCAACTCCTAGAAATAACTTCAGGCCCGTCACCCTTACTTTTAACTAGTAAGGATCACATAATTCCTAACAAAGTTTGACACAGATTCCCAATTCGGGCAATCAGAACATATAGCACGTTGCTGTAAGGAAGCACATTCTCATTCAAAGTTGCAAGTTACTATGTATGAACAAGTTTGTACAGGTATTTCAAGGATTCCCAGAACTGAGCTAAACGATGTATGTCTCCAACTCCTAGAAATAACTTCATGCCCAATCTCCCTTACTGAAAGCTAATAAGGATCACATAATTTCTAACAAACTTTTGACACAGATTCCCAATTCGGGCATTCAGAACATGTAGCACGTTGCTGTAAGCAAGCACATTCTCATTCAAAGTTGCAACTTACTATGTAGGAACAAGTTTGTATAAGTATTTCAAAGATGCCCAGAAGTGAGTTAAACTTGGTATGTGTCCATCTCCTAGAAATAACTTCATGCCCCAAACTCCCTTACTTCCAGCTAGTAAGCATCACATAATTCCTAACAAAGTTTTGACACAGATTCCCAATTCGGTCATTCAGAACATATTGCACGTTGCTGTAAGCAAGCACATTCTCATTCAAAGTTGCAAGTTACTATGTAGGAACAAGTTTGAATAGGAATTTCAAAGATGCCCAGAACTGAGCTAAACTTGGTATGTGTCCAACTCCTAGAAATAACTCCATGCCCCATCTCCCTTACTTCCAGCTAGTAAGGATCACATAATTCCTAACAAAGTTTTGACACAGATTCCCAATTCGGGCATTCAGAATATATCGCACGTTGCTGTAAGTAAGCACATTCTCATTCAAAGTTGCAAGTTACTATGTAGGAACAAGTTTGTATAGGTATTTTAAAGATGCCCAGAACTGTGCTAAACTTGGTATGTGTCCAACTCCTAGAAATACCTTCATGCCCCAACTCCCTTACTTCCAGCTAGTAAGGATCACATAATTCCTAACAAATTTTGACACAGATTCCCAATTCGGGCATTCAGAACATATAGCACGTTGCTGAAAGCAAGCACATTCTCATTCAAAGTTGCAAGTTAATTGGTAGGAACAAGTTTGTATAGGTTTTTCAAAGATGCCCAGAACTGAGCTAAACTTGGTATGTGTCCAACTCCTAGAAATAACTTCATGCCCCATCTCCCTTACTTCCAGCTAGTAAGGATCACATAATTCCTAACAAAGTTTTGACACAGATTCCCAATTCGGGCATTCAGAACATGTAGCACGTTGCTGTAAGCAAGCACATTCTCATTCAAAGTTGCAAGTTACTATGTAGGAACAAGTTTGTATAGGTATTTCAAAGATGCCCAGAACTGAGCTAAACGTTGTATGTCTCCAACTCCTAGAAATATCTTCATGCCCAATCTCCCTTACTTCCAGCTAGTAAGGATCACATAATTCCTAACAATGTTTTGACACAGATTCCCAATTCGGGCATTCAGAACATGTTGCACGTTGCTGTAAGCAAGCACATTCTCATTCAAAGATGCAAGTTACTATGTAGGAACAAGTTTGTATAGGTATGTCAAAGATGCCCAGAACTGAGCTAAACTTGGTATGTGTCCAACCTCTAGAAATGACTTCATACCCCAACTCCCTTACTTCCAGCTAGTAAGGATCACATAATTCCTAACAAAGTTTTGACACAGATTCCCAATTCGGGCATTCAGAAAATGTAGCACGTTGCTGTAAGCAAGCACATTCTCATTCAAAGTTGCAAGTTACTATGTAGGAACAAGTTTGTATAGGTATTTCAAAGATGCCCAGAACTGAGCTAAACGTTGTATGTCTCCAACTCCAAAAATAACTTCATGCCCCATCTCCCTTACTTCCATCTAGTAAGGATCACATAATTTCTAACAAAGTTTTAACACAGATTCCCAATTCGGGCATTCAGAACATGTAGCACGTTGCTGTAAGCAAGCACATTCTCATTCAAAGTTGCAAGTTACTATGTAGGAACAAGTTTGTAAAGGTATTTCAAAGATGCCCAGAAGTGAGCTAAACGTTGTATGTCTCCAACTCCTAGAAATAACTTCATGCCCCATCACCCTTACTTCCAGCCAGTAATGATCACACAATTCCTAACAAAGTTTTGACACAGATTCCCAATTCGGGCATTCAGAACATATAGCACGTTGCTGTAAGAAAGCACATTCTCATTCAAAGTTGCAAGATACTATGTAGGAACAAGTTTGTATAGGTATTTCAAAGATGCCCAGAACTGAGCTAAACTTGGTATGTGTCCAACTCCTAGAAATAACTTCATGCCCCATCTCCCTTACTTCCAGCTAGTAAGGATCACATAATTCCTAACAAAGTTTTGACACAGATTCCCAATTCGGTCATTCAGAACATATAGCACGTTGCTGTAAGCAAGCACATTCTCATTCAAAGTTGCAAGTTACTATGTACGAACAAGTTTGTACAGGTATTTCAAAGATGCCCAGAACTGAGCTAAACGTTGTATGTCTCCAACTCCTAGAAATAACTTCATGCCCCATCTCCCTTACTTCCATCTAGTAAGGATCACATAATTTCTAATAATGTTTTGACACAGAATCCCAATTCGGGGATTCAGAACATATAGCACGTTGCTGTAAGCAAGCACATTCTCATTCAAAGTTGCAAGTTACTATGTAGGAACAAGTTTGTAAAGGTATTTCAAAGATGCTCAGAACTGAGCTAAACTTGGTATGTCTCCAACTCCTAGAAATAACTTCATGCCCCATCACCCTTACTTTCAGCTAATAAGGATCACATAATTCCTAACAAAGTTTTGACACAGATTCCCAATTCGGGCATTCAGAACATATAGCACGTTGCTGTAAGCAAGCTCATTCTCATTCAAAGATGCAAGTTACTATGTAGGAACAAGTTTGTATAGGTATTTCAAAGATGCCCAGAACTGAGCTTAACTTGGTATGTGTCCAACCTCTAGAAATAACCTCATGCCCCAACTCCCTTACTTCCAGCTAGCAAGGATCACATAATTCCTAACAAATTTTGACACAGATTCCCAATTCGGGCATTGAGAACATATAGCACGTTGCTCTAAGCAAGCACATTCTCATTCAAAGTTGCAAGTAACTATGTAGGAACAAGTTTGTATAGGTATTTCAAAGATGCCCAGAACTGAGCTAAACTTGGTATGTGTCCAACTCCTAGAAATACCTTCATGCCCCAACTCCCTTACTTCCAGCTAGTAAGGATCACATAATTCCTAACAAAGTTTTGACACAGATTCCCAATTCGGGCATTCAGAACATATAGCACGTTGCTGTAATCAAGCACATTCTCATTCAAAGTTGCAAGTTACTATGTAGGAACAAGTTTGTATAGGTATTTCAAAGATGCCCAGAACTGAGCTAAACTTGGTATGTCTCCAACTCCTAGAAATAACTTCATGCCCCATCTCCCTTACTTCCAGCTAGTAAGGATCACATAATTCCAAACAAAGTTTTGAAACAGATTCCCGATTCGGGCATTCAGAACATGTAGCACGTTGCTGTAAGCAAGCACATTCTCATTCTTAGTTGCAAGTTACTATGTAGGAACAAGTTTGTATAGGTATTTCAAAGATGCCCAGAACTGAGCTAAACGTTGTATGTCTCCAACTCCAAAAATAACTTCATGCCCCATCTCCCTTACTTCCATCTAGTAAGGATCACATAATTTCTAACAAAGTTTTAACACAGATTCCCAATTCGGGCATTCAGAACATGTAGCACGTTGCTGTAAGCAAGCACATTCTCATTCAAAGTTGCAAGTTACTATGTAGGAACAAGTTTGTAAAGGTATTTCAAAGATGCCCAGAAGTGAGCTAAACGTTGTATGTCTCCAACTCCTAGAAATAACTTCATGCCCCATCACCCTTACTTCCAGCCAGTAATGATCACACAATTCCTAACAAAGTTTTGACACAGATTCCCAATTCGGGCATTCAGAACATATAGCACGTTGCTGTAAGAAAGCACATTCTCATTCAAAGTTGCAAGATACTATGTAGGAACAAGTTTGTATAGGTATTTCAAAGATGCCCAGAACTGAGCTAAACTTGGTAGGTGTCCAACCTCTAGAAATAACTTCATGCCCCAACTCCCTTACTTCCAGCCAGTAAGGATCACATAATTCCTAACAAAGTTTTGACACAGATTCCCAATTCGGGCATTCAGAACATATAGCACGTTGCTGTAAGCAAGCACATTCTCATTCAAAGTTGCAAGTTACTATGTAGGAACAAGTTTGTATAGGTATTTCAAAGATGCCCAGAACTGAGCTAAAAGTTGTATGTCTCCAACTCCTAGAAATAACTTCATGCCCCATCTCCCTTACTTCCATCTAGTAAGGATCACATAATTTCTAACAAAGTTTTGACACAGATTCCCAATTCGGGCATTCAGAACATATAGCACGTTGCTGTAAGCAAGCACATTCTCATACAAAGTTGCAAGTTACTATGTAGGAACAAGTTTGTAAAGGTATTTCAAAGATGCTCAGAACTGAGCAAAACTTGGTATGTCTCCAACTCCTAGAAATAACTTCATGCCCCATCACCCTTATTTCCAGCTAGTAAGGATCACATAATTCCTAACAAAGTTTTGACACAGATACCCAATTCGGGCATTCAGAACATATAGCACGTTGCTGTAAGCAAGCACATTCTCATTCAAAGATGCAAGTTACTATGTAGGAACAAGTTTTTATAGGTATTTCAAAGATGCCCAGAACTGAGCTTAACTTGGTATGTGTCCAACTCCTAGAAATAACCTCATGCCCCATCTCCCTTACTTCCAGCTAGCAAGGATCACATAATTCCTAACAAATTTTGACACAGATTCCCAATTCGGGCATTGGGAACATACAGCACGTTGCTGTAAGCAAGCACATTCTCATTCAAAGTTGCAAGTTACTATGTAGGAACAAGTTTGTATAGGTATTTCAAAGATGCCCAGAACTGAGCTAAACTTGGTATGTGTCCAACTCCTAGAAATAACTTCATGCCCCATCTCCCTTACTTCCAGCTAGTAAGGATCACATAATTCCTAACAAAGTTTTGACACAGATTCCCAATTCGGGCATTCAGAACATGTAGCACGTTGCTGTAAGCAAGCACATTCTCATTCAAAGTTGCAAGTTACTATGTAGGAACAAGTTTGTATAGGTATTTCAAAGATGCCCAGAACTGAGCTAAACGTTGTATGTCTCCAACTCCTAGAAATATCTTCATGCCCAATCTCCCTTACTTCCAGCTAATAAGGATCACATAATTTCTAACAAAGTTTTGACACAGGTTCCCAATTCGGGCATTCAGAACATGTAGCACGTTGCTGTAAGCAAGCACATTCTCATTCAAAGATGCAAGTTACTATGTAGGAACAAGTTTGTATAGGTATTTCAAAGATGCCCAGAACTGAGCTAAACTTGGTATGTGTCCAACCTCTAGAAATGACTTCATGACCCAACTCCCTTACTTCCAGCTAGTAAGGACCACATATTTCCTAACAAAATTTTGACACAGATTCCCAATTCGGGCATTCAGAAAATGTAGCACGTTGCTGTAAGCAAGCACATTCTCATTAAAGTTGCAAGTTACTATGTAGGAACAAGTTTGTATAGGTATTTCAAAGATGCCCAGAACTGAGCTAAACTTGGTATGTCTCCAACTCCAAAAATAACTTCATGCCCCATCTCCCTTACTTCCATCTAGTAAGGATCACATAATTTCTAACAACGTTTTAACACAGATTCCCAATTCGGGCATTCAGAACATGTAGCACGTTGCTGTAAGCAAGCACATTCTCATTCAAAGTTGCAAGTTACTATGTAGGAACAAGTTTGTAAAGGTATTTCAAAGATGCCCAGAACTGAGCTAAACGTTGTATGTCTCCAACTCCTAGAAATAACTTCATGCCCCATCACCCTTACTTCCAGCCTGTAATGATCACATAATTCCTAACAAAGTTTTGACACAGATTCCCAATTCGGGCATTCAGAACCTATAGCACGTTGCTGTAAGAAAGCACATTCTCATTCAAAGTTGCAAGATACTATGTAGGAACAAGTTTGTATAGGTATTTCAAAGATGCCCAGAACTGAGCTAAACTTGGTATGTGTCCAACCTCTAGAAATAACTTCATTCCACAACTCCCTTACTTCCAGCCAGTAAGGATCACATAATTCCTAACAAAGTTTTGACACAGATTCCCAATTCGGGCATTCAGAACATATAGCACGTTGCTGTAAGCAAGCACATTCTCATTCAAAGTTGCAAGTTACTATGTAGGAACAAGTTTGTATAGGTATTTCAAAGATGCCCAGAACTGAGCTAAACGTTGTATGTCTCCAATTCCTAGAAATAACTTCATGCCCCATCTCCCTTACTTCCATCTAGTAAGGATCACATAATTTCTAACAAAGTTTTAACACAGATTCCCAATTCGGGCATTCAGAACATGTAGCACGTTGCTGGGAGCAAGCACATTCTCATTCAAAGTTGCAAGTTACTATGTAGGAACAAGTTTGTACAGGTATATCAAAGATGCCCAGAACTGAGCTAAACGTTGTATGTCTCATACTCCTAGAAATAACTTCATGCCCCATCACCCTTACTTCCAGCTAGTAAGGATCACATAATTCCTAACAAAGTTTTGACACAGATTCCCAATTCGGGCATTCAGAACATATAGCACGTTGCTGTAAGAAAGCACATTCTCATTCAAAGTTGCAAGATACTATGTAGGAACAAGTTTGTATAGGTATTTCTAAGATGCCCAGAACTGAGCTAAACTTGGTATGTGTCCAACCTCTAGAAATAACTTCATGCCCCAACTCCCTTACTTCCAGCCAGTGAGGATCACATAATTCCTAACAAAGTTTTGACACAGATTCCCAATTCGGGCATTCAGAACATATAGCACGTTGCTGTAAGCAAGCACATTCTCATTCAAAGTTGCAAGTTACTATGTAGGAACAAGTTTGTATAGGTATTTCAAAGATGCCCAGAACTGAGCTAAACGTTGTATGTCGCCAACTCCTAGAAATAACTTCATGCCCCATCTCCCTTACTTCCATCTAGTAAGGATCACATAATTTCTAATAAAGTTTTGACACAGATTCCCAATTCGGGGATTCAGAACATATAGCACGTTGCTGTAAGCAAGCACATTCTCATTCAAAGTTGCAAGTTACTATGTAGGAACAAGTTTGTAAAGGTATTTCAAAGATGCTCAGAACTGAGATAAACTTGGTATGTCTCCAACTCCTAGAAATAACTTCATGCCCCATCACCCTTACTTTCAGCTAGTAAGGATCACAAAATTCCTAACAAAGTTTTGACACAGATTCCCAATACGGGCATTCAGAACATATAGCACGTTGCTGTAAGCAAGCACATTCTCATTCAAAGATGCAAGTTACTATGTAGGAACAAGTTTGTATAGGTATTTCAAAGATGCCCAGAACTGAGCTAAACTTGGTATGTGTCCAACTCCTAGAAATAACTTCATGCCCCATCTCCCTTACTTCCAGCTAGTAAGGATCACATAATTCCAAACAAAGTTTTGACACAGATTCCCAATTCGGGGATTCAGAACATATAGCACGTTGCTGAAAGCAAGCACATTCTCATTCAAAGTTGCAAGTAAATATGTAGGAACAAGTTTGTTTAGGTATTTCAAAGATGCCCAGAACTGAGCTAAACGTTGTATGTCTCCAACTCCTAGAAATAACTTCATGCCCCATCTCCCTTACTTCCATCTAGTAAGGATCACATAATTTCTAATAAAGTTTTGACACAGATTCCCAATTCGGGGATTCAGAACATATAGCACGTTGCTGTAAGCAAGCACATTCTCATTCAAAGTTGCAAGTTACTATGTAGGAACAAGTTTGTAAAGGTATTTCAAAGATGCTCAGAGCTGAGCTAAACTTGGTATGTCTCCAACTCCTAGAAATAACTTCATGCCCCATCACCCTTACTTTCAGCTAGTAAGGATCACATAATTCCTAACAAAGTTTTGACACAGATTCCCAATTCGGGCATTCAGAACATATAACACGTTGCTGTAAGCAAGCACATTCTCATTCAAAGATGCAAGTTACTACGTAGGAACAAGTTTGTATAGGTATTTCAAAGATGCCCAGAACTGAGCTTAACTTGGTATGTGTCCAACCTCTAGAAATAACCTCATGCCCCAACTCCCTTACTTCCAGCTAGCAAGGATCACATAATTCCTAACAAATTATGACACAGATTCCCAATTCGGGCATTGAGAACATATAGCACGTTGCTGTAAGCAAGCACATTCTCATTCAAAGTTGCAAGTTACTGTGTAGGAACAAGTTTGTATAGGTATTTCAAAGATGCCCAGAACTGAGCTAAACTTGGTATGTGTCCAACTCCTAGAAATACCTTCATGTCCCAACTCCCTTACTTCCAGCTAGTAAGGATCACATAATTCCTAACAAAGTTTTGACACAGATTCCCAATTCGGGCATTCAGAACATATAGCACGTTGCTGTAATCAAGCACATTTTCATTCAAAGTTGCAAGTTACTATGTAGGAAAAAGTTTGTATAGGTATTTCAAAGATGCCCAGAACTGAGCTAAACTTGGTATGTCTCCAACTCCTAGAAATAACTTCATGCCCCATCTCCCTTACTTCCAGCTAGTAAGGATCACATAATTCCAAACAAAGTTTTGACACAGATTCCCAATTCGGGCATTCAGAACATGTAGCACGTTGCTGTAAGCAAGCACATTCTCATTCAAAGTTGCAAGTTACTATGTAGGAACAAGTTTGTATAGGTATTTCAAAGATGCCCAGAACTGAGCTAAACTTGGTATGTGTCCAACCTCTAGAAATAACTTCATGCCCCTACTCCCTTACTTCCAGCTAGTAAGGATCACATAATTCCTAACAAAGTTATGACACAGATTCCCAATTCGGGCATTCAGAACATATAGCACGTTGCTGTAAGCAAGCACATTCTCATTCAAAGTAGCAAGTTAATATGTAGGAACAAGTTCGTATAGGTATTTCAAAGATGCCCAGAACTGAGCTAAACTTGGTATGTGTCCAACTCCTAGAAATACCTTCATGCCCCAACTCCCTTACTTCCAGCTAGTAAGGATCACATAATTCCTAACAAAGTTTTGACACAGATTCCCAATTCGGGCATTCAGATCATATAGCACGTTGCCGTAAGCAAGCACATTCTAATTCAAAGTTGCAAGTTACTATGTAGGAACAAGGTTGAATAGATATTTGAAAGATGCCCAGAACTCAGCTAAACTTGGTATGTGTCCAACTCCTAGAAATAACTCCATGCCCCATCTCCCTTACTTCCAGCTAGTAAGGATCACATAATTCCTAACAAAGTTTTGACACAGATTCCCAATTCGGGCATTCAGAACATGTAGCACGTTGCTGTAAGCAAGCACATTCTCATTCAAAGTTGCAAGTTACTATGTAGGAACAAGTTTGTATAGGTATTTCAAAGATGCACAGAAGTGAGCTAAACGTTGTATGTCTCCAACTCCTAGAAGTAACTTCATGCCCCAACTCCCTTACTTCCAGCCGGTAAGGATCACATAATTCCTAAAAAGTTTTGACACAGATTCCCAATTCGAGCATTCAGAACATATAGCACGTTGCTGTAAGCAAGCACATTCTCATTCAAAGTTGCAAGTTACTATGCAGGAACAAGTTTGTATAGTTATTTCAAAGATGCCCAGAAGTGAGCTAAACTTGGTATGTGTCCATCTCCTAGAAATAACTTCATGCCCCAAAGTCCCTTACTTCCAGCTAGTAAGCATCACATAATTCCTAACAAAGTTTTGACACATATTCCCAATTCGGTCATTCAGAACATATCGCACGTTGCTGTAAGCAAGCACATTCTCATTCAAAGTTGCAAGTTACTATGTAGGAACAAGTTTGAATAGGAATTTCAAAGATGCCCAGAACTGAGCTAAACTTGGTATGTGTCCAACTCCTAGAAATAACTCCATGCCCCATCTCCCTTACTTCCAGCTAGTAAGGATCACATAATTCCTAACAAAGTTTTGACACAGATTCCCAATTCGGGCATTCAGAATATATCGCACGTTGCTGTAAGTAAGCACATTCTCATTCAAAGTTGCAAGTTACTGTGTAGGAACAAGTTTGTATAGGTATTTCAAAGATGCCCAGAGCTGTGCTAAACTTGGTATGTGTCCAACTCCTAGAAATACCTTCATGCCCCAACTCCTTTACTTCCAGCTAGTAAGAATCACATAATTCCTAACAAATTTTGACACAGATTCCCAATTCGGGCATTCAGAACATATAGCACGTTGCTGAAAGCAAGCACATTCTCATTCAAAGTTGCAAGTTAATATGTAGGAACAAGTTTGTTTAGGTATTTCAAAGATGCCCAGAACTGAGCTAAACGTTGTATGTCTCCAACTCCTAGAAATAACTTCATGCCCCATCTCCCTTACTTCCAGCTAGTAAGGATCACATAATTTCTAATAAAGTTTTGACACAGATTCCCAATTCGGGGATACAGAACATATAGCACGTTGCTGTAAGCAAGCACATTCTCATTCAAAGTTGCAAGTTACTATGTAGGAACAAGTTTGTAAAGGTATTTCAAAGATGCTCAGAGCTGAGCTAAACTTGGTATGTCTCGAACTCCTAGAAATAACTTCATGCCCGATCACCCTTACTTTCAGCTAGTAAGGATCACATAATTCCTAACAAAGTTTTGACACAGATTCCCAATTCGGGCATTCAGAACATATAGCACGTTGCTGTAAGCAAGCACATTCTCATTCAAAGATGCAAGTTACTACGTAGGAACAAGTTTGTATAGGTATTTCAAAGATGCCCAGAACTGAGCTTAACTTGGTATGTGTCCAACCTCTAGAAATAACCTCATGCCCCAACTCACTTTCTTCCAGCTGGCAAGGATCACATAATTCCTAACAAATTTTGACACAGATTCCCAATTCGGGCATTGAGAACATATAGCACAATGCTGTAAGCAAGCACATTCTCATTCAAAGTTGCAAGTTACTATGTAGGAACAAGTTCGTATAGGTATTTCAAAGATGCCCAGAACTGAGCTAAACTTGGTATGTGTCCAACTCCTAGAAATACCTTCATGCCCCAACTCCCTTACTTCCAGCTAGTAAGGATCACATAATTCCTAACAAAGTTTTGACACAGATTCCCAATTCGGGCATTCAGAACATATAGCACGTTGCTGTAAGCAAGCACATTCTCATTCAAAGTTGCAAGTTACTATGTAGGAACAAGTTTGTATAGGTATTTCAAAGATGCCCAGAACTGAGCTAAACGTTGTATGTCTCCAACTCCTAGAAACAACTTCATGTCCAATCTCCCTTACTTCCAGCTAGTAAGGATCACATAATTCCTAACAAAGTTTTGACACAGAATCCCAATTCGGGCATTCAGAACATATAGCAGGTTGATGATAAGCAAGCACATTCTCATTCAAAGTTGCAAGTTACTATGTAGGAACAAGTTTGTATAGGTATTTCAAAGATGCCCAGAACTGAGCTAAACGTTGTATGTCTCCAACTCCTAGAAATAACTTCATGCCCCATCACCCTTACTTCCAGCTAGTAAGGATCACATAATTCCTAACAAAGTTTTGACACAGATTCCCAATTCGGGCATTCAGAACATGTAGCACGTTGCTGTAAGCAAGCACATTCTCATTCAAAGTTGCAAGATACTATGTAGGAACAAGTTTGTATAGGTATTTCAAAGATGCCCAGAACTGAGCTAAACTTGGTATGTGTCCATCCCCTAGAAATAACTTCATGCCCCAAACTCACTTACTTCCAGCTAGTAAGGATCACATAATTCCTAACAAAGTTTTGACACAGATTCCCAATTCGGGCATTCAGAACATGTAGCACGTTGCTGTAAGCAAGCACATTCTCATTCAAAGATGCAAGTTACTACGTAGGAACAAGTTTGTATAGGTATTTCAAAGATGCCCAGAACTGAGCTTAACTTGGTATGTGTCCAACCTCTAGAAATAACCTCATGCCCCAACTCCCTTACTTCCAGCTAGCAAGGATCACATAATTCCTAACAAATTTTGACACAGATTCCCAATTCGGGCATTGAGAACATATAGCACGTTGCTGTAAGCAAGCACATTCTCATTCAAAGTTGCAAGTTACTATGTAGGAACAAGTTCGTATAGGTATTTCAAAGATGCCCAGAACTGAGCTAAACTTGGTATGTGTCCAACTCCTAGAAATACCTTCATGCCCCAACTCCCTTACTTCCAGCTAGTAAGGATCACATAATTCCTAACAAAGTTTTGACACAGATTCCCAATTCGGGCATTCAGAACATATAGCACGTTGCTGTAAGCAAGCACATTCTCATTCAAAGTTGCAAGTTACTATGTAGGAACAAGTTTGTATAGGTATTTCAAAGATGCCCAGAACTGAGCTAAACTTGGTATGTCTCCAACTCCAAAAATAACTTCATGCCCCATCTCCCTTACTTACATCTAGTAAGGATCACATAATTTCTAACAAAGTTTTAACACAGATTCCCAATTCGGGCATTCAGAACATGTAGCACGTTGCTGTAAGCAAGCACATTCTCATTCAAAGTTGCAAGTTACTATGTAGGAACAAGTTTGTAAAGGTATTTCAAAGATGCCCAGAACTGAGCTAAACGTTGTATGTCTCCAACTCCTAGAAATAACTTCATGCCCCATCACCCTTACTTCCAGCCTGTAATGATCACATAATTCCTAACAAAGTTTTGACACAGATTCCCAATTCGGGCATTCAGAACCTATAGCACGTTGCTGTAAGAAAGCACATTCTCATTCAAAGTTGCAAGATACTATGTAGGCACAAGTTTGTATAGGTATTTCAAAGATGCCCAGAACTGAGCTAAACTTCCTATGTGTCCAACCTCTAGAAATAACTTCATGCCCCAACTCCCTTACTTCCAGCCAGTAAGGATCACATAATTCCTAACAAAGTTTTGACACAGATTCCCAATTCGGGCATTCAGAACATATAGCACGTTGCTGTAAGCAAGCACATTCACATTCAAAGATGCAAGTTACTATGTAGGAACAAGTTTGTATAGGTATTTCAAAGATGCCCAGAACTGAGCTTAACTTGGTATGTGTACCACCTCTAGAAATAACCTCATGCCCCAACTCCCTTACTTCCAGCTAGCAAGGATCACATAATTCCTAACAAATTATGACACAGATTCCCAATTCGGGCATTGAGAACATATAGCACGTTGCTGTAAGCAAGAACATTCTCATTCAAAGTTGCAAGTTACTATGTAGGAACAAGTTCGTATAGGTATTTCAAAGATGCCCAGAACTGAGCTAAACTTGGTATGTGTCCAACTCCTAGAAATACCTTCATGCCCCAACTCCCTTACTTCCAGCTAGTAAGGATCACATAATTCCTAACAAAGTTTTGACACAGATTCCCAATTCGGGCATTCAGAACATATAGCACGTTGCTGTAAGCAAGCACATTCTCATTCAAAGTTGCAAGTTACTATGTAGGAACAAGTTAGTATAGGTATTTCAAAGATGCCCAGAACTGAGCTAAACGTTGTATGTCTCCAACTCCTAGAAACAACTTCATGCCCAATCTCCCTTACTTCCAGCTAGTAAGGATCACATAATTCCTAACAAAGTTTTGACACAGAATCCCAATTCGGGCATTCAGAACATATAGCAGGTTGATGATAAGCAAGCACATTCTCATTCAAAGTTGCAAGTTACTATGTAGGAACAAGTTTGTATAGGTATTTCAAAGATGCCCAGAACTGAGCTAAACGTTGTATGTCTCCAACTCCTAGAAATAACTTCATGCCCCATCACCCTTACTTCCAGCTAGTAAGGATCACATAATTCCTAACAAAGTTTTGACACAGATTCCCAATTCGGGCATTCAGAACATGTAGCACGTTGCTGTAAGCAAGCACATTCTCATTCAAAGTTGCAAGTTACTATGTAGGAACAAGTTTGTATAGGTATTTCAAAGATGCCCAGAACTGAGCTAAACGTTGTATGTCTCCAACTCCTGGAAATAACTTCATGCTCCATCTCCCTTACTTCCATCTAGTAAGGATCACATAATTTCTAACAAATTTTAAACACAGATTCCCAATTCGGGCATTCAGAACATATAGCACGTTGCTGTAAGCAAGCACATTCTCATTCAAAGTTGCAAGTTACTATGTAGGAACAAGTTTGTAAAGGTATTTCAAAGATGCCCAGAACTGACCTAAATGTTGTATGTCTCCAACTCCTAGAAATATCTTCATGCCCTATCACAATTACTTCCAGCCAGTAAGGATCACATCATTACTAACAAAGTTTTGACACAGATTCCCAATTCGGGCATTCAGAACATATAGCACGTTGCTGTAAGCAAGCACATTCTCATTCAAAGTTGCAAGTTACTATGTAGGAACAAGTTTGTATAGGTATTTCAAAGATGCCCAGAAGTGAGCTAAACTTGGTATGTGTCCAACTCCTAGAAATAACTTCATGCCCCATCTCCCTTACTTTCAGCTAGTAAGGATAACATAATTACTAACAAAGTTTTGACACAGATTCCCAATTCGGGCACTCAGATCATATAGCACGTTGCTGTAAGCAAGCACATTCTCATTCAAAGTTGCAAGTTACTATGTAGGAACAAGTTTGTATAGGTATTTCAAAGATGCCCAGAACTGAGCTAAACCTTGTATGTCTCTAACTCCTAGAAATAACTTCATGCCCCATCTCCCTTACTTCCAGCTAGTAAGGATCACATAATTCCTAACAAAGTTTTGACACAGATTCCCAATTCGGGCATTCAGAACATATAGCACGTTGCTGTAAGCAAGCACATTCTCATTCAAAGTTGCAAGTTACTATGTAGGAACCAGTTTGTATAGGTATTTCAAAGATGCCCAGAACTGATCTAAACTTGGTATGTGTCCAACTCCTAGAAATAACTTCATGCCCCAACTCCCTTACTTCCAGCTAGTAAGGATCACATAATTCCTAACAAAGTTTTGACACAGATTCCCAATTCGGGCATTCAGAACATATAGCACGTTGCTGTAAGCAAGCACATTCTCATTCAAAGTTGCAAGTTACTATGTAGGAACAAGTTTGTATAGGTATTTCAAAGATGCCCAGAACTGAGCTAAACTTGGTATGTCTCCAACTCCAAAAATAACTTCATGCCCCATCTCCCTTACTTACATCTAGTAAGGATCACATAATTTCTAACAAAGTTTTAACACAGATTCCCAATTCGGGCATTCAGAACATGTAGCACGTTGCTGTAAGCAAGCACATTCTCATTCAAAGTTGCAAGTTACTATGTAGGAACAAGTTTGTAAAGGTATTTCAAAGATGCCCAGAACTGAGCTAAACGTTGTATGTCTCCAACTCCTAGAAATAACTTCATGCCCCATCACCCTTACTTCCAGCCTGTAATGATCACATAATTCCTAACAAAGTTTTGACACAGATTCCCAATTCGGGCATTCAGAACCTATAGCACGTTGCTGTAAGAAAGCACATTCTCATTCAAAGTTGCAAGATACTATGTAGGCACAAGTTTGTATAGGTATTTCAAAGATGCCCAGAACTGAGCTAAACTTCCTATGTGTCCAACCTCTAGAAATAACTTCATGCCCCAACTCCCTTACTTCCAGCCAGTAAGGATCACATAATTCCTAACAAAGTTTTGACACAGATTCCCAATTCGGGCATTCAGAACATATAGCACGTTGCTGTAAGCAAGCACATTCACATTCAAAGATGCAAGTTACTATGTAGGAACAAGTTTGTATAGGTATTTCAAAGATGCCCAGAACTGAGCTTAACTTGGTATGTGTACCACCTCTAGAAATAACCTCATGCCCCAACTCCCTTACTTCCAGCTAGCAAGGATCACATAATTCCTAACAAATTATGACACAGATTCCCAATTCGGGCATTGAGAACATATAGCACGTTGCTGTAAGCAAGAACATTCTCATTCAAAGTTGCAAGTTACTATGTAGGAACAAGTTCGTATAGGTATTTCAAAGATGCCCAGAACTGAGCTAAACTTGGTATGTGTCCAACTCCTAGAAATACCTTCATGCCCCAACTCCCTTACTTCCAGCTAGTAAGGATCACATAATTCCTAACAAAGTTTTGACACAGATTCCCAATTCGGGCATTCAGAACATATAGCACGTTGCTGTAAGCAAGCACATTCTCATTCAAAGTTGCAAGTTACTATGTAGGAACAAGTTAGTATAGGTATTTCAAAGATGCCCAGAACTGAGCTAAACGTTGTATGTCTCCAACTCCTAGAAACAACTTCATGCCCAATCTCCCTTACTTCCAGCTAGTAAGGATCACATAATTCCTAACAAAGTTTTGACACAGAATCCCAATTCGGGCATTCAGAACATATAGCAGGTTGATGATAAGCAAGCACATTCTCATTGAAAGTTGCAAGTTACTATGTAGGAACAAGTTTGTATAGGTATTTCAAAGATGCCCAGAACTGAGCTAAACGTTGTATGTCTCCAACTCCTAGAAATAACTTCATGCCCCATCACCATTACTTCCAGCTAGTAAGGATCACATAATTCCTAACAAAGTTTTGACACAGATTCCCAATTCGGGCATTCAGAACATGTAGCACGTTGCTGTAAGCAAGCACATTCTCATTCAAAGTTGCAAGTTACTATGTAGGAACAAGTTTGTATAGGTATTTCAAAGATGCCCAGAACTGAGCTAAACGTTGTATGTCTCCAACTCCTGGAAATAACTTCATGCTCCATCTCCCTTACTTCCATCTAGTAAGGATCACATAATTTCTAACAAATTTTAAACACAGATTCCCAATTCGGGCATTCAGAACATATAGCACGTTGCTGTAAGCAAGCACATTCTCATTCAAAGTTGCAAGTTACTATGTAGGAACAAGTTTGTAAAGGTATTTCAAAGATGCCCAGAACTGACCTAAATGTTGTATGTCTCCAACTCCTAGAAATATCTTCATGCCCTATCACAATTACTTCCAGCCAGTAAGGATCACATCATTACTAACAAAGTTTTGACACAGATTCCCAATTCGGGCATTCAGAACATATAGCACGTTGCTGTAAGCAAGCACATTCTCATTCAAAGTTGCAAGTTACTATGTAGAAACAAGTTTGTATAGGTATTTCAAAGATGCCCAGAAGTGAGCTAAACTTGGTATGTGTCCAACTCCTAGAAATAACTTCATGCCCCATCTCCCTTACTTTCAGCTAGTAAGGATAACATAATTACTAACAAAGTTTTGACACAGATTCCCAATTCGGGCACTCAGATCATATAGCACGTTGCTGTAAGCAAGCACATTCTCATTCAAAGTTGCAAGTTACTATGTAGGAACAAGTTTGTATAGGTATTTCAAAGATGCCCAGAACTGAGCTAAACCTTGTATGTCTCTAACTCCTAGAAATAACTTCATGCCCCATCTCCCTTACTTCCAGCTAGTAAGGATCACATAATTCCTAACAAAGTTTTGACACAGATTCCCAATTCGGGCATTCAGAACATATAGCACGTTGCTGTAAGCAAGCACATTCTCATTCAAAGTTGCAAGTTACTATGTAGGAACCAGTTTGTATAGGTATTTCAAAGATGCCCAGAACTGAGCTAAACTTGGTATGTGTCCAACTCCTAGAAAAAACTTCATGCCCCATCTTCCTTACTTCCAGCTAGTTAGGATCACATAATTCCTAAAAAAGTTTTGACACAGATTCCCAATTCGGGCATTCAGAACATATAGCACGTTGCTGTAAGCAAGCACAGTCTCATTCAAAGTTTCAAGTAACTATGTAGGAACAAGTTTGTATAGGTATTTCAAAGATGTCCAGAACTGAGCTAAACTTGGTATGTGTCCAACCTCTAGAAATAACTTCATGCCCCAACTCCCTTACTTCCAGCTAGTAAGGATCACATAATTCCTAACAAAGTTTTGACACAGATTCCCAATTCGGGCATGTAGAACATATAGCACGTTGAGGTAAGCAAGCACATTCTCATTCAAATTTGCAAGTTACTATGTAGGAACAAGTTTGTATAGGTATTTCAAAGATGGCCAGAACTCAGCTAAACTTGGTATGTGTCCAACTCCTAGAAATAACTTCATGCCCCAACTCCCTTACTTCCAGCTAGTAAGGATCACATAATTCCTAACAAAGTTTTGACACAGATTCCCAATTCGGGCATTCAGAACATATAGCACGTTGCTGTAAGCAAGCACATTCTTATTCAAAGTTGCAAGTTACTATGTAGGAACAAGTTTGAATAGGACTTTCAAAGATGCCCAGAACTGAGCTAAACTTGGTATGTCTCCAACTCCTAGAAATAACTTCATGCCCCATCTCCCTTACTTCCAGCTAGTAAGGATCACATAATTCCTAACAAAGTTTTGACACAGATTCCCAATTCGGGCATTCAGAACATATAGCACGTTGCTGTAAGGAAGCACATTCTCATTCAAAGTTGCAAGTTACTATGTAGGAACAAGTTTGTATAGGTATTTCAAAGATGCCCAGAACTGAGCTAAACTTGGTATCTGTCCAACTCCTAGAAATACCTTCATGCCCCATCACCCTTACTTCCAGCTAGTAAGGATCACATAATTCCTAACAAAGTTTTGACACAGATTCCCAATTCGGTCATTCAGAACATATAGCACGTTGCTGTAAGCAAGCACATTCTCATTCAAAGTTGCAAGTTACTATGTAGGAACAAGTTTGTATAGGTATTTCAAAGATGCCCAGAACTGAGCTAAACTTGGTATGTGTCCAACTCCTAAAAATAACTTCTTGCCCCAACTCCCTTACTTCCAGCTAGTAAGGATCACATAATTCCTAACAAAGTTTTGACACAGATTCCCAATTCGGGCATTTAGAACATATAGCACGTTGCTGTAAGCAAGCACATTCTCATTCAAATTTGCAAGTTACTATTTAGGAACAAGTTTGTATAGGTTTTTCAAAGGTGCCCAGAACTGAGCTAAACTTGATATGTGTCCAACTCCTAGAAATAACTTCATGCCCCAACTCCCTTACTTCCAGCTAGTAAGGATCACATAATTCCTAACAAAGTTTTGACACAGATTCCCAATTCGGGCATTCAGAACATATAGCACGTTGCTGTAAGCAAGCACATTCTTATTCAAAGTTGCAAGTTACTATGTAGGAACAAGTTTGAATAGGACTTTCAAAGACGCCCAGAACTGAGCTAAATTTGGTATGTCTCCAACTCCTAGAAATAACTTCATGCCCCATCTCTCTTACTTCCAGCTAGTAAGGATCACATAATTCCTAACAAAGTTTTGACACAGATTCCCAATTCGGGCATTCAGAACATATAGCACGTTCCTGTAAGGAAGCACATTCTCATTCAAAGTTGCAAGTTACTATGTAGGAACAAGTTTGTATAGGTATTTCAAAGATGCCCAGAACTGAGCTAAACTTGGTATCTGTCCAACTCCTAGAAATACCTTCATGCCCCATCACCCTTACTTCCAGCTAGTAAGGATCACATAATTCCTAACAAAGTTTTGACACAGATTCCCAATTCGGTCATTCAGAACATATAGCACGTTGCTGTAAGCAAGCACATTCTCATTCAAAGTTGCAAGTTACTATGTAGGAACAAGTTTGTATAGGTATTTCAAAGATGCCCAGAACTGAGCTAAACTTGGTATGTGTCCAACTCCTAAAAATAACTTCATGCCCCAACTCCCTTACTTCCAGCTAGTAAGGATCACATAATTCCTAACAAAGTTTTGACACAGATTCCCAATTCGGGCATTTAGAACATATAGCACGTTGCTGTAAGCAAGCACATTCTCATTCAAATTTGCAAGTTACTATGTAGGAACAAGTTTGTATAGGTATTTCAAAGGTGCCCAGAACTGAGCTAAACTTGATATGTGTCCAACTCCTAGAAATAACTTCATGCCCCAACTCCCTTACTTCCAGCTAGTAAGGATCACATAATTCCTAACAAAGTTTTGACACAGATTCCCAATTCGGGCATTCAGAACATATAGCACGTTGCTGTAAGCAAGCACATTCTCATTCAAAGTTGCAAGTTACTATGTAGGAACAAGTTTGAATAGGACTTTCAAAGATGCCAAGAACTGAGCTAAACTTGGTATGTCTCCAACTCCTAGAAATAACTTCATGCCCCATCTCCCTTACTTTCAGTTAGTAAGGATCACATAATTTCTAACAAAGTTTTGACACAGATTCCCAATTCGGGCATTCAGAACATATAGCACGTTGCTGTAAAGCAAGCACATTCTCATTCAAAGTTGCAAGTTACTATGTAGGAACAAGTTTGTATAGGACTTTCAAAGATGCCCAGAACTGAGCTAAACTTGGTATGTCTCCAACTCCTACAAATAACTTCATGCACCATCTCCCTTACTTCCAGCTAGTAAGGATCACATAATTCCTAACAAAGTTTTGACACAGATTCCCAATTCGGGCATTCAGAACATATAGCACGTTGCTGTAAGCAAGCACATTCTCATTCAAAGTGGCAAGTTACTATGTAGGAACAAGTTTGTATAGGTATTTCAAAGATGCCCAGAACTGAGCTAAAAGTTGTATGACTCCAACTCCTAGAAATAACTTCATGCCCAATCTCCCTTACTTCCAGCTAGTAAGGATCTCATAATTCCTAACAAATTTTGACACAGATTCCCAATTCGGGCATTCAGAACATATAGCACGTTGCTGTAAGCAAGCACATTCTCATTCAAAGTTGCAAGTTACTATGTAGGAACAAGTTTGTATAGGTATTTCAAAGATGCCCAGAACTGAGCTAAAGGTTGTATGTCTCCAACTCCTAGAAATAACTTCATGCCCCATCTCCCTTACTTCCAGCTAGTAAGGATCACATAATTCCTAACAAAGTTTTGACACAGATTCCCAATTCGGGAATTCAGAACATATAGCACGTTGCCGTAAGCAAGCACATTCTCATTCAAAGTTGCAAGTTACTATGTAGGAACAAGTTTGTATAGGTATTTCAAAGATGCCCAGAATTGAGCTAAACTTGGTATGTGTCCAATTCCTAGAAATAACTTCATGCCCCATCTCCCTTACTTCCAGCTAGTAAGGATCACATAATTCCTAACAAATTTTGACACAGATTCCGAATTCGGGCATTCAGAACATATAGCACGTTGCCGTAAGCAAGCACATTCTCATTCAAAGTTGCAAGTTACTATGTACGAACAAGTTTGTATAGGTGTTTCAAAGATGCCCAGAACTGAGCTAAACTTGGTATGTGTCCAATCTCTAGAAATAACTTCATGCCCCAACTCCCTTACTTCCAGCTAGTAAGGATCACATAATTCCTAACAAAGTTTTGACACAGATTCCCAATTCGGGCATTTAGAACATATAGCACGTTGCTGTAAGTAAGCACATTCTCATTCAAAGTTGCAATTTACTATGTAGGAACAAGTTTGTATAGGTATTTCAAAGATGCCCAGAACTGAGCTAAACTTGGTATGTGTCCAACTCCTAGAAATAACTTCATGCCCCATCTTCCTTACTTCCAGCTAGTAAGGATCACATAATTCCTAACAACCTTTTGACACAGATTCCCAATTCGGGCATTCAGAACATATAGCACGTTGCTGTAAGCAAGCACAGTCTCATTCAAATTTGCAAGTTACTATGTAGGAACAAGTTTGTATAGGTATTTCAAAGATGTCCAGAACTGAGCTAAACTTGGTATGTGTCCAACCTCTAGAAATATCTTCATGCCCCAACTCCCTTACTTCCAGCTAGTAAGGATCACATAATTCCTAACAAAGTTTTGACACAGATTCCCAATTCGGGCATTCAGAACATATAGCACGTTGCTGTAAAGCAAGCACATTCTCATTCAAAGTTGCAAGTTACTATGTAGGAACAAGTTTGTATAGGACTTTCAAAGATGCCCAGAACTGAGCTAAACTTGGTATGTCTCCAAACCCTAGAAATAACTTCATGCCCCATCTCCCTTACTTCCAGCTAGTAAGGATCACATAATTCTTAACAAAGTTTTGACACAGATTCCCAATTCGGGCATTCAGAACATATAGCACGTTGCTGTAAGCAAGCACATTCTCATTCAAAGTTGCTAGTTACTATGTAGGAACAAGTTTGTATAGGTATTTCAAAGATGCCCAGAACTGAGCTAAATGTTGTATGACTCCAACTCCTAGAAATAACTTCATGCCAAATCTCCCTTACTTCCAGCAAGTAAGGATCTCATAATTCCTAACAAATTTTGACACAGATTCCCAATTCGGGCATTCAGAACATATAGCACGTTGCTGTAAGCAAGCACATTCTCATTCAAAGTTGCAAGTTACTATGTAGGAACAAGTTTGTATAGGTATTTCAAAGATGCCCAGAACTGAGCTAAACGTTGTATGTCTCCAACTCCTAGAAATAACTTCATGCCCCATCTCCCTTACTTCCAGCTAGTAAGGATCACATAATTCCTAACAAAGTTTTGACACAGATTCCCAATTCGGGCATTCAGAACATATAGCACGTTGCCGTAAGCAAGCACATTCTCATTCAAAGTTGCAAGTTACTATGTAGGAACAAGTTTGTATAGGTGTTTCAAAGATGCCCAGAACTGAGCTAAACTTGGTATGTGTCCAATCTCTAGAAACAACTTCATGCCCCAACTCCCTTACTTCCAGCTAGTAAGGATCACATAATTCCTAACAAAGTTTTGACACAGATTCCCAATTCGGGCATTCAGAACATATAGCACGTTGCTGTAAGCAAGCACAGTCTCATTCAAAGTTGCAAGTTACTATGTAGGAACAAGTTTGTATAGGTATTTCAAAGATGTCTAGAACTGAGCTAAACTTGGTATGTGACCAACCTCTAGAAATAACTTCATGCCCCAACTCCCTTACTTCCAGCTAGTAAGGATCACATAATTCCTAACAAAGTTTTGACCCAGATTCCCAATTCGGGGATTTAGAACATATAGCACGTTGCTGTAAGCAAGCACATTCTCATTCAAATTTGCAAGTTACTATGTAGGAACAAGTGTTTATAGGTATTTCAAAGATGCCCAGAACTGAGCTAAACTTGGTATGTGTCCAACTCCTAGAAATAACTTCATGCCCCATATCCCTTACTTCCAGCTAGTAAGGATCACATAATTCCTAACAAATTTTTGACACAGATTCCCAATTCGGGCATTCAGAACATATAGCACGTTGCTGTAAGCAAGCACATTCTCATTCAAAGATGCAAGTTACTATGTACGAACAAGTTTGTATAGGTATTTCAAAGATGCCCAGAACTGAGCTAAACGTTGTATGTCTCCAACGCCTAGAAATAACTTCATACCCCATCTCCCTTACTTCCAGCTAGTAAGGATCACATAATTCCTAACAAAGTTTTGACACAGATTCCCAATTCGGGCATTCAGAACATATAGCACGTTGCTGTAAGCAAGCACATTCTCATTCAAAGTTGCAAGTTACTATGTAGGAACAAGTTTGAATAGGACTTTCAAAGATGCCCAGAACTGAGCTAAACTTGGTATGTCTCCAACTCCTAGAAATAACTTCATGCCCCATCTCCCTTACTTCCAGCTAGTAAGGATCACATAATTCCTAACAATGTTTTGACACAGATTCCCAATTCGGGCATTTAGAACATATAGCACGTTGCTGTAAGCAAGCACATTCTCATTCAAATTTGCAAGTTACTATGAAGGAACAAGTTTGTATAGGTATTTCAAAGATGTCCAGAACTCAGCTAAACTTGGTATGTGTCCAACTCCTAGAAATAACTTCATGCCCCAACTCCCTTACTTCCAGCTAGTAAGGATCACATAATTCCTAACAAAGTTTTGACACAGATTCCCAATTCGGGCATTCAGAACATATAGCACGTTGCTGTAAGCAAGCACATTCTCATTCAAAGTTGCAAGTTACTATGTAGGAACAAGTTTGATTAGGACTTTCAAAGATGCCCAGAACTGAGCTAAACTTGGTATGTCTCCAACTCCTAGAAATAACTTCATGCCCCATCTCCCTTACTTCCAGCTAGTAAGGATCACATAATTCCTAACAAAGTTTTGACACAGATTCCCAATTCGGACATTCAGAACATATAGCACGTTGCTGTAAGCAAGCACATTCTCATTCAAAGATGCAAGTTACTATGTAGGAACAAGTTTGTATAGGTATTTCAAAGATACCCAGAACTGAGCTAAACGTTGTATGTCTCCAACTCCTAGAAATAACTTCATGCCCCATCTCCCTTACTTCCATCTAGTAGGGATCACATAATTTCTAACAAAGTTTTGACACAGATTCCCAATTCGGGCATTCAGAACATATAGCACGTTGCTGTAAGCAAGCACATTCTCATTCAAAGTTGCAAGTTACTATGTAGGAACAAGTTTGTATAGGTATTTCAAAGATGCCCAGAACAGAGCTAAAAGTTGTAATTCTCCAACTCCTAGAAATAACTTCATGCCCCCTCTCCCTTACTTCCAGCTAGTAAGGATCACATAATTCCTAACAAAGTTTTGACACAGATTCCCAATTCGGGCATTCAGAACATATAGCACGTTGCTGTAAGCAAGCACATTCTCATTCAAAGTTGCAAGTTACTATGTAGGAACAAGTTTGTAAAGGTATTTCAAAGATGCCCAGAACAGAGCTAAACTTGGTATGTGTCCAACTCCTAGAAATAACTTCATGCCCCATCTCCCTTACTTCCAGCAAGTAAGGATCACATAATTCCTAACAAAGTTTTGACACAGATTCCCAATTCGGGCATTCAGAACATATAGCACGTTGCTGTAAGCAAGCACATTCTCATTCAAAGTTGCAAGTTACTATGTAGGAACAAGTTTGTATAGGTATTTCAAAGATGCCCAGAACTGTGCTAAACTTGGTATGTGTCCAACTCCTAGAAATACCTTCATGCCCCAACTCCCTTACTTCCAGCTAGTAAGGATCACATAATTCCTAACAAAGTTTTGACACAGATTCCCAATTCGGGCATTCAGAACATATAGCACGTTGCTGTAAGCAAGCAGATTCTCATTCAAAGTTGCAAGTTACTATGTAGGATCGAGTTTGTATAGGTATTTCAAAGATGCCCAGAACTGAGCTAAACTTGGTATGTGTCCAACCTCTAGAAATAACTTCATGCCCCAACTCCCTTATTTCCAGCTTGTAAGGATCACATAATTCCTAACAAAGTTTTGACACAGATTCCCAATTCGGGCATTCAGAACATATAGCACGTTGCTGTAAGCAAGCACATTCTCATTGAAAGTTGCAAGTTACTATGTAGGAACAAGTTTGTATAGGTATTTCAAAGATGCCCAGAACTGAGCTAAACGTGGTATGTCTCCAACTCCTAGAAATAACTTCATGCTCCATCTCCCTTACTTCCAGCTAGTAAGGATCACATAATTCCTAACAAATTTTGACACAGATTCCCAATTCGGGCATTCAGAACATACAGCACGTTGCTGTAAGCAAGCACATTCTCATTCAAAGATGCAAGTTACTATGTAGGAACAAGTTTGTATAGGTATTTCAAAGATGCCCAGAACTTAGCTAAACTTGGTATGTCTCCAACTCCTAGAAATAACTTCATGCCCCATCTCCCTTACTTCCAGCTAGTAAGGATCACATAATTCCTAACAAAGTTTTGACACAGATTCCCAATTCGGGCATTCAGAACATATAGCACGTTGCTGTAAGCAAGCACATTCTCATTCAAAGTTGCAAGTTACTATGTAGGAACAAGTTTGTATAGGTATTTCAAAGATGCCCAGAACTGAGCTAAACTTGGTATGCGTCCAACTCCTTGAAATAACTTCATGCCCCATCTCCCTTACTTCCAGCTAGTAAGGATCACATAATTCCTAACAATGTTTTGACACAGATTCCCAATTCGGGCATTCAGAACATATAGCACGTTGCCGTAAGCAAGCACATTCTCATTCAAAGTTGCAAGTTACTATGTAGGAACAAGTTTGTATAGGTATTTCAAAGATACCCAGAACTGTGCTAAACTTGGTATGTGTCCAACTCCTAGAAATACCTTCATGCCCCAACTCCCTTACTTCCAGCTAATAAGGATCACATATTTCCTAACAAATTTTGACACAGATTCCCAATTCGGGCATTCAGAACATGTAGCACGTTGCTGTAAGCAAGCACATTCTCATTCAAAGTTGCAAGTTACTATGTAGGAACAAGTTTGTATAGGTATTTCAAAGATGCCCAGAACTGAGCTAAACTTGGTATGTCTCCTACTCCTAGAAATAACTTCATGCCCCAAGTCCCTTACATCCAGCTAGTAAGGATCACATAATTCCTAACAAAGATTTGACACATATTCCCAATTCGGGTATTCAGAACATATAGCAAGTTCCTGTAAGCAAGCACATTCTCATTCAAAGTTGCAAGTTACTATGTAGGAACAAGTTTGTATAGGTATTTCAAAGATGCCCAGAACTGAGCTAAACGTTGTATGTCACAAACTCCTAGAAATAACTTGATGCCCCATCTCACTTACTTCCAGCTAGTAAGGATCACATAATTCCTAACAAAGTTTTGACACAGATTCCCAATTCGGGCATTCAGAACATATAGCACGTTGCTGTAAGCAAGCACATTCTCATTCAAAGTTGCAAGTTACTATGTAGGAACAAGTTTGTATAGGTATTTCAAAGATGCCCAGAACTGAGCTAAACTCGGTATGTCTCCAACTCCTAGAAATAACTTCATGCCCAATCTCCCTTACTTATAGCTAGTAAGGATCACATAATTCCTAACAAAGTTTTGACACAGATTCCCAATTCGGGCACTCAGAACATATAGCACGTTGATGATATGCAAGCACATTCTCATTCAAAGTTGCAAGTTACTATGTAGGAACAAGTTTGTATAGGTAGTTCAAAGATGCCCAGAACTGAGCTAAACGTTGTATGTCTCCAACTCCTAGAAATAACTTCATGCCCCATCTCCCTTACTTCCATCTAGTAAGGATCACATAATTTCTAACAAAGTTTTGACACAGATTCCCAATTCGGGCATTCAGAACATATAGCACGTTGCTGTAAGCAAGCACATTCTCATTCAAAGTTGCAAGTTAGTATGTAGGAACAAGTTTGTAAAGGTATTTCAAAGATGCCCAGAACTGAGCTAAACTTGGTATGTCTCCAACTCCTAGAAATAACTTCATGCCCCATCACCCTTACTTCCAGCTAGTAAGGATCACATAATTCCTAACAAAGTTTTGACACAGATTCCCAATTCTGGCATTCAGAACATATAGCACGTTTGCTGTAAGCAAGCACATTCTCATTCAAAGTTCAAAGTTAGTATGTAGGAACAAGTTTGTATAGGTATTTCAAAGATGCCCAGAACTGTGCTAAACTTGGTATGTGTCCAACTCCTAGAAATACCTTCATGCCCCAACTCCCTTACGTCCAGCTAGTAAGGATCACATATTTCCTAACAAATTTTGACACAGATTCCCAATTCGGGCATTCAGAACATATAGCACGTTGCTGTAAGCAAGCACATTCTCATTCAAAGTTGCAAGTTACTATGTAGGAACAAGTTCGTATAGGTATTTCAAAGATGCCCAGAACTGAGCTAAACTTGGTATGTGTCCAACTCCTAGAAATAACTCCATGCCCCATCTCTCTTACTTCCAGCTAGTAAGGATCACAAAATTCCTAACAAAGTTTTGACACAGATTCCCAATTCGGGCATTCAGAACATGTAGCACGTTGCTGTAAGCAAGCACATTCTCATTCAACGTTGCAAGTTACTATGTAGGAACAAGTTTGTATAGGTATTTCAAAGATGCCCAGAACTGAGCTAAACGTTGTATGTCTCCAACTCCTAGAAATAACTTCATGCCCCATATCCCTTACTTCCAGCTAGTAAGGATCACATAATTACTAACAAAGTTCTGACACAGATTCCCAATTCGGGCATTCAGAACATATAGCACGTTGCTGAAAGCAAGCACATTCTCATTCAAAGTTGCAAGTTACTATGTAGGAACAAGTTTGTATAGGTATTTCAAAGATGCCCAGAACTGAGCTAAACTTGTTATGTCTCCAACTCCTAGAAATAACTTCATGCCCAATCTCCCTTATTTCCAGCTAGTAAGGATCACATAATTCCTAACAAAGTTTTGACACAGATTCCCAATTCGGGCACTCAGAACATATAGCACGTTGATGATAAGCAAGCACATTCTCATTCAAAGTTGCAAGTTACTATGTAGGAACAAGTTTGTATAGGTAGTTCAAAGATGCCCAGAACTCAGCTAAACGTTGTATGTCTCCAACTCCTAGAAATAACTTCATGCCCCATCTCCCTTACTTACATCTAGTAAGGATCACATAAGTTCTCTCAAAGTTTTGACACATATTCCCAATTCGGGCATTCAGAACATATAGCACGTTGCTGTAAGCAAGCACATTCTCATTCAAAGTTGCAAGTTACTATGTAGGAACAAGTTTGTAAAGGTATTTCAAAGATGCCCAGAACTGAGCTAAACTTGGTATGTCCCCAACTCCTAGAAATAACTTCATGCCCCATCACCCTTACTTCCAGCTAGTAAGGATCACATAATTCCTAACAAAGTTTTGACACAGATTCCCAATTCGGGCATTCAGAACATATAGCACGTTGCTGTAAGCAAGCACATTCTCATTCAAAGTTGCAAGTTACTATGTAGGAACAAGTTTGTATAGGTATTTCAAAGATGCCCAGAACTGAGCTAAACTTGGTATGTTTCCAACCTCTAGAAATAACTTCATGCCCCATCTCCCTTACTTCCATCTAGTAAGGATCACATAATTCCTAACAAAGTTTAGACACAGATTCCCACTTCGAGCATTCAGAACATATAGCACGTTGCTGTAAGCAAGCACATTCTCATTCAAAGTTGCAAGTTACTATGTAGGAACAAGTTTGTATAGGTATTTCAAAGATGCCCAGAAATGAGCTAAACTTGGTATGCGTCCAACTCATTGAAATGAATTCATGCCCCATCTCCCTTACTTCCAGCTAGTAAGGATCACATAATTCCTAACAAAGTTTTGACACAGATTCCCAATTCGGGCATTCAGAACATATAGCACGTTGCTGTAAGCAAGCACATTCTCATTCAAAGTTGCAAGTTACTATGTAGGAACAAGTTTCTATAGGTATTTCAAAGATGCCCAGAACTGAGCTAAACTTGGTATGAGTCCAATTCCTAGAAATAACTTCATGCCCCAACTCCCTTACTTCCAGCTTGTAAGGAGCACATAATTCCTAACAAAGTTTTGACACAGATTCCCAATTCGGGCATTCAGAACATATAGCACGTTGCTGTAAGCAAGCACATTCTCATTCAAAGTTGAAGTTACTATGTAGGAACAAGTTTGAATAGGACTTTCAAAGATGCCCAGAACTGAGCTAAACTTGGTATGTGTCCAACTCCTAGAAATAACTTCATGCCCCATCTCCCTTACTTCCAGCTAGTAAGGATCACATAATTCCTAACAAAGTTTTCACACAGATTCCCAATTCGGGCATTCAGAACATATGGCACGTTGCTGTAAGCAAGCACATTCTCATTCAAAGTTGCAAGTTACTATGTAGGAACAAGTTTGTAAAGGTATTTCAAAGATGCCCAGAACTCTGCTAAACATGGTATGTGTCCAACTCCTAGAAATACCTTCATGCCCCAACTCCCTTACTACCAGCTAGTAAGGATCACATAATTACTAACAAATTTTGACACAGATTCCCAATTCGGGCATTCAGAACATATAGCACGTTGCTGTAAGCAAGCACATTCTCATTCAAAGTTGCAAGTTACTATGTAGGAACAAGTTTGTATAGGTATTTCAAAGATGCTCAGAACTGAGCTAAACATTGTATGTGTCCAACTCCTACAAATAACTTCATGCCCCATCTCCCTTACTTCGATCTAGTAAGGATCACATAATTCCTAAAAAAGTTTTGACACAGATTCCCAATTCGGGCATTCAGAACATATAGCACGTTGCTGTAAGCAAGCACATTCTCATTCAAAGTTGCAAGTTACTATGTAGGAACAAGTTTGTATAGGTATTTCAAAGATGCCCAGAACTGAGCTAAATGTTGTATGTCACCAACTCCTAGAAATAACTTGATGCCCCATCTCACTTACTTCCAGCTAGTAAGGATCACATAATTCCTAACAAAGTTTTGACACAGATTCCCAATTCGGGCATTCAGCACATATAGCACGTTGCTGTAAGCAAGCACATTCTCATTCCTAGAGGCAAGTTACTATGTAGGAACAAGTTTGTATAGGTATTTTAAAGATGCCCAGAACTGAGCTAAACTTTGTATGTCTCCAACTCCTAGAAATAACTTCATGCCCCGTCTCACTTACTTCCAGCTAGTAAGGATCACATAATTCCTAACAAAGTTTTGACACAGATTCCCAATTCGGGCATTCAGAACATATAGCACGTTGCTGTAAGCAAGCACATTCTCATTCAAAGTTGCAAGTTACTATGTAGGAACAAGTTTGTATAGGTATTTCAAAGATGCCCAGAACTGAGCTAAACGTTGTATGTCTCCAACTCCTAGAAATAACTTCATGCCCAATCTCCCTTATTTCCAGCTAGTAAGGATCACATAATTCCTAACAAAGTTTTGACACAGATTCCCAATTCGGGCACTCAGAACATATAGCACGTTGATGATAAGCAAGCACATTCTCATTCAAAGTTGCAAGTTACTATGTAGGAACAAGTTTGTATAGGTAGTTCAAAGATGCCCAGAACTCAGCTAAACGTTGTATGTCTCCAACTCCTAGAAATAACTTCATGCCCCATCTCCCTTACTTACATCTAGTAAGGATCACATAAGTTCTCTCAAAGTTTTGACACATATTCCCAATTCGGGCATTCAGAACATATAGCACGTTGCTGTAAGCAAGCACATTCTCATTCAAAGTTGCAAGTTACTATGTAGGAACAAGTTTGTAAAGGTATTTCAAAGATGCCCAGAACTGAGCTAAACTTGGTATGTCCCCAACTCCTAGAAATAACTTCATGCCCCATCACCCTTACTTCCAGCTAGTAAGGATCACATAATTCCTAACAAAGTTTTGACACAGATTCCCAATTCGGGCATTCAGAACATATAGCACGTTGCTGTAAGCAAGCACATTCTCATTCAAAGTTGCAAGTTACTATGTAGGAACAAGTTTGTATAGGTATTTCAAAGATGCCCAGAACTGAGCTAAACTTGGTATGTTTCCAACCTCTAGAAATAACTTCATGCCCCATCTCCCTTACTTCCATCTAGTAAGGATCACATAATTCCTAACAAAGTTTAGACACAGATTCCCACTTCGAGCATTCAGAACATATAGCACGTTGCTGTAAGCAAGCACATTCTCATTCAAAGTTGCAAGTTACTATGTAGGAACAAGTTTGTATAGGTATTTCAAAGATGCCCAGAAATGAGCTAAACTTGGTATGCGTCCAACTCCTTGAAATGAATTCATGCCCCATCTCCCTTACTTCCAGCTAGTAAGGATCACATAATTCCTAACAAAGTTTTGACACAGATTCCCAATTCGGGCATTCAGAACATATAGCACGTTGCTGTAAGCAAGCACATTCTCATTCAAAGTTGCAAGTTACTATGTAGGAACAAGTTTCTATAGGTATTTCAAAGATGCCCAGAACTGAGCTAAACTTGGTATGAGTCCAATTCCTAGAAATAACTTCATGCCCCAACTCCCTTACTTCCAGCTTGTAAGGAGCACATAATTCCTAACAAAGTTTTGACACAGATTCCCAATTCGGGCATTCAGAACATATAGCACGTTGCTGTAAGCAAGCACATTCTCATTCAAAGTTGCAAGTTACTATGTAGGAACAAGTTTGAATAGGACTTTCAAAGATGCCCAGAACTGAGCTAAACTTGGTATGTGTCCAACTCCTAGAAATAACTTCATGCCCCATCTCCCTTACTTCCAGCTAGTAAGGATCACATAATTCCTAACAAAGTTTTCACACAGATTCCCAATTCGGGCATTCAGAACATATGGCACGTTGCTGGAAGCAAGCACATTCTCATTCAAAGTTGCAAGTTACTATGTAGGAACAAGTTTGTAAAGGTATTTCAAAGATGCCCAGAACTCTGCTAAACTTGGTATGTGTCCAACTCCTAGAAATACCTTCATGCCCCAACTCCCTTACTACCAGCCGGTAAGGATCACATAATTCCTAAAAAGTTTTGACACAGATTCCCAATTCGGGCATTCAGAACATATCGCACGTTGCTGTAAGCAAGCACATTCTCATTCAAAGTTGCAAGTTACTATGTAGGAACAAGTTTGTATAGGTATTTCAAAGATGCTCAGAACTGAGCTAAACATTGTATGTGTCCAACTCCTACAAATAACTTCATGCCCCATCTCCCTTACTTCGATCTAGTAAGGATCACATAATTCCTAAAAAAGTTTTGACACAGATTCCCAATTCGGGCATTCAGAACATATAGCACGTTGCTGTAAGCAAGCACATTCTCATTCAAAGTTGCAAGTTACTATGTAGGAACAAGTTTGTATAGGTATTTCAAAGATGCCCAGAACTGAGCTAAATGTTGTATGTCACCAACTCCTAGAAATAACTTGATGCCCCATCTCACTTACTTCCAGCTAGTAAGGATCACATAATTCCTAACAAAGTTTTGACACAGATTCCCAATTCGGGCATTCAGCACATATAGCACGTTGCTGTAAGCAAGCACATTCTCATTCCTAGAGGCAAGTTACTATGTAGGAACAAGTTTGTATAGGTATTTCAAAGATGCCCAGAACTGAGCTAAACGTTGTATGTCTCCAACTCCTAGAAATAACTTCATGCCCAATCTCCCTTACTTACAGCTAGTAAGGATCACATAATTCCTAACAAAGTTTTGACACAGATTCCCAATTCGGGCACTCAGAACATATAGCACGTTGATGATAAGCAAGCACATTCTCATTCAAAGTTGCAAGTTACTATGTAGGAACAAGTTTGTATAGGTAGTTCAAAGATGCCCAGAACTCAGCTAAACGTTGTATGTCTCCAACTCCTAGAAATAACTTCATGCCCCATCTCCCTTACTTCCATCTAGTAAGGATCACATAATTTCTAACAAAGTTTTGACACAGATTCCCAATTCGGGCATTCAGAACATATAGCACGTTGCTGTAAGCAAGCACATTCTCATTCAAAGTTGCAAGTTAGTATGTAGGAACAAGTTTGTAAAGGTATTTCAAAGATGCCCAGAACTGAGCTAAACTTGGTATGTCTCCAACTCCTAGAAATAACTTCATGCCCCATCACCCTTACTTCCAGCTAGTAAGGATCACATAATTCCTAACAAAGTTTTGACACAGATTCCCAATTCGGGCATTCAGAACATATAGCACGTTGCTGTAAGCAAGCACATTCTCATTCAAAGTTGCAAGTTACTATGTAGGAACAAGTTTGTATAGGTATGTCAAAGATGCCCAGAACTGAGCTAAACATGGTATGTGTCCAACCTCTAGAAATAACTTCATGCACCATCTCCCTTACTTCCATCTAGTAAGGATCACATAATTCCTAACAAAATTTGACACAAATTCCCACTTCGAGCATTCAGAACATATAGCACGTTGCTGTAAGCAAGCACATTCTCATTCAAAGTTGCAAGTTACTATGTAGGAACAAGTTTGTATAGGTATTTCAAAGATGCCCAGAACTGTGCTAAACTTGGTATGTGTCCAACTCCTAGAAATACCTTCATGCCCCAACTCCCTTACTTCCAGCTAGTAAGGATCACATAATTCCTAACAAAGTTTTGACACAGATTCCCAATTCGGGCATTCAGAACATATAGCACGTTGCTGTAAGCAAGCAGATTCTCATTCAAAGTTGCAAGTTACTATGTAGGATCGAGTTTGTATAGGTATTTCAAAGATGCCCAGAACTGAGCTAAACTTGGTATGTGTCCAACCTCTAGAAATAACTTCATGCCCCAACTCCCTTATTTCCAGCTAGTAAGGATCACATAATTCCTAACAAAGTTTTGACACAGATTCCCAATTCGGGCATTCAGAACATATAGCACGTTGCTGTAAGCAAGCACATTCTCATTGAAAGTTGCAAGTTACTATGTAGGAACAAGTTTGTATAGGTATTTCAAAGATGCCCAGAACTGAGCTAAACGTGGTATGTCTCCAACTCCTAGAAATAACTTCATGCTCCATCTCCCTTACTTCCAGCTAGTAAGGATCACATAATTCCTAACAAATTTTGACACAGATTCCCAATTCGGGCATTCAGAACATATAGCACGTTGCTGTAAGCAAGCACATTCTCATTCAAAGATGCAAGTTACTATGTAGGAACAAGTTTGTATAGGTATTTCAAAGATGCCCAGAACTGAGCTAAACTTGGTATGTCTCCAACTCCTAGAAATAACTTCATGCCCCATCTCCCTTACTTCCAGCTAGTAAGGATCACATAATTCCTAACAAAGTTTTGACACAGATTCCCAATTCGGGCATTCAGAACATATAGCACGTTGCTGTAAGCAAGCACATTCTCATTCAAAGTTGCAAGTTACTATGTAGGAACAAGTTTGTATAGGTATTTCAAAGATGCCCAGAACTGAGCTAAACTTGGTATGCGTCCAACTCCTTGAAATAACTTCATGCCCCATCTCCCTTACTTCCAGCTAGTAAGGATCACATAATTCCTAACAATGTTTTGACACAGATTCCCAATTCGGGCATTCAGAACATATAGCACGTTGCCGTAAGCAAGCACATTCTCATTCAAAGTTGCAAGTTACTATGTAGGAACAAGTTTGTATAGGTATTTCAAAGATACCCAGAACTGTGCTAAACTTGGTATGTGTCCAACTCCTAGAAATACCTTCATGCCCCAACTCCCTTACTTCCAGCTTGTAAGGATCACATATTTCCTAACAAATTTTGACACAGATTCCCAATTCGGGCATTCACAACATGTAGCACGTTGCTGTAAGCAAGCACATTCTCATTCAAAGTTGCAAGTTACTATGTAGGAACAAGTTTGTATAGGTATTTCAAAGATGCCCAGAACTGAGCTAAACTTGGTATGTCTCCTACTCCTAGAAATAACTTCATGCCCCAAGTCCCTTACTTCCAGCTAGTAAGGATCACATAATTCCTAACAAAGATTTGACACAGATTCCCAATTCGGGTATTCAGAACATATAGCAAGTTGCTGTAAGCAAGCACATTCTCATTCAAAGTTGCAAGTTACTATGTAGGAACAAGTTTGTATAGGTATTTCAAAGATGCCCAGAACTGAGCTAAACGTTGTATGTCACAAACTCCTAGAAATAACTTGATGCCCCATCTCACTTACTTCCAGCTAGTAAGGATCACATAATTCCTAACAAAGTTTTGACACAGATTCCCAATTCGGGCATTCAGAACATATAGCACGTTGCTGTAAGCAAGCACATTCTCATTCAAAGTTGCAAGTTACTATGTAGGAACAAGTTTGTATAGGTATTTCAAAGATGCCCAGAACTGAGCTAAACTCGGTATGTCTCCAACTCCTAGAAATAACTTCATGCCCAATCTCCCTTACTTACAGCTGGTAAGGATCACATAATTCCTAACAAAGTTTTGACACAGATTCCCAATTCGGGCACTCAGAACATATAGCACGTTGATGATATGCAAGCACATTCTCATTCAAAGTTGCAAATTACTATGTAGGAACAAGTTTGTATAGGTAGTTCAAAGATGCCCAGAACTGAGCTAAACGTTGTATGTCTCCAACTCCTAGAAATAACTTCATGCCCCATCTCCCTTACTTCCATCTAGTAAGGATCACATAATTTCTAACAAAGTTTTGACACAGATTCCCAATTCGGGCATTCAGAACATATAGCACGTTTCTGTAAGCAAGCACATTCTCATTCAAAGTTGCAAGTTAGTATGTAGGAACAAGTTTGTAAAGGTATTTCAAAGATGCCCAGAACTGAGCTAAACTTGGTATGTCTCCAACTCCTAGAAATAACTTCATGCCCCATCACCCTTACTTCCAGCTAGTAAGGATCACATAATTCCTAACAAAGTTTTGACAGAGATTCCCAATTCTGGCATTCAGAACATATAGCACGTTTGCTGTAAGCAAGCACATTCTCATTCAAAGTTCAAAGTTAGTATGTAGGAACAAGTTTGTATAGGTATTTCAAAGATGCCCAGAACTGTGCTAAACTTGGTATGTGTCCAACTCCTAGAAATACCTTCATGCCCCAACTCCCTTACGTCCAGCTAGTAAGGATCACATATTTCCTAACAAATTTTGACACAGATTCCCAATTCGGGCATTCAGAACATATAGCACGTTGCTGTAAGCAAGCACATTCTCATTCAAAGTTGCAAGTTACTATGTAGGAACAAGTTCGTATAGGTATTTCAAAGATGCCCAGAACTGAGCTAAACTTGGTATGTGTCCAACTCCTAGAAATAACTCCATGCCCCATCTCCCTTACTTCCAGCTAGTAAGGATCACAAAATTCCTAACAAAGTTTTGACACAGATTCCCAATTCGGGCATTCAGAACATGTAGCACGTTGCTGTAAGCAAGCACATTCTCATTCAACGTTGCAAGTTACTATGTAGGAACAAGTTTGTATAGGTATTTCAAAGATGCCCAGAACTGAGCTAAACGTTGTATGTCTCCAACTCCTAGAAATAACTTCATGCCCCATATCCCTTACTTCCAGCTAGTAAGGATCACATAATTACTAACAAAGTTCTGACACAGATTCCCAATTCGGGCATTCAGAACATATAGCACGTTGCTGAAAGCAAGCACATTCTCATTCAAAGTTGCAAGTTACTATGTAGGAACAAGTTTGTATAGGTATTTCAAAGATGCCCAGAACTGAGCTAAACTTGTTATGTCTCCAACTCCTAGAAATAACTTCATCCCCCATCTCCCTTACTTCCAGCTAGTAAGGATCACATAATTCCTAACAAAGTTTTGACACAGATTCCCAATTCGGGCATTCAGAACATGTAGCACGTTGCTGTAAGCAAGCACATTCTCATTCAAAGTTGCAAGTTACTATGTAGGAACAAGTTTGTATAGGTATTTTAAAGATGCCCAGAACTGAGCTAAACGTTGTATGTCTCCAACTCCTAGAAATAACTTCATGCCCCGTCTCACTTACTTCCAGCTAGTAAGGATCACATAATTCCTAACAATGTTTTGACACAGATTCCCAATTCGGGCATTCAGAACTTATAGCACGTTGCTGTAAGCAAGCACATTCTCATTCAAAGTTGCAAGTTACTATGTAGGAACAAGTTTGTGTAGGTATTTCAAAGATGCCCAGAACTGAGCTAAACGTTGTATGTCTCCAACTCCTAGAAATAACTTCATGCCCAATCTCCCTTATTTCCAGCTAGTAAGGATCACATAATTCCTAACAAAGTTTTGACACAGATTCCCAATTCGGGCACTCAGAACATATAGCACGTTGATGATAAGCAAGCACATTCTCATTCAAAGTTGCAAGTTACTATGTAGGAACAAGTTTGTATAGGTAGTTCAAAGATGCCCAGAACTCAGCTAAACGTTGTATGTCTCCAACTCCTAGAAATAACTTCATGCCCCATCTCCCTTACTTACATCTAGTAAGGATCACATAAGTTCTCTCAAAGTTTTGACACATATTCCCAATTCGGGCATTCAGAACATATAGCACGTTGCTGTAAGCAAGCACATTCTCATTCAAAGTTGCAAGTTACTATGTAGGAACAAGTTTGTAAAGGTATTTCAAAGATGCCCAGAACTGAGCTAAACTTGGTATGTCCCCAACTCCTAGAAATAACTTCATGCCCCATCACCCTTACTTCCAGCTAGTAAGGATCACATAATTCCTAACAAAGTTTTGACACAGATTCCCAATTCGGGCATTCAGAACATATAGCACGTTGCTGTAAGCAAGCACATTCTCATTCAAAGTTGCAAGTTACTATGTAGGAACAAGTTTGTATAGGTATTTCAAAGATGCCCAGAACTGAGCTAAACTTGGTATGTTTCCAACCTCTAGAAATAACTTCATGCCCCATCTCCCTTACTTCCATCTAGTAAGGATCACATAATTCCTAACAAAGTTTAGACACAGATTCCCACTTCGAGCATTCAGAACATATAGCACGTTGCTGTAAGCAAGCACATTCTCATTCAAAGTTGCAAGTTACTATGTAGGAACAAGTTTGTATAGGTATTTCAAAGATGCCCAGAAATGAGCTAAACTTGGTATGCGTCCAACTCCTTGAAATGAATTCATGCCCCATCTCCCTTACTTCCAGCTAGTAAGGATCACATAATTCCTAACAAAGTTTTGACACAGATTCCCAATTCGGGCATTCAGAACATATAGCACGTTGCTGTAAGCAAGCACATTCTCATTCAAAGTTGCAAGTTACTATGTAGGAACAAGTTTCTATAGGTATTTCAAAGATGCCCAGAACTGAGCTAAACTTGGTATGAGTCCAATTCCTAGAAATAACTTCATGCCCCAACTCCCTTACTTCCAGCTTGTAAGGAGCACATAATTCCTAACAAAGTTTTGACACAGATTCCCAATTCGGGCATTCAGAACATATAGCACGTTGCTGTAAGCAAGCACATTCTCATTCAAAGTTGCAAGTTACTATGTAGGAACAAGTTTGAATAGGACTTTCAAAGATGCCCAGAACTGAGCTAAACTTGGTATGTGTCCAACTCCTAGAAATAACTTCATGCCCCATCTCCCTTACTTCCAGCTAGTAAGGATCACATAATTCCTAACAAAGTTTTCACGCAGATTCCCAATTCGGGCATTCAGAACATATGGCACGTTGCTGGAAGCAAGCACATTCTCATTCAAAGTTGCAAGTTACTATGTAGGAACAAGTTTGTAAAGGTATTTCAAAGATGCCCAGAACTCTGCTAAACTTGGTATGTGTCCAACTCCTAGAAATACCTTCATGCCCCAACTCCCTTACTACCAGCCGGTAAGGATCACATAATTCCTAAAAAGTTTTGACACAGATTCCCAATTCGGGCATTCAGAACATATCGCACGTTGCTGTAAGCAAGCACATTCTCATTCAAAGTTGCAAGTTACTATGTAGGAACAAGTTTGTATAGGTATTTCAAAGATGCTCAGAACTGAGCTAAACATTGTATGTGTCCAACTCCTACAAATAACTTCATGCCCCATCTCCCTTACTTCGATCTAGTAAGGATCACATAATTCCTAAAAAAGTTTTGACACAGATTCCCAATTCGGGCATTCAGAACATATAGCACGTTGCTGTAAGCAAGCACATTCTCATTCAAAGTTGCAAGTTACTATGTAGGAACAAGTTTGTATAGGTATTTCAAAGATGCCCAGAACTGAGCTAAATGTTGTATGTCACCAACTCCTAGAAATAACTTGATGCCCCATCTCACTTACTTCCAGCTAGTAAGGATCACATAATTCCTAACAAAGTTTTGACACAGATTCCCAATTCGGGCATTCAGCACATATAGCACGTTGCTGTAAGCAAGCACATTCTCATTCCTAGAGGCAAGTTACTATGTAGGAACAAGTTTGTATAGGTATTTCAAAGATGCCCAGAACTGAGCTAAACGTTGTATGTCTCCAACTCCTAGAAATAACTTCATGCCCAATCTCCCTTACTTACAGCTAGTAAGGATCACATAATTCCTAACAAAGTTTTGACACAGATTCCCAATTCGGGCACTCAGAACATATAGCACGTTGATGATAAGCAAGCACATTCTCATTCAAAGTTGCAAGTTACTATGTAGGAACAAGTTTGTATAGGTAGTTCAAAGATGCCCAGAACTCAGCTAAACGTTGTATGTCTCCAACTCCTAGAAATAACTTCATGCCCCATCTCCCTTACTTCCATCTAGTAAGGATCACATAATTTCTAACAAAGTTTTGACACAGATTCCCAATTCGGGCATTCAGAACATATAGCACGTTGCTGTAAGCAAGCACATTCTCATTCAAAGTTGCAAGTTAGTATGTAGGAACAAGTTTGTAAAGGTATTTCAAAGATGCCCAGAACTGAGCTAAACTTGGTATGTCTCCAACTCCTAGAAATAACTTCATGCCCCATCACCCTTACTTCCAGCTAGTAAGGATCACATAATTCCTAACAAAGTTTTGACACAGATTCCCAATTCGGGCATTCAGAACATATAGCACGTTGCTGTAAGCAAGCACATTCTCATTCAAAGTTGCAAGTTACTATGTAGGAACAAGTTTGTATAGGTATGTCAAAGATGCCCAGAACTGAGCTAAACATGGTATGTGTCCAACCTCTAGAAATAACTTCATGCACCATCTCCCTTACTTCCATCTAGTAAGGATCACATAATTCCTAACAAAATTTGACACAAATTCCCACTTCGAGCATTCAGAACATATAGCACGTTGCTGTAAGCAAGCACATTCTCATTCAAAGTTGCAAGTTACTATGTAGGAACAAGTTTGTATAGGTATTTCAAAGATGCCCAGAACTGTGCTAAACTTGGTATGTGTCCAACTCCTAGAAATACCTTCATGCCCCAACTCCCTTACTTCCAGCTAGTAAGGATCACATAATTCCTAACAAAGTTTTGACACAGATTCCCAATTCGGGCATTCAGAACATATAGCACGTTGCTGTAAGCAAGCAGATTCTCATTCAAAGTTGCAAGTTACTATGTAGGATCGAGTTTGTATAGGTATTTCAAAGATGCCCAGAACTGAGCTAAACTTGGTATGTGTCCAACCTCTAGAAATAACTTCATGCCCCAACTCCCTTATTTCCAGCTAGTAAGGATCACATAATTCCTAACAAAGTTTTGACACAGATTCCCAATTCGGGCATTCAGAACATATAGCACGTTGCTGTAAGCAAGCACATTCTCATTGAAAGTTGCAAGTTACTATGTAGGAACAAGTTTGTATAGGTATTTCAAAGATGCCCAGAACTGAGCTAAACGTGGTATGTCTCCAACTCCTAGAAATAACTTCATGCTCCATCTCCCTTACTTCCAGCTAGTAAGGATCACATAATTCCTAACAAATTTTGACACAGATTCCCAATTCGGGCATTCAGAACATATAGCACGTTGCTGTAAGCAAGCACATTCTCATTCAAAGATGCAAGTTACTATGTAGGAACAAGTTTGTATAGGTATTTCAAAGATGCCCAGAACTGAGCTAAACTTGGTATGTCTCCAACTCCTAGAAATAACTTCATGCCCCATCTCCCTTACTTCCAGCTAGTAAGGATCACATAATTCCTAACAAAGTTTTGACACAGATTCCCAATTCGGGCATTCAGAACATATAGCACGTTGCTGTAAGCAAGCACATTCTCATTCAAAGTTGCAAGTTACTATGTAGGAACAAGTTTGTATAGGTATTTCAAAGATGCCCAGAACTGAGCTAAACTTGGTATGCGTCCAACTCCTTGAAATAACTTCATGCCCCATCTCCCTTACTTCCAGCTAGTAAGGATCACATAATTCCTAACAATGTTTTGACACAGATTCCCAATTCGGGCATTCAGAACATATAGCACGTTGCCGTAAGCAAGCACATTCTCATTCAAAGTTGCAAGTTACTATGTAGGAACAAGTTTGTATAGGTATTTCAAAGATACCCAGAACTGTGCTAAACTTGGTATGTGTCCAACTCCTAGAAATACCTTCATGCCCCAACTCCCTTACTTCCAGCTTGTAAGGATCACATATTTCCTAACAAATTTTGACACAGATTCCCAATTCGGGCATTCACAACATGTAGCACGTTGCTGTAAGCAAGCACATTCTCATTCAAAGTTGCAAGTTACTATGTAGGAACAAGTTTGTATAGGTATTTCAAAGATGCCCAGAACTGAGCTAAACTTGGTATGTCTCCTACTCCTAGAAATAACTTCATGCCCCAAGTCCCTTACTTCCAGCTAGTAAGGATCACATAATTCCTAACAAAGATTTGACACAGATTCCCAATTCGGGTATTCAGAACATATAGCAAGTTGCTGTAAGCAAGCACATTCTCATTCAAAGTTGCAAGTTACTATGTAGGAACAAGTTTGTATAGGTATTTCAAAGATGCCCAGAACTGAGCTAAACGTTGTATGTCACAAACTCCTAGAAATAACTTGATGCCCCATCTCACTTACTTCCAGCTAGTAAGGATCACATAATTCCTAACAAAGTTTTGACACAGATTCCCAATTCGGGCATTCAGAACATATAGCACGTTGCTGTAAGCAAGCACATTCTCATTCAAAGTTGCAAGTTACTATGTAGGAACAAGTTTGTATAGGTATTTCAAAGATGCCCAGAACTGAGCTAAACTCGGTATGTCTCCAACTCCTAGAAATAACTTCATGCCCAATCTCCCTTACTTACAGCTGGTAAGGATCACATAATTCCTAACAAAGTTTTGACACAGATTCCCAATTCGGGCACTCAGAACATATAGCACGTTGATGATATGCAAGCACATTCTCATTCAAAGTTGCAAATTACTATGTAGGAACAAGTTTGTATAGGTAGTTCAAAGATGCCCAGAACTGAGCTAAACGTTGTATGTCTCCAACTCCTAGAAATAACTTCATGCCCCATCTCCCTTACTTCCATCTAGTAAGGATCACATAATTTCTAACAAAGTTTTGACACAGATTCCCAATTCGGGCATTCAGAACATATAGCACGTTTCTGTAAGCAAGCACATTCTCATTCAAAGTTGCAAGTTAGTATGTAGGAACAAGTTTGTAAAGGTATTTCAAAGATGCCCAGAACTGAGCTAAACTTGGTATGTCTCCAACTCCTAGAAATAACTTCATGCCCCATCACCCTTACTTCCAGCTAGTAAGGATCACATAATTCCTAACAAAGTTTTGACACAGATTCCCAATTCTGGCATTCAGAACATATAGCACGTTTGCTGTAAGCAAGCACATTCTCATTCAAAGTTCAAAGTTAGTATGTAGGAACAAGTTTGTATAGGTATTTCAAAGATGCCCAGAACTGTGCTAAACTTGGTATGTGTCCAACTCCTAGAAATACCTTCATGCCCCAACTCCCTTACGTCCAGCTAGTAAGGATCACATATTTCCTAACAAATTTTGACACAGATTCCCAATTCGGGCATTCAGAACATATAGCACGTTGCTGTAAGCAAGCACATTCTCATTCAAAGTTGCAAGTTACTATGTAGGAACAAGTTCGTATAGGTATTTCAAAGATGCCCAGAACTGAGCTAAACTTGGTATGTGTCCAACTCCTAGAAATAACTCCATGCCCCATCTCCCTTACTTCCAGCTAGTAAGGATCACAAAATTCCTAACAAAGTTTTGACACAGATTCCCAATTCGGGCATTCAGAACATGTAGCACGTTGCTGTAAGCAAGCACATTCTCATTCAACGTTGCAAGTTACTATGTAGGAACAAGTTTGTATAGGTATTTCAAAGATGCCCAGAACTGAGCTAAACGTTGTATGTCTCCAACTCCTAGAAATAACTTCATGCCCCATATCCCTTACTTCCAGCTAGTAAGGATCACATAATTACTAACAAAGTTCTGACACAGATTCCCAATTCGGGCATTCAGAACATATAGCACGTTGCTGAAAGCAAGCACATTCTCATTCAAAGTTGCAAGTTACTATGTAGGAACAAGTTTGTATAGGTATTTCAAAGATGCCCAGAACTGAGCTAAACTTGTTATGTCTCCAACTCCTAGAAATAACTTCATCCCCCATCTCCCTTACTTCCAGCTAGTAAGGATCACATAATTCCTAACAAAGTTTTGACACAGATTCCCAATTCGGGCATTCAGAACATGTAGCACGTTGCTGTAAGCAAGCACATTCTCATTCAAAGTTGCAAGTTACTATGTAGGAACAAGTTTGTATAGGTATTTTAAAGATGCCCAGAACTGAGCTAAACGTTGTATGTCTCCAACTCCTAGAAATAACTTCATGCCCCGTCTCACTTACTTCCAGCTAGTAAGGATCACATAATTCCTAACAATGTTTTGACACAGATTCCCAATTCGGGCATTCAGAACTTATAGCACGTTGCTGTAAGCAAGCACATTCTCATTCAAAGTTGCAAGTTACTATGTAGGAACAAGTTTGTGTAGGTATTTCAAAGATGCCCAGAACTGAGCTAAACGTTGTATGTCTCCAACTCCTAGAAATAACTTCATGCCCAATCTCCCTTATTTCCAGCTAGTAAGGATCACATAATTCCTAACAAAGTTTTGACACAGATTCCCAATTCGGGCACTCAGAACATATAGCACGTTGATGATAAGCAAGCACATTCTCATTCAAAGCTGCAAGTTACTATGTAGGAACAAGTTTGTATAGGTAGTTCAAAGATGCCCAGAACTCAGCTAAACGTTGTATGTCTCCAACTCCTAGAAATAACTTCATGCCCCATCTCCCTTACTTACATCTAGTAAGGATCACATAAGTTCTCTCAAAGTTTTGACACATATTCCCAATTCGGGCATTCAGAACATATAGCACGTTGCTGTAAGCAAGCACATCCTCATTCAAAGTTGCAAGTTACAATGTAGGAACAAGTTTGTAAAGGTATTTCAAAGATGCCCAGAACTGAGCTAAACTTGGTATGTCCCCAACTCCTAGAAATAACTTCATGCCCCATCACCCTTACTTCCAGCTAGTAAGGATCACATAATTCCTAACAAAGTTTTGACACAGATTCCCAATTCGGGCATTCAGAACATATAGCACGTTGCTGTAAGCAAGCACATTCTCATTCAAAGTTGCAAGTTACTATGTAGGAACAAGTTTGTATAGGTATTTCAAAGATGCCCAGAACTGAGCTAAACTTGGTATGTTTCCAACCTCAAGAAATAACTTCATGCCCCATCTCCCTTACTTCCATCTAGTAAGGATCACATAATTCCTAACAAAGTTTAGACACAGATTCCCACTTCGAGCATTCAGAACATATAGCACGTTGCTGTAAGCAAGCACATTCTCATTCAAAGTTGCAAGTTACTATGTAGGAACAAGTTTGTATAGGTATTTCAAAGATGCCCAGAAATGAGCTAAACTTGGTATGCGTCCAACTCCTTGAAATGAATTCATGCCCCATCTCCCTTACTTCCAGCTAGTAAGGATCACATAATTCCTAACAAAGTTTTGACACAGATTCCCAATTCGGGCATTCAGAACATATAGCACGTTGCTGTAAGCAAGCACATTCTCATTCAAAGTTGCAAGTTACTATGTAGGAACAAGTTTCTATAGGTATTTCAAAGATGCCCAGAACTGAGCTAAACTTGGTATGAGTCCAATTCCTAGAAATAACTTCATGCCCCAACTCCCTTACTTCCAGCTTGTAAGGATCACATAATTCCTAACAAAGTTTTGACACAGATTCCCAATTCGGGCATGCAGAACATATAGCACGTTGCTGTAAGCAAGCACATTCTCATTCAAAGTTGCAAGTTACTATGTAGGAACAAGTTTGAATAGGACTTTCAAAGATGCCCAGAACTGAGCTAAACTTGGTATGTGTCCAACTCCTAGAAATAACTTCATGCCCCATCTCCCTTACTTCCAGCTAGTAAGGATCACATAATTCCTAACAAAGTTTTCACACAGATTCCCAATTCGGGCATTCAGAACATATGGCACGTTGCTGTAAGCAAGCACATTCTCATTCAAAGTTCAAAGTTAGTATGTAGGAACAAGTTTGTATAGGTATTTCAAAGATGCCCAGAACTGTGCTAAACTTGGTATGTGTCCAACTCCTAGAAATACCTTCATGCCCCAACTCCCTTACGTCCAGCTAGTAAGGATCACATATTTCCTAACAAATTTTGACACAGATTCCCAATTCGGGCATTCAGAACATATAGCACGTTGCTGTAAGCAAGCACATTCTCATTCAAAGTTGCAAGTTACTATGTAGGAACAAGTTCGTATAGGTATTTCAAAGATGCCCAGAACTGAGCTAAACTTGGTATGTGTCCAACTCCTAGAAATAACTCCATGCCCCATCTCCCTTACTTCCAGCTAGTAAGGATCACAAAATTCCTAACAAAGTTTTGACACAGATTCCCAATTCGGGCATTCAGAACATGTAGCACGTTGCTGTAAGCAAGCACATTCTCATTCAACGTTGCAAGTTACTATGTAGGAACAAGTTTGTATAGGTATTTCAAAGATGCCCAGAACTGAGCTAAACGTTGTATGTCTCCAACTCCTAGAAATAACTTCATGCCCCATATCCCTTACTTCCAGCTAGTAAGGATCACATAATTACTAACAAAGTTCTGACACAGATTCCCAATTCGGGCATTCAGAACATATAGCACGTTGCTGAAAGCAAGCACATTCTCATTCAAAGTTGCAAGTTACTATGTAGGAACAAGTTTGTATAGGTATTTCAAAGATGCCCAGAACTGAGCTAAACTTGTTATGTCTCCAACTCCTAGAAATAACTTCATCCCCCATCTCCCTTACTTCCAGCTAGTAAGGATCACATAATTCCTAACAAAGTTTTGACACAGATTCCCAATTCGGGCATTCAGAACATGTAGCACGTTGCTGTAAGCAAGCACATTCTCATTCAAAGTTGCAAGTTACTATGTAGGAACAAGTTTGTATAGGTATTTTAAAGATGCCCAGAACTGAGCTAAACGTTGTATGTCTCCAACTCCTAGAAATAACTTCATGCCCCGTCTCACTTACTTCCAGCTAGTAAGGATCACATAATTCCTAACAATGTTTTGACACAGATTCCCAATTCGGGCATTCAGAACTTATAGCACGTTGCTGTAAGCAAGCACATTCTCATTCAAAGTTGCAAGTTACTATGTAGGAACAAGTTTGTGTAGGTATTTCAAAGATGCCCAGAACTGAGCTAAACGTTGTATGTCTCCAACTCCTAGAAATAACTTCATGCCCAATCTCCCTTATTTCCAGCTAGTAAGGATCACATAATTCCTAACAAAGTTTTGACACAGATTCCCAATTCGGGCACTCAGAACATATAGCACGTTGATGATAAGCAAGCACATTCTCATTCAAAGCTGCAAGTTACTATGTAGGAACAAGTTTGTATAGGTAGTTCAAAGATGCCCAGAACTCAGCTAAACGTTGTATGTCTCCAACTCCTAGAAATAACTTCATGCCCCATCTCCCTTACTTACATCTAGTAAGGATCACATAAGTTCTCTCAAAGTTTTGACACATATTCCCAATTCGGGCATTCAGAACATATAGCACGTTGCTGTAAGCAAGCACATCCTCATTCAAAGTTGCAAGTTACAATGTAGGAACAAGTTTGTAAAGGTATTTCAAAGATGCCCAGAACTGAGCTAAACTTGGTATGTCCCCAACTCCTAGAAATAACTTCATGCCCCATCACCCTTACTTCCAGCTAGTAAGGATCACATAATTCCTAACAAAGTTTTGACACAGATTCCCAATTCGGGCATTCAGAACATATAGCACGTTGCTGTAAGCAAGCACATTCTCATTCAAAGTTGCAAGTTACTATGTAGGAACAAGTTTGTATAGGTATTTCAAAGATGCCCAGAACTGAGCTAAACTTGGTATGTTTCCAACCTCTAGAAATAACTTCATGCCCCATCTCCCTTACTTCCATCTAGTAAGGATCACATAATTCCTAACAAAGTTTAGACACAGATTCCCACTTCGAGCATTCAGAACATATAGCACGTTGCTGTAAGCAAGCACATTCTCATTCAAAGTTGCAAGTTACTATGTAGGAACAAGTTTGTATAGGTATTTCAAAGATGCCCAGAAATGAGCTAAACTTGGTATGCGTCCAACTCCTTGAAATGAATTCATGCCCCATCTCCCTTACTTCCAGCTAGTAAGGATCACATAATTCCTAACAAAGTTTTGACACAGATTCCCAATTCGGGCATTCAGAACATATAGCACGTTGCTGTAAGCAAGCACATTCTCATTCAAAGTTGCAAGTTACTATGTAGGAACAAGTTTCTATAGGTATTTCAAAGATGCCCAGAACTGAGCTAAACTTGGTATGAGTCCAATTCCTAGAAATAACTTCATGCCCCAACTCCCTTACTTCCAGCTTGTAAGGATCACATAATTCCTAACAAAGTTTTGACACAGATTCCCAATTCGGGCATTCAGAACATATAGCACGTTGCTGTAAGCAAGCACATTCTCATTCAAAGTTGCAAGTTACTATGTAGGAACAAGTTTGAATAGGACTTTCAAAGATGCCCAGAACTGAGCTAAACTTGGTATGTGTCCAACTCCTAGAAATAACTTCATGCCCCATCTCCCTTACTTCCAGCTAGTAAGGATCACATAATTCCTAACAAAGTTTTCACACAGATTCCCAATTCGGGCATTCAGAACATATGGCACGTTGCTGTAAGCAAGCACATTCTCATTCAAAGTTGCAAGTTACTATGTAGGAACAAGTTTGTAATGGTATTTCAAAGATGCCCAGAACTCTGCTAAACTTGGTATGTGTCCAACTCCTAGAAATACCTTCATGCCCCAACTCCCTTACTACCAGCTAGTAAGGATCACATAATTACTAACAAATTTTGACACAGATTCCCAATTCGGGCATTCAGAACATATAGCACGTTGCTGTAAGCAAGCACATTCTCATTCAAAGTTGCAAGTTACTATGTAGGAACAAGTTTGTATAGGTATTTCAAAGATGCTCAGAACTGAGCTAAACATTGTATGTGTCCAACTCCTAGAAATAACTTCATGCCCCATCTCCCTTACTTCGATCTAGTAAGGATCACATAATTCCTAAAAAAGTTTTGACACCGATTCCCAATTCGGGCATTCAGAACATATAGCACGTTGCTGTAAGCAAGCACATTCTCATTCAAAGTTGCATGTTAATATGTAGGAACAAGTTTGCATAGGTATTTCAAAGATGCCCAGAACTGAGCTAAACTTGGTATGTGTCCAACTCCTAGAAATACCTTCATACCCCAACTCCCTTACTTCCAGCTAGTAAGGATCATATAATTCCTAACAAAGTTTTGACACAGATTCCCAATTCGGGCATTCAGAGCATATAGCACGTTGCTGTAAGCAAGCACATTCTCATTCAAAGTTGCAAGTTACTATGTAGGAACAAGTTTGTATAGGTATTTCAAAGATGCCCAGAACTGAGCTAAACGTTGTATGTCTCCAACTCCTAGAAATAACTTCATGCCCCATATCCCTTACTTACAGCTAGTAAGGACCACATAATTCTTAACAAAGTTTTGACACAGATTCCCAATTCGGGCATTCAGAACATATAGCACGTTGCTGCAAGCAAGCACATTCTCATTAAATGTTGCAAGTTACTATGTAGGAACAAGTTTGTATAGGTATTTCAAAGATGCCCAGAACTGAGCTAAACATTGTATGTCTCCAACTCCTAGAAATAACTTCATGCCCCATATCCCTTACTTCCAGCTAGTAATGATCACATAATTACTAACAAAGTTCTGACACAGATTCCCAATTCGGGCATTCAGAACATATAGCACGTTGCTGAAAGCAAGCACATTCTCATTCAAAGTTGCAAGTTACTATGTAGGAATAAGTTTGTATAGGTATTTCAAAGATGCCCAGAACTGAGCTAAACTTGGTATGTGTCCAACTCCTAGAAATAACTTCATGCCCCATCTCCCTTACTTCCAGCTAGTAAGGATCACATAATTCCTAACAAAGTTTTGACACAGATTCCCAATTCGGGCATTCAGAACATGTAGCACGTTGCTGTAAGCAAGCACATTCTCATTCAAAGTTGCAAGTTACTATGTAGGAACAAGTTTGTATAGGTATTTTAAAGATGCCCAGAACTGAGCTAAACTTGGTATGCGTCCAACTCCTTGAAATGACTTCATGCCCCATCTCCCTTACTTCCAGCTAGTAAGGATCACATAATTCATAACAATGTTTTGACACAGATTCCCAATTCGGTCATGCAGAACATATAGCACGTTGCTGTAAGCAAGCACATTCTCATTCAAAGTTGCAAGTTACTATGTAGGAACAAGTTTGTATAGGTATTTCAAAGATACCCAGAACTGTGCTAAACTTGGTATGTGTCCAACTCCTAGAAATACCTTCATGCCACAACTCCCTTACTTCCAGCTAGTAAGGATCACATATTTCCTAACAAATTTTGCCACAGATTCCCAATTCGGGTATTCAGAACATATTGCACGTTGCTGTAAGCAAGCACATTCTCATTCAAAGTTGCAATTTAATATGTAGGAACAAGTTCGTATAGGTATTTCAAAGATGCCCAGAACTGAGCTAAACTTGGTATGTGTCCAACTCCGAGAAATAACTTCATGCCCCATCTCCCTTACTTCCAGCTAGTAAGGATCACATAATTCCTAACAAAGTTTTGACACAGATTCCCAATTCGGGCATTCAGAACATGTAGCACGTTGCTGTAAGCAAGCACATTCTCATTCAAAGTTGCAAGTTACTATGTAGGAACAAGTTTGTATAGGTAGTTCAAAGATGCCCAGAACTGAGCTAAACGTTGTATGTCTCCAACTCCTAGAAATAAATTCATGCCCCATCTCCCTTACTTCCAGCTAGTAAGGATCACATAATTCGTAACAAAGTTTTGACACAGATTCCCAATTCGGTCATTCAGAACATATAGCACGTTGCTGTAAGCAAGCACATTCTCATTCAAAGTTGCAAGTTACTATGTAGGAACAAGTTTTTAAAGGTATTTCAAAGATGCCCAGAACTCAGCTAACGTTGTATGTCTCCAACTCCTAGAAATAACTTCATGCCCCATCACCATTACTTCCAGCCAGTAATGATCACATAATTCCTAACAAAGTTTTGACACAGATTCCCAATTCGGGCATTCAGAACATATAGCACGTTGCTGTAAGCAAGCACATTCTCATTCAAAGTTGCAAGTTACTATGTAGGAACAAGTTTGTATAGATATTTCAAAGATGCCCAGAACTGAGCTAAACTTGGTATGTCTCCAACTCCTAGAAATAACTTCATGCCCCAACTCCCTTACTTCCAGCTAGTAAGGATCACGTAATTCTTAACAAAGTTTTGACACAGATTCCCAATTCGGGTATTCAGAACATATAGCAAGTTGCTGTAAGCAAGCACATTCTCATTCAAAGTTGCAAGTTACTATGTAGGAACAAGTTTGTATAGGTATTTCAAAGATGCCCAGAACTGAGCTAAACGTTGTATGTCTCCAACTCCTAGAAATAACTTCATGCCCCATCACCCTTACTTCCAGCTAGTAAGGATCACATAATTCCTAACAAAGTTTTGACACAGATTCCCAATTCGGGCATTCAGAGCATATAGCACGTTTGCTGTAAGCAAGCACATTCTCATTCAAATTTGCACGTTACTATGTAGGAACAAGTTTGTATAGGTATTTCAAAGATGCCCAGAACTGAGCTAAACTTGGTATGTCTCCAACTCCTAGAAATAACTTCATGCCCCATCTCCCTTACGTCCATCTAGTAAGGATCACATAATATCTAACAAAGTTTTGACACAGATTCCCAATTCGGGCATTCAGAACATATAGCACGTTGCTGTAAGCAAGCACATTCTCATTCAAAGTTGCAAGTTACTATGTAGGAACAAGTTTGTATAGGTATTTCAAAGATGCCCAGAACTGAGCTAAACGTTGTATGTGTCCAACTCCTAGAAATAACTTCATGCCGCATCTCCATTACTTCCACCTAGTAAGGATCACATAATTCCTAACAATGTTTTGACACAGATTCCCAATTCGGGCATTCAGAACATATAGCACGTTGCTGTAAGCAAGCACATTCTCATTCAAAGTTGCAAGTTACTATGTAGGAACAAGTTTGTAAAGGTATTTCAAAGATGCCCAGAACTCTGCTAAATTTTGTATGTGTCCAACTCCTAGAAATACCTTCATGCCACAACTCCCTTACTTCCAGCTAGTAAGGATCACATAATTTCTAACAAATTTTGACACAGATTCCCAATTCGGGCATTCAGAACATATAGCACGTTGCTGAAAGCAAGCACATTCTCATTCAAAGTTGCAAGTTAATATGTAGGAACAAGTTCGTATAGGTATTTCAAAGATGCCCAGAACTGAGCTAAACTTGGTCTGTGTCCAACTCCAAGAAATAACTTCATGCCCCATCTCCCTTACTTCCAGCTAGTAAGGATCACATAATTCCTAACAAAGTTTTGACACAGATTCCCAATTCGGGCATTCAGATCATATAGCACGTTGCTGTAAGCAAGCACATTCTCATTCAAAGTTGCAAGTTAATATGTAGGAACAAGTTGGTATAGGTATTTCAAAGATGCCCAGAACTGAGCTAAACTTGGTATGTCTCCAACTCCTAGAAATAACTTCATGCCCCATCTCCCTTACTTCCATCTAGTAAGGATCACATAATTTCTAACAAAGTTTTGACACAGATTCCAAATTCGGGCATCCAGAACATATAGCACGTTGCTGTAAGCAAGCACATTCTCATTCAAAGTTGCAAGTTACTATGTAGGAACAAGTTTGTATAGGTATTTCAAAGATGCCCAGAACTGAGCTAAACTTGGTATGTCTCCAACTCCTAGAACTAACTTCATGCCCCATCTCCCTTACTTCCAGCTACTAAGGATCACATAATTCCTAACAATGTTTTGACACAGATTCCCAATTCGGGCATTCAGAACATATAGCACGTTGCTGTAAGCAAGCACATTCTCATTCAAAGTTGCAAGTTACTATGTAGGAACAAGTTTGTATAGGTATTTCAATGATGCCCAGAACTGTGCTAAACTTGGTATGTGTCCAACTCCTAGAAATACCTTCATACCCCAACTCCCTTTCTACCAGTTAGTAAGGATCACATATTTCCTAACAAATTTTGACACAGATTCCCAATTCGGGCATTCAGAACATATAGCACGTTGCTGTAAGCAAGCACATTCTCATTCAAAGTTGCAAGTTACTATGTAGGAACAAGTTCGTATAGGTATTTCAAAGATGCCCAGAACTGAGCTAAACTTGGTATGTGTCCAACTCCTAGAAATAACTCCATGCCCCATCTCCCTTACTTCCAGGTAGTAAGGATCACATAATTCCTAACAATGTTTTGACACAGATTCCCAATTCGGGCATTCAGAACATGTAGCACGTTGCTGTAAGCAAGCACATTCTCATTCAATGTTGCAAGTTACTATGTAGGAACAAGTTTGTATAGGTATTTCAAAGATGCCCAGAACCGAGCTAAACGTTGTATGTCTCCAACTCCTAGAAATAACTTCATGCCCCATATCCCTTACTTCCAGCTAGTAAGGATCACATAATTACTAACAAAGTTCTGACACAGATTCCCAATTCGGGAATTCAGAACATATAGCACGTTGCTGTAAGCAAGCACATTCTCATTCAAAGTTGCAAGTTACTATGTAGGAAAAGTTTGTAAAGGTATTTCAAAGATGCCCAGAACTGAGCTAAACTTGGCATGTCTCCAACTCCTAGAAATAACTTCATGCCCCATCACCCTTACTTCCAGCTAGTAAGGATCACATAATTCCTAACAAAGTTTTGACACAGATTCCCAATTCGGGCATTCAGAACATATAGCACGTTGCTGTGAGCAAGCACATTCTCATTCAAAGTTGCAAGTTACTATGTAGGAACAAGTTTGTATAGGTATTTCAAAGATGCCCAGAACTGAGCTAAACTTGGTATGTGTCCAACCTCAAGAAATAACTTCATGCCCCAACTCCCTTACTTCCAGCTAGTAAGGATCACATAATTCCTAACAAAGTTTTGACACAGATTCCCAATTCGGGCATTCAGAACATATAGCACGTTGCTGTAAGCAAGCACATTCTCATTCAAAGTTGCAAGTTACTACGTAGGATCAAGTTTGTATAGGTATTTCAAAGATGCCCAGAACTGAGCTAAACGTTGTATGTCTCCAACTCCTAGAAATAACTTCATGCCCCATATCCCTTAATTACAGCTAGTAAGGATAACATAATTCTTAACAAAATTTTGACACAGATTCCCAATTCGGGCATTCAGAACATATAGCACGTTGCTGTAAGCAAGCACATTCTCATTCAAAGTTGCAAGTTACTATGTAGGAACAAGTTTGTATAGGTATTTCAAAGATGCCCAGAACTGAGCTAAACTTGGTGTGTCTCCAACTCCTAGAAATAACTTCATGCCCCATCTCCCTTAATTCCAGCTAGTAAGGATCACATAATTCCTAACAAAGTTTTGACACAGATTCCCAATTAGGGCATTCAGAACATATAGCACGTTGCTGTAAGCAAGCACATTCTCATTCAAAGTTGCAAGTTACTATGTAGGAACAAGTTTGTATAGGTATTTCAAAGATGCCCAGAACTGAGCTAAACGTTGTATGTCTCCAACTCCTAGAAATAACTTCATGCCCCATCTCCCTTACTTCCATCTAGTAAGGATCACATAATTCCTAACAATGTTTTAACATAGATTCCCAATTCGGGCATTCAGAACATATAGCACGTTGCTGTAAGCAAGCACATTCTCATTCAAAGTTGCAAGTTACTATGTAGGAACAACTTTGTAAAGGTATTTCAAAGATGCCCAGAACTGAGCTAAACTTGGTATGTCTCCAACTCCTAGAAATAACTTCATGCCCCATCACCCTTACTTCCAGCTAGTAAGGATCACATAATTTCTAACAAAGTTTTGACACAGATTCCCTATTCGGGCATTCAGAACATATAGCACGTTGCTGTAAGCAAGCACATTCTCATTCAAAGTTGCAAGTTAATATGTAGGAACAGGTTCGTATGGGAATTTCAAAGACGCCCAGAACTGAGCTAAACTTGGTATGTGTCCAACTCCTAGAAATAACTTCATGCCCCATCTCCCTTACTTCCAGCTAGTAAGGATCACATAATTCCTAACTAAGTTTTGACACAGATTCCCAATTCGGGCCTTCAGAACATGTAGCACGTTGCTGTAAGCAAGCACATTCTCATTCAAAGTTGCAAGTTACTATGTAGGAACAAGTTTGTATAGGTAGTTCAAAGATGCCCAGAACTCAGCTAAACGTTGTATGTCTCCAACTCCTAGAAATAACTTCATGCCCCATCTCCCTTACTTACAGCTAGTAAGGATCACATAATTCTTAACAAAGATTTGACACAGATTCCCAATTCGATCTCTCAGAACATGTAGCACGTTGCTGTAAGCAAGCACATTCTCATTCAAAGTTGCAAGTTACTATGTAGGAACAAGTTTGTATAGGTATTTCAAAGATGCCCAGAACTGAGCTAAACGTTGTATGTCTCCAACTCCTAGAAACAACTTCATGCCCAATCTCCCTTACTTCCAGCTAGTAAGGATCACATAATTCCTAACAAAGATTTGACACAGATTCCCAATTCGGGCATTCAGAACATATAGCACGTTGATGTTAAGCAAGCACATTCTCATTCAAAGTTGCAAGGTACTATGTAGGAACAAGTTTGTATAGGTATTTCAAAGATGCCCAGAACTGAGGTAAACTTTGCATGTCTCCAACTCCTAGAAATAACTTCATGCCCCATCTCCCTTACTTCCATCTAGTAAGGATCACATAATTCCTAACAAAGTTTTGACACAGATTCCCAATTCGGGCATTCAGAACATATAGCACGTTGCTGTAAGCAAGCACATTCTCATTCAAAGTTGCAAGTTACTATGTAGGAACAAGTTTGTATAGGTATTTCAAAGATGCCCAGAACTGAGGTAAACGTTGTATGTCTCCAACTCCTTGAAATAACTTGATGCCCCATCTCCCTTACTTCAATCTAGTAAGGATCACATAATTCCTAACAAAGTTTTGACACAGATTCCCAATTCGGGCATTCAGAACATATAGCACGTTGATGTTAAGCAAGCACATTCTCATTCAAAGTTGCAAGTTACTATGTAGGAAAAGTTTGTAAAGGTATTTCAAAGATGCCCAGAACTGAGCTAAACTTGGCATGTCTCCAACTCCTAGAAATAACTTCATGCCCCATCACCCTTACTTCCAGCTAGTAAGGATCACATAATTCCTAACAAAGTTTTGACACAGATTCCCAATTCGGGCATTCAGATCATATAGCACGTTGCTGTGAGCAAGCACATTCTCATTCAAAGTTGCAAGTTACTATGTAGGAACAAGTTTGTATAGGTATTTCAAAGATGCCCAGAACTGAGCTAAACTTGGTTTGTGTCCAACCTCAAAAAATAACTTCATGCCCCAACTCCCTTACTTCCAGCTAGTAAGGATCACATAATTCCTAACAAAGTTTTGACACAGATTCCCAATTCGGGCATTCAGAACATATAGCAAGTTGCTGTAAGCAAGGACATTCTCATTCAATGTTGCAAGTTACTATGTAGGAACAAGTTTGTATAGGTATTTCAAAGATGCCCAGAACTGAGCTAAAAGTTGTATGTCTCCAACTCCTTGAAATAACGTCATGCCCCATCTCCCTTACTTCCAGCTAGTAAGGATCACATATTTCCTAACAAATTTTGACACAGATTCCCAATTCGGGCATTCAGAACATATAGCGCGTTGCTGTAAGCAAGCACATTCTCATTCAAAGTTGCAATTTAACATGTAGGAACAAGTTCGTATAGGTATTTCAAAGATGCCCAGAACTGAGCTAAACTTGTTATGTGTCCAAGTCATAGAAATAACTTCATGCCCCATCTCCCTTACTTCCAGCTAGTAAGGATCACATAATTCCTAACAAAGTTTTGACACAGATTCCCAATTCGGGCATTCAGAACATGTAGCACGTTGCTGTAAGCAAGCACATTCTCATTCAAAGTTGCAAGTTACTATGTAGGAACAAGTTTGTATAGGTAGTTCAAAGATGGCCAGAACTGAGCTAAACGTTTTATGTCTCCAACTCCTAGAAATAACTTCATGCCCCATATCCCTTACTTCCAGCTAGTAAGGATAACATAATTCCTAACAAAGTTTTGACACAGATTCCCAATTCGGGCATTCAGAACATGTAGCACGTTGCTGTAAGCAAGCACATTCTATTCAAAGTTGCAAGTTACTATGTGTGAACAAGTTTGTATAGGTATTTCAAAGATGCCCAGAACTGAGCTGAACGTTGTATGTCTCCAACTCATAGAAATAACTTCATGCCCCATCTCCCTTACTTCCATCTAGTAAGGATCACATAATTTCTAACAAAGTTTTGACACAGATTCCCAATTCGGGCATTCAGAACATATAGCACGTTGCTGTAAGCAAGCACATTCTCATTCAAAGTTGCAAGTTACTATGTAGGAACAAGTTTGTATAGGTATTTCAAAGATGCCCAGAACTGAGCTAAACTAGGTATGCGTCCAACTCCTAGAAATAACTTCATGCCCCATCTCCCTTACTTCCAGCTAGTAAGGATCACATAATTCTTAACAAAGTTTTGACACAGATTCCCAATTCGGGCATTCAGAACATGTAGCACGTTGCTGTAAGCAAGCACATTCTCATTCAACGTTGCAAGTTACTATGTAGGAACAAGTTTGTATAGGTATTTCAAAGATGCCCAGAACTGAGCTAAACGTTGTATGTCTCCAACTCCTAGAAATAACTTCATGCCCCATATCCCTTACTTCCAGCTAGTAAGGATCACATAATTACTAACAAAGTTCCGACACAGATTCCCAATTCGGGCATTCAGAACATATAGCACGTTGCTGTAAGCAAGCACATTCTCATTCAAAGTTGCAAGTTACTATGTAGGAACAAGTTTGTATAGGTATTTCAAAGATGCTCATAACTGAGCTAAACTTGGTATGTGTCCAACTCCTAGAAATAACTTCATGCCCCATCTCGCTTACTTCCAGCTAGTAAGGATACATAATTCCTAACAAAGTTTTGACACAGATTCCCAATTCGGGCATTCAGAACATGTAGCACGTTGCTGTAAGCAAGCACATTCTCATTCAAAGTTGCAAGTTACTATGTAGGAACAAGTTTGTATAGGTATTTCAAAGATGCCCAGACCTGAGCTAAACGTTGTATGACTTGAACTCCTGGAAATAACTTCATGCCCCATCTCCCTTACTTCCATCTAGTAAGGATCACATAATTTCTAACAAAGTTTTAACATAGATTCCCAATTCGGGCATTCAGAACATATAGCACGTTGCTGTAAGCAAGCACATTCTCATTCAAAGTTGCAAGTTACTATGTAGGAACAAGTTTGTAAAGGTATTTCAAAGATGCCCAGAACTGAGCTAAACTTGGTATGTCTCCAACTCCTAGAAATAACTTCATGCCCCATCACCCTTACTTCCAGCTAGTAAGGATCACATAATTTCTAACAAAGTTTTGACACAGATTCCCTATTCGGGCATTCAGAACATATAGCACGTTGCTGTAAGCAAGCACATTCTCATTCAAAGTTGCAAGTTAATATGTAGGAACAGGTTCGTATGGGAATTTCAAAGACGCCCAGAACTGAGCTAAACTTGGTATGTGTCCAACTCCTAGAAATAACTTCATGCCCCATCTCCCTTACTTCCAGCTAGTAAGGATCACATAATTCCTAACTAAGTTTTGACACAGATTCCCAATTCGGGCCTTCAGAACATGTAGCACGTTGCTGTAAGCAAGCACATTCTCATTCAAAGTTGCAAGTTACTATGTAGGAACAAGTTTGTATAGGTATTTCAAAGATGCCCAGAACTGAGCTAAACGTTGTATGTCTCCAACTCCTAGAAATAACTTCATGCCCCATCTCCCTTACTTACAGCTAGTAAGGATCACATAATTCTTAACAAAGATTTGACACAGATTCCCAATTCGGGCATTCAGAACATATAGCACGTTGCTGTAAGCAAGCACATTCTCATTCAAAGTTGCAAGTTACTATGTAGGAACAAGTTTGTATAGGTATTTCAAAGATGCCCAGAACTGAGCTAAACTTGGTATGTCTCCAACTCCTAGTAATAACTTCATGCCCCATCTCCCTTAATTCCAGCTAGTAAGGATCACATAATTCCTAACAAAGTTTTGACACAGATTCCCAATTCGATCTCTCAGAACATGTAGCACATTGCTGTAAGCAAGCACATTCTCATTCAAAGTTGCAAGTTACTATGTAGGAACAAGTTTGTATAGGTATTTCAAAGATGCCCAGAACTGAGCTAAACGTTGTATGTCTCCAACTCCTAGAAACAACTTCATGCCCAATCTCCCTTACTTCCAGCTAGTAAGGATCACATAATTCCTAACAAAGTTTTGACACAGATTCCCAATTCGGGCATTCAGAACATATAGCACGTTGATGTTAAGCAAGCACATTCTCATTCAAAGTTGCAAGGTACTATGTAGGAACAAGTTTGTATAGGTATTTCAAAGATGCCCAGAACTGAGGTAAACTTTGCATGTCTCCAACTCCTAGAAATAACTTCATGCCCCATCTCCCTTACTTCCATCTAGTAAGGATCACATAATTCCTAACAAAGTTTTGACACAGATTCCCAATTCGGGCATTCAGAACATATAGCACGTTGCTGTAAGCAAGCACATTCTCATTCAAAGTTGCAAGTTACTATGTAGGAACAAGTTTGTATAGGTATTTCAAAGATGCCCAGAACTGAGCTAAACTTGGTATGTGTCCAACCTCTAGAAATAACTTCATGCCCCAACTCCCTTACTTCCAGCTAGTAAGGATCACATAATTCCTAACAAAGTTTTGACACAGATTCCCAATTCGGGCATTCAAAACTTATAGCACGTTGCTGTAAGCAAGCACATTCTCATTCAAAGATGCAAGTTACTATGTAGGAACAAGTTGGTATAGGTATTTCAAAGATGCCCAGAACTGAGCTAAACGTTGTATGTCTCCAACTCCTTGAAATAACTTCATGCCCCATCTCCCTTACTTCAATCTAGTAAGGATCACATAATTTCTAAAAAAGATTTGACACAGATTCCCAATTCGGGCATTCAGAACACATAGCACGTTGCTGTAAGCAAGCACATGCTCATTCAAAGTTGCAAGTTACTATGTAGGAACAAGTTTGTATAGGTATTTTAAAGATGCCCAGAACTGAGCTAAACTTGGTATGTGTCCAACCTCTAGAAATAAATTCATGCCCCAACTCCCTTATTTCCAGCTAGTAAGGATCACATAATTCCTAACAAAGTTTTGACACAGATTCCCAATTCCGGCATTCAGAACATATAGCACGTTGCTGTAAGCAAGCACATTCTCATTCAAAGTTGCAAGTTACTATGTAGGAACAAGTTTGTATAGGTATTTCAAAGATGCCCAGAACTGAGCTAAACGTGGTATGTCTCCAACTCCTAGAAATAACTTCATGCCCCATCTCCCTTACTTCCAGCTAGTAAGGATCACATAATTCCTAACAAAGTTTTGACACAGATTCCCAATTCGGGCATTCAGAACATATAGCACGTTGCTGTAAGCAAGCACATTCTCATTCAAAGTTGCAAGTTACTATGTAGGAACAAGTTTGTATAGGTATTTCAAAGATGCCCAGAACTGAGCTAAACGTTGTATGTCTCCAACTCCTAGAAATAACTTCATGCCCCATCTCCCTTACTTCCAGCTAGTAAGGATCACATAATTCCTAACAAAGTTTTGACACAGTTTCCCAATAGGGGCATTCAGAACATATAGCACGTTGCTGTAAGCAAGCACATTCTCATTCAAAGTTGCAAGTTACTATGTAGGAACATGTTTGTATAGGTATTTCAAAGATGCCCAGAACTGAGCTTAACTTTGTATGTCTCCAAATCCTAGAAATAACTTCATGCCACATCTCCCTTACTTCCAGCTAGTAAGGATCACATAATTCCTAACAAACTTTTGACACACATTCCCAATTCGGGCATTCGGAACATATAGCACGTTGCTGTAAGCAAGCAAATTCTCATTCAAAGTTGCAAGTTCCTATGCAGGAACAAGTTTGTAAAGGTATTTCAAAGATGCCCAGAACTGAGCTAAACCTTGTATGTGTCCAACTCCTAGAAATAACTTCATGCCCCATCTCCCTTACTTCCAGCTAGTAAGGATCACATAATTCCTAACAAAGTTTTGACACAGATTCCCAATTCGGGCATTCAGAACATATAGCACGTTGCTGTAAGCAAGCACATTCTCATTCAAAGTTGCAAGTTACTATGTAGGAACAAGTTTGTATAGGTTTTTCAAAGATGCCCAGAACTGAGCTAAACTTGGTATGTGTCCAACTCCTAGAAATAACTTCATGCCCCATCTCCCTTACTTCCAGCTAGTAAGGATCACATAATTCCTAACAAAGTTTTGACACAGATTCCCAATTCGGGCATTCAGAACATGTAGCACGTTGCTGTAAGCAAGCACATTCTCATTCAAAGTTGCAAGTTACTATGTAGGAACAAGTTTGTATAGGTATTTCAAAGATGCCCAGAACTGAGCTAAACGTTGTATGTCTCCAACTCCTAGAAATATCTTCATGCCCAATCTCCCTTACTTCCAGCTAGTAAGGATCACATAATTCCTAACAAAGTTTTGACACAGATTCCCAATTCGGGCATTCAGAACATGTTGCACGTTGCTGTAAGCAAGCACATTCTCATTCAAAGATGCAAGTTACTATGTAGGAACAAGTTTGTATAGGTATGTCAAAGATGCCCAGAACTGAGCTAAACTTGGTATGTGTCCAACCTCTAGAAATGACTTCATACCCCAACTCCCTTACTTCCAGCTAGTAAGGATCACATAATTCCTAACAAAGTTTTGACACAGATTCCCAATTCGGGCATTCAGAAAATGTAGCACGTTGCTGTAAGCAAGCACATTCTCATTCAAAGTTGCAAGTTACTATGTAGGAACAAGTTTGTATAGGTATTTCAAAGATGCCCAGAACTGAGCTAAACGTTGTATGTCTCCAACTCCAAAAATAACTTCATGCCCCATCTCCCTTACTTCCATCTAGTAAGGATCACATAATTTCTAACAAAGTTTTAACACAGATTCCCAATTCGGGCATTCAGAACATGTAGCACGTTGCTGGAAGCAAGCACATTCTCATTCAAAGTTGAAAGTTACTATGTAGGAACAAGTTTGTAAAGGTATTTCAAAGATGCCCAGAAGTGAGCTAAACGTTGTATGTCTCCAACTCCTAGAAATAACTTCATGCCCCATCACCCTTACTTCCAGCCAGTAATGATCACACAATTCCTAACAAAGTTTTGACACAGATTCCCAATTCGGGCATTCAGAACATATAGCACGTTGCTGTAAGAAAGCACATTCTCATTCAAAGTTGCAAGATACTATGTAGGAACAAGTTTGTATAGGTATTTCAAAGATGCCCAGAACTGAGCTAAACTTGGTATGTGTCCAACTCCTAGAAATAACTTCATGCCCCATCTCACTTACTTCCAGCTAGTAAGGATCACATAATTCCTAACAAAGTTTTGACACAGATTCCCAATTCGGTCATTCAGAACATATAGCACGTTGCTGTAAGCAAGCACATTCTCATTCAAAGTTGCAAGTTACTATGTAGGAACAAGTTTGTACAGGTATTTCAAAGATGCCCAGAACTGAGCTAAACGTTGTATGTCTCCAACTCCTAGAAATAACTTCATGCCCCATCTCCCTTACTTCCATCTAGTAAGGATCACATAATTTCTAATAATGTTTTGACACAGAATCCCAATTCGGGGATTCAGAACATATAGCACGTTGCTGTAAGCAAGCACATTCTCATTCAAAGTTGCAAGTTACTATGTAGGAACAAGTTTGTAAAGGTATTTCAAAGATGCTCAGAACTGAGCTAAACTTGGTATGTCTCCAACTCCTAGAAATAACTTCATGCCCCATCACCCTTACTTTCAGCTAATAAGGATCACATAATTCCTAACAAAGTTTTGACACAGATTCCCAATTCGGGCATTCAGAACATATAGCACGTTGCTGTAAGCAAGCTCATTCTCATTCAAAGATGCAAGTTACTTGTAGGAACAAGTTTGTATAGGTATTTCAAAGATGCCCAGAACTGAGCTTAACTTGGTATGTGTCCAACCTCTAGAAATAACCTCATGCCCCAACTCCCTTACTTCCAGCTAGCAAGCATCACATAATTCCTAACAAATTTTGACACAGATTCCCAATTCGGGCATTGAGAACATATAGCACGTTGCTCTAAGCAAGCACATTCTCATTCAAAGTTGCAAGTAACTATGTAGGAACAAGTTTGTATAGGTATTTCAAAGATGCCCAGAACTGAGCTAAACTTGGTATGTGTCCAACTCCTAGAAATACCTTCATGCCCCAACTCCCTTACTTCCAGCTAGTAAGGATCACATAATTCCTAACAAAGTTTTGACACAGATTCCCAATTCGGGCATTCAGAACATATAGCACGTTGCTGTAATCAAGCACATTCTCATTCAAAGTTGCAAGTTACTATGTAGGAACAAGTTTGTATAGGTATTTCAAAGATGCCCAGAACTGAGCTAAACTTGGTATGTCTCCAACTCCTAGAAATAACTTCATGCCCCATCTCCCTTACTTCCAGCTAGTAAGGATCACATAATTCCAAACAAAGTTTTGAAACAGATTCCCGATTCGGGCATTCAGAACATGTAGCACGTTGCTGTAAGCAAGCACATTCTCATTCAAAGTTGCAAGTTACTATGTAGGAACAAGTTTGTATAGGTATTTCAAAGATGCCCAGAACTGAGCTAAACTTGGTTTGTGTCCAACCTCTAGAAATAACTTCATGCCCCAACTCCCTTACTTCCAGCCAGTAAGGATCACATAATTCCTAACAAAGTTTTGACACAGATTCCCAATTCGGGAATTCAGAACATATAGCACGTTGCTGTAAGCAAGCACATTCTCATTCAAAGTTGCAAGTTACTATGTAGGAACAAGTTTGTATAGGTATTTCAGAGATGCCCAGAACTGAGCTAAACGTTGTATGTCTCCAACTCCTAGAAATAACTTCATGCCCCATCTCCCTTACTTCCATCTAGTAAGGATCACATAATTTCTAACAATGTTTTGACACAGAATCCCAATTCGGGGATTCAGAACATATAGCACGTTGCTGTAAGCAAGCACATTCTCATTCAAAGTTGCAAGTTACTATGTAGGAACAAGTTTGTAAAGGTATTTCAAAGATGCTCAGAACTGAGCTAAACTTGGTATGTCTCCAACTCCTAGAAATAACTTCAGGCCCGTCACCCTTACTTTTAGCTAGTAAGGATCACATAATTCCTAACAAAGTTTGACACAGATTCCCAATTCGGGCAATCAGAACATATAGCACGTTGCTGTAAGGAAGCACATTCTCATTCAAAGTTGCAAGTTACTATGTATGAACAAGTTTGTACAGGTATTTCAAGGATTCCCAGAACTGAGCTAAACGATGTATGTCTCCAACTCCTAGAAATAACTTCATGCCCAATCTCCCTTACTGGAAGCTAATAAGGATCACATAATTTCTAACAAACTTTTGACACAGATTCCCAATTCGGGCATTCAGAACATGTAGCACGTTGCTGTAAGCAAGCACATTCTCATTCAAAGTTGCAAGTTACTATGTAGGAACAAGTTTGTATAAGTATTTCAAAGATGCCCAGAAGTGAGTTAAACTTGGTATGTGTCCATCTCCTAGAAATAACTTCATGCCCCAAACTCCCTTACTTCCAGCTAGTAAGCATCACATAATTCCTAACAAAATTTTGACACAGATTCCCAATTCGGTCATTCAGAACATATTGCACGTTGCTGTAAGCAAGCACATTCTCATTCAAAGTTGCAAGTTACTATGTAGGAACAAGTTTGTATAGGTATTTTAAAGATGCCCAGAACTGTGCTAAACTTGGTATGTGTCCAACTCCTAGAAATACCTTCATGCCCCAACTCCCTTACTTCCAGCTAGTAAGGATCACATAATTCCTAACAAAGTTTTGACACAGATTCCCAATTCGGGCATTCAGAACATGTAGCACGTTGCTGTAAGCAAGCACATTCTATTCAAAGTTGCAAGTTACTATGTGTGAACAAGTTTGTATAGGTATTTCAAAGATGCCCAGAACTGAGCTAAACGTTGTATGTCTCCAACTCATAGAAATAACTTCATGCCCCATCTCCCTTACTTCCATCTAGTAAGGATCACATAATTTCTAACAAAGTTTTGACACAGATTCCCAATTCGGGCATTCAGAACATATAGCACGTTGCTGTAAGCAAGCACATTCTCATTCAAAGTTGCAAGTTACTATGTAGGAACAAGTTTGTATAGGTATTTCAAAGATGCCCAGAACTGAGCTAAACTAGGTATGCGTCCAACTCCTAGAAATAACTTCATGCCCCATCTCCCTTACTTCCAGCTAGTAAGGATCACATAATTCTTAACAAAGTTTTGACACAGATTCCCAATTCGGGCATTCAGAACATGTAGCACGTTGCTGTAAGCAAGCACATTCTCATTCAACGTTGCAAGTTACTATGTAGGAACAAGTTTGTATAGGTATTTCAAAGATGCCCAGAACTGAGCTAAACGTTGTATGTCTCCAACTCCTAGAAATAACTTCATGCCCCATATCCCTTACTTCCAGCTAGTAAGGATCACATAATTACTAACAAAGTTCTGACACAGATTCCCCATTCGGGCATTCAGAACATATAGCACGTTGCTGTAAGCAAGCACATTCTCATTCAAAGTTGCAAGTTACTATGTAGGAACAAGTTTGTATAGGTATTTCAAAGATGCTCAACTGAGCTAAACTTGGTATGTGTCCAACTCCTAGAAATAACTTCATGCCCTATCTCGCTTACTTCCAGCTAGTAAGGATACATAATTCCTAACAAAGTTTTGACACAGATTCCCAATTCGGGCATTCAGAACATGTAGCACGTTGCTGTAAGCAAGCACATTCTCATTCAAAGTTGCAAGTTACTATGTAGGAACAAGTTTGTATAGGTATTTCAAAGATGCCCAGACCTGAGCTAAACGTTGTATGACTTGAACTCCTGGAAATAACTTCATGCCCCATATCCCTTACTTCCATCTAGTAAGGATCACATAATTCCTAACAAACTTTTGACACACATTCCCAATTCGGGCATTCGGAACATATAGCACGTTGCTGTAAGCAAGCACATTCTCATTCAAAGTTGCAAGTTCCTATGCAGGAACAAGTTTGTAAAGGTATTTCAAAGATGCCCAGAACTGAGCTAAACCTTGTATGTCTCCAACTCCTAGAAATAACTTCATGCCCCATCTCCCTTACTTCCAGCTAGTAAGGATCACATAATTCCTAACAAAGTTTTGACACAGATTCCCAATTCGGGCATTCAGGTCATATAGCACGTTGCTGTAAGCAAGCACATTCTCATTCAAAGTTGCAAGTTACTATGTAGGAACAAGTTTGTATAGGTTTTTCAAAGATGCCCAGAACTGAGCTAAACTTGGTATGTGTCCAACTCCTAGAAATAACTTCATGCCCCATCTCCCTTACTTCCAGCTAGTAAGGATCACATAATTCCTAACAAAGTTTTGACACAGATTCCCAATTCGGGCATTCAGAACATGTAGCACGTTGCTGTAAGCAAGCACATTCTCATTCAAAGTTGCAAGTTACTATGTAGGAACAAGTTTGTATAGGTATTTCAAAGATGCCCAGAACTGAGCTAAACGTTGTATGTCTCCAACTCCTAGAAATATCTTCATGCCCAATCTCCCTTACTTCCAGCTAGTAAGGATCACATAATTCCTAACAAAGTTTTGACACAGATTCCCAATTCGGGCATTCAGAACATGTTGCACGTTGCTGTAAGCAAGCACATTCTCATTCAAAGATGCAAGTTACTATGTAGGAACAAGTTTGTATAGGTATGTCAAAGATGCCCAGAACTGAGCTAAACTTGGTATGTGTCCAACCTCTAGAAATGACTTCATACCCCAACTCCCTTACTTCCAGCTAGTAAGGATCACATAATTCCTAACAAAGTTTTGACACAGATTCCCAATTCGGGCATTCAGAAAATGTAGCACGTTGCTGTAAGCAAGCACATTCTCATTCAAAGTTGCAAGTTACTATGTAGGAACAAGTTTGTATAGGTATTTCAAAGATGCCCAGAACTGAGCTAAACGTTGTATGTCTCCAACTCCAAAAATAACTTCATGCCCCATCTCCCTTACTTCCATCTAGTAAGGATCACATAATTTCTAACAAAGTTTTAACACAGATTCCCAATTCGGGCATTCAGAACATGTAGCACGTTGCTGTAAGCAAGCACATTCTCATTCAAAGTTGCAAGTTACTATGTAGGAACAAGTTTGTAAAGGTATTTCAAAGATGCCCAGAAGTGAGCTAAACGTTGTATGTCTCCAACTCCTAGAAATAACTTCATGCCCCATCACCCTTACTTCCAGCCAGTAATGATCACACAATTCCTAACAAAGTTTTGACACAGATTCCCAATTCGGGCATTCAGAACATATAGCACGTTGCTGTAAGAAAGCACATTCTCATTCAAAGTTGCAAGTTAGTATGTAGGAACAAGTTTGTATAGGTATTTCAAAGATGCCCAGAACTGAGCTAAACTTGGTATGTGTCCAACCTCTAGAAATAACTTCATGCCCCAACTCCCTTACTTCCAGCTAGTAAGGATCACATAATTCATAACAAAGTTTTGACACAGATTCCCAATTCGGGCATTCAGAACATATAGCAAGTTGCTGTAAGCAAGCACATTCTCATTCAATGTTGCAAGTTACTATGTAGGAACAAGTTTGTATAGGTATTTCAAAGATGCCCAGAACTGAGCTAAAACTTGTATGTCTCCAACTCCTTGAAATAACGTCATGCCCCATCTCCCTTACTTCCAGCTAGTAAGGATCACATATTTCCTAACAAATTTTGACACAGATTCCCAATTCGGGCATTCAGAACATATAGCGCGTTGCTGTAAGCAAGCACATTCTCATTCAAAGTTGCAATTTAACATGTAGGAACAAGTTCGTATAGGTATTTCAAAGATGCCCAGAACTGAGCTAAACTTGTTATGTGTCCAAGTCATAGAAATAACTTCATGCCCCATCTCCCTTACTTCCAGCTAGTAAGGATCACATAATTCCTAACAAAGTTTTGACACAGATTCCCAATTCGGGCATTCAGAACATGTAGCACGTTGCTGTAAGCAAGCACATTCTCATTCAAAGTTGCAAGTTACTATGTAGGAACAAGTTTGTATAGGTAGTTCAAAGATGGCCAGAACTGAGCTAAACGTTTTATGTCTCCAACTCCTAGAAATAACTTCATGCCCCATATCCCTTACTTCCAGCTAGTAAGGATAACATAATTCCTAAGAAAGTTTTGACACAGATTCCCAATTCGGGCATTCAGAACATGTAGCACGTTGCTGTAAGCAAGCACATTCTATTCAAAGTTGCAAGTTACTATGTGTGAACAAGTTTGTATAGGTATTTCAAAGATGCCCAGAACTGAGCTAAACGTTGTATGTCTCCAACTCATAGAAATAACTTCATGCCCCATCTCCCTTACTTCCATCTAGTAAGGATCACATAATTTCTAACAAAGTTTTGACACAGATTCCCAATTCGGGCATTCAGAACATATAGCACGTTGCTGTAAGCAAGCACATTCTCATTCAAAGTTGCAAGTTACTATGTAGGAACAAGTTTGTATAGGTATTTCAAAGATGCCCAGAACTGAGCTAAACTAGGTATGCGTCCAACTCCTAGAAATAACTTCATGCCCCATCTCCCTTACTTCCAGCTAGTAAGGATCACATAATTCTTAACAAAGTTTTGACACAGATTCCCAATTCGGGCATTCAGAACATGTAGCACGTTGCTGTAAGCAAGCACATTCTCATTCAACGTTGCAAGTTACTATGTAGGAACAAGTTTGTATAGGTATTTCAAAGATGCCCAGAACTGAGCTAAACGTTGTATGTCTCCAACTCCTAGAAATAACTTCATGCCCCATATCCCTTACTTCCAGCTAGTAAGGATCACATAATTACTAACAAAGTTCTGACACAGATTCCCAATTCGGGCATTCAGAACATATAGCACGTTGCTGTAAGCAAGCACATTCTCATTCAAAGTTGCAAGTTACTATGTAGGAACAAGTTTGTATAGGTATTTCAAAGATGCTCAGAACTGAGCTAAACTTGGTATGTGTCCAACTCCTAGAAATAACTTCATGCCCCATCTCGCTTACTTCCAGCTAGTAAGGATACATAATTCCTAACAAAGTTTTGACACAGATTCCCAATTCGGGCATTCAGAACATGTAGCACGTTGCTGTAAGCAAGCACATTCTCATTCAAAGTTGCAAGTTACTATGTAGGAACAAGTTTGTATAGGTATTTCAAAGATGCCCAGACCTGAGCTAAACGTTGTATGACTTGAACTCCTGGAAATAACTTCATGCCCCATATCCCTTACTTCCATCTAGTAAGGATCACATAATTCCTAACAAACTTTTGACACACATTCCCAATTCGGGCATTCGGAACATATAGCACGTTGCTGTAAGCAAGCACATTCTCATTCAAAGTTGCAAGTTCCTATGCAGGAACAAGTTTGTAAAGGTATTTCAAAGATGCCCAGAACTGAGCTAAACCTTGTATGTCTCCAACTCCTAGAAATAACTTCATGCCCCATCTCCCTTACTTCCAGCTAGTAAGGATCACATAATTCCTAACAAAGTTTTGACACAGATTCCCAATTCGGGCATTCAGAACATATAGCACGTTGCTGTAAGCAAGCACATTCTCATTCAAAGTTGCAAGTTACTATGTAGGAACAAGTTTGTATAGGTTTTTCAAAGATGCCCAGAACTGAGCTAAACTTGGTATGTGTCCAACTCCTAGAAATAACTTCATGCCCCATCTCCCTTACTTCCAGCTAGTAAGGATCACATAATTCCTAACAAAGTTTTGACACAGATTCCCAATTCGGGCATTCAGAACATGTAGCACGTTGCTGTAAGCAAGCACATTCTCATTCAAAGTTGCAAGTTACTATGTAGGAACAAGTTTGTATAGGTATTTCAAAGATGCCCAGAACTGAGCTAAACGTTGTATGTCTCCAACTCCTAGAAATATCTTCATGCCCAATCTCCCTTACTTCCAGCTAGTAAGGATCACATAATTCCTAACAAAGTTTTGACACAGATTCCCAATTCGGGCATTCAGAACATGTTGCACGTTGCTGTAAGCAAGCACATTCTCATTCAAAGATGCAAGTTACTATGTAGGAACAAGTTTGTATAGGTATGTCAAAGATGCCCAGAACTGAGCTAAACTTGGTATGTGTCCAACCTCTAGAAATGACTTCATACCCCAACTCCCTTACTTCCAGCTAGTAAGGATCACATAATTCCTAACAAAGTTTTGACACAGATTCCCAATTCGGGCATTCAGAAAATGTAGCACGTTGCTGTAAGCAAGCACATTCTCATTCAAAGTTGCAAGTTACTATGTAGGAACAAGTTTGTATAGGTATTTCAAAGATGCCCAGAACTGAGCTAAACGTTGTATGTCTCCAACTCCAAAAATAACTTCATGCCCCATCTCCCTTACTTCCATCTAGTAAGGATCACATAATTTCTAACAAAGTTTTAACACAGATTCCCAATTCGGGCATTCAGAACATGTAGCACGTTGCTGTAAGCAAGCACATTCTCATTCAAAGTTGCAAGTTACTATGTAGGAACAAGTTTGTAAAGGTATTTCAAAGATGCCCAGAAGTGAGCTAAACGTTGTATGTCTCCAACTCCTAGAAATAACTTCATGCCCCATCACCCTTACTTCCAGCCAGTAATGATCACACAATTCCTAACAAAGTTTTGACACAGATTCCCAATTCGGGCATTCAGAACATATAGCACGTTGCTGTAAGAAAGCACATTCTCATTCAAAGTTGCAAGATACTATGTAGGAACAAGTTTGTATAGGTATTTCAAAGATGCCCAGAACTGAGCTAAACTTGGTATGTGTCCAACTCCTAGAAATAACTTCATGCCCCATCTCCCTTACTTCCAGCTAGTAAGGATCACATAATTCCTAACAAAGTTTTGACACAGATTCCCAATTCGGTCATTCAGAACATATAGCACGTTGCTGTAAGCAAGCACATTCTCATTCAAAGTTGCAAGTTACTATGTAGGAACAAGTTTGTACAGGTATTTCAAAGATGCCCAGAACTGAGCTAAACGTTGTATGTCTCCAACTCCTAGAAATAACTTCATGCCCCATCTCCCTTACTTCCATCTAGTAAGGATCACATAATTTCTAATAATGTTTTGACACAGAATCCCAATTCGGGGATTCAGAACATATAGCACGTTGCTGTAAGCAAGCACATTCTCATTCAAAGTTGCAAGTTACTATGTAGGAACAAGTTTGTAAAGGTATTTCAAAGATGCTCAGAACTGAGCTAAACTTGGTATGTCTCCAACTCCTAGAAATAACTTCATGCCCCATCACCCTTACTTTCAGCTAATAAGGATCACATAATTCCTAACAAAGTTTTGACACAGATTCCCAATTCGGGCATTCAGAACATATAGCACGTTGCTGTAAGCAAGCTCATTCTCATTCAAAGATGCAAGTTACTTGTAGGAACAAGTTTGTATAGGTATTTCAAAGACGCCCAGAACTGAGCTTAACTTGGTATGTGTCCAACCTCTAGAAATAACCTCATGCCCCAACTCCCTTACTTCCAGCTAGCAAGGATCACATAATTCCTAACAAATTTTGACACAGATTCCCAATTCGGGCATTGAGAACATATAGCACGTTGCTCTAAGCAAGCACATTCTCATTCAAAGTTGCAAGTAACTATGTAGGAACAAGTTTGTATAGGTATTTCAAAGATGCCCAGAACTGAGCTAAACTTGGTATGTGTCCAACTCCTAGAAATACCTTCATGCCCCAACTCCCTTACTTCCAGCTAGTAAGGATCACATAATTCCTAACAAAGTTTTGACACAGATTCCCAATTCGGGCATTCAGAACATATAGCACGTTGCTGTAATCAAGCACATTCTCATTCAAAGTTGCAAGTTACTATGTAGGAACAAGTTTGTATAGGTATTTCAAAGATGCCCAGAACTGAGCTAAACTTGGTATGTCTCCAACTCCTAGAAATAACTTCATGCCCCATCTCCCTTACTTCCAGCTAGTAAGGATCACATAATTCCAAACAAAGTTTTGAAACAGATTCCCGATTCGGGCATTCAGAACATGTAGCACGTTGCTGGAAGCAAGCACATTCTCATTCAAAGTTGCAAGTTACTATGTAGGAACAAGTTTGTATAGGTATTTCAAAGATGCCCAGAACTGAGCTAAACTTGGTTTGTGTCCAACCTCTAGAAATAACTTCATGCCCCAACTCCCTTACTTCCAGCCAGTAAGGATCACATAATTCCTAACAAAGTTTTGACACAGATTCCCAATTCGGGAATTCAGAACATATAGCACGTTGCTGTAAGCAAGCACATTCTCATTCAAAGTTGCAAGTTACTATGTAGGAACAAGTTTGTATAGGTATTTCAGAGATGCCCAGAACTGAGCTAAACGATGTATGTCTCCAACTCCTAGAAATAACTTCATGCCCAATCTCCCTTACTGGAAGCTAATAAGGATCACATAATTTCTAACAAACTTTTGACACAGATTCCCAATGCGGGCATTCAGAACATGTAGCACGTTGCTGTAAGCAAGCACATTCTCATTCAAAGTTGCAAGTTACTATGTAGGAACAAGTTTGTATAAGTATTTCAAAGATGCCCAGAAGTGAGTTAAACTTGGTATGTGTCCATCTCCTAGAAATAACTTCATGCCCCAAACTCCCTTACTTCCAGCTAGTAAGCATCACATAATTCCTAACAAAATTTTGACACAGATTCCCAATTCGGTCATTCAGAACATATTGCACGTTGCTGTAAGCAAGCACATTCTCATTCAAAGTTGCAAGTTACTATGTAGGAACAAGTTTGTATAGGTATTTTAAAGATGCCCAGAACTGTGCTAAACTTGGTATGTGTCCAACTCCTAGAAATACCTTCATGCCCCAACTCCCTTACTTCCAGCTAGTAAGGATCACATAATTCCTAACAAAGTTTTGACACAGATTCCCAATTCGGGCATTCAGAACATATAGCACGTTGCTGAAAGCAAGCATATTCTCATTCAAAGTTGCAAGTTAATAGGTAGGAACAAGTTTGTATAGGTTTTTCAAAGATGCCCAGAACTGAGCTAAACTTGGTATGTGTCCAACTCCTAGAAATAACTTCATGCCCCATCTCCCTTACTTCCAGCTAGTAAGGATCACATAATTCCTAACAAAGTTTTGACACAGATTCCCAATTCGGGCATTCAGAACATGTAGCACGTTGCTGTAAGCAAGCACATTCTCATTCAAAGTTGCAAGTTACTATGTAGGAACAAGTTTGTATAGGTATTTCAAAGATGCCCAGAACTGAGCTAAACTTGGTGTGTCTCCAACTCCTAGAAATAACTTCATGCCCCATCTCCCTTAATTCCAGCTAGTAAGGATCACATAATTCCTAACAAAGTTTTGACACAGATTCCCAATTCGGGCATTCAGAACATATAGCACGTTGCTGTAAGCAAGCACATTCTCATTCAAAGTTGCAAGTTACTATGTAGGAACAAGTTTGTATAGGTATTTCAAAGATGCCCAGAACTGAGCTAAACGTTGTATGTCTCCAACTCCTAGAAATAACTTCATGCCCCATCTCCCTTACTTCCATCTAGTAAGGATCACATAATTCCTAACAATGTTTTGACACAGATTCCCAATTCGGGCATGCAGAACATATAGCACGTTGCTGTAAGCAAGCACATTCTCATTCAAAGTTGCAAGTTAGTATGTAGGAACAAGTTTGTATAGGTATTTCAAAGATGCCCAGAACTGAGCTAAACTTGGTATGTGTCCAACCTCTAGAAATAACTTCATGCCCCAACTCCCTTACTTCCAGCTAGTAAGGATCACATAATTCCTAACAAAGTTTTGACACAGATTCCCAATTCGGGCATTCAGAACATATAGCAAGTTGCTGTAAGCAAGCACATTCTCATTCAATGTTGCAAGTTACTATGTAGGAACAAGTTTGTATAGGTATTTCAAAGATGCCCAGAACTGAGCTAAAAGTTGTATGTCTCCAACTCCTTGAAATAACGTCATGCCCCATCTCCCTTACTTCCAGCTAGTAAGGATCACATATTTCCTAACAAATTTTGACACAGATTCCCAATTCGGGCATTCAGAACATATAGCGCGTTGCTGTAAGCAAGCACATTCTCATTCAAAGTTGCAATTTAACATGTAGGAACAAGTTCGTATAGGTATTTCAAAGATGCCCAGAACTGAGCTAAACTTGTTATGTGTCCAAGTCATAGAAATAACTTCATGCCCCATCTCCCTTACTTCCAGCTAGTAAGGATCACATAATTCCTAACAAAGTTTTGACACAGATTCCCAATTCGGGCATTCAGAACATATAGCACGTTGCTGTAAGCAAGCACATTCTCATTCAAAGTTGCAAGTTACTATGTAGGAACAAGTTTGTATAGGTATTTCAAAGATGCCCAGAACTGAGCTAAACTTGGTATGTGTCCAACCTCTAGAAATAACTTCATGCCCCAACTCCCTTACTTCCAGCTAGTAAGGATCACAAATTCCTAACAAAGTTTTGACACAGATTCCCAATTCGGGCATTCAAAACATATAGCACGTTGCTGTAAGCAAGCACATTCTCATTCAAAGTTGCAAGTTACTATGTAGGAACAAGTTTGTATAGGTATTTCAAAGATGCCCAGAACTGAGCTAAACGTTGTATGTCTCCAACTCCTTGAAATAACTTCATGCCCCATCTCCCTTACTTCAATCTAGTAAGGATCACATAATTTCTAAAAAAGATTTGACACAGATTCCCAATTCGGGCATTCAGAACACATAGCACGTTGCTGTAAGCAAGCACATTCTCATTCAAAGTTGCAAGTTACTATGTAGGAACAAGTTTGTATAGGTATTTTAAAGATGCCCAGAACTGAGCTAAACTTGGTATGTGTCCAACCTCTAGAAATAAATTCATGCCCCAACTCCCTTATTTCCAGCTAGTAAGGATCACATAATTCCTAACAATGTTTTGACACAGATTCCCAATTCCGGCATTCAGAACATATAGCACGTTGCTGTAAGCAAGCACATTCTCATTCAAAGTTGCAAGTTACTATGTAGGAACAAGTTTGTATAGGTATTTCAAAGATGCCCAGAACTGAGCTAAACGTGGTATGTCTCCAACTCCTAGAAATAACTTCATGCCCCATCTCCCTTACTTCCAGCTAGTAAGGATCACATAATTCCTAACAAAGTTTTGACACAGATTCCCAATTCGGGCATTCAGAACATATAGCACGTTGGTGTAAGCAAGCACATTCTCATTCAAAGTTGCAAGTTACTATGTAGGAACAAGTTTGTATAGGTATTTCAAAGATGCCCAGAACTGAGCTAAACGTTGTATGTCTCCAACTCCTAGAAATAACTTCATGCCCCATCTCCCTTACTTCCAGCTAGTAAGGATCACATAATTCCTAACAAAGTTTTGACACAGTTTCCCAATAGGGGCATTCAGAACATATAGCACGTTGCTGTAAGCAAGCACATTCTCATTCAAAGTTGCAAGTTACTATGTAGGAACATGTTTGTATAGGTATTTCAAAGATGCCCAGAACTGAGCTTAACTTTGTATGTCTCCAAATCCTAGAAATAACTTCATGCCACATCTCCCTTACTTCCAGCTAGTAAGGATCACATAATTCCTAACAAACTTTTGACACACATTCCCAATTCGGGCATTCGGAACATATAGCACGTTGCTGTAAGCAAGCACATTCTCATTCAAAGTTGCAAGTTCCTATGCAGGAACAAGTTTGTAAAGGTATTTCAAAGATGCCCAGAACTGAGCTAAACCTTGTATGTCTCCAACTCCTAGAAATAACATCATGCCCCATCTCCCTTACTTCCAGCTAGTAAGGATCACATAATTCCTAACAAAGTTTTGACACAGATTCCCAATTCGGGCATTCAGAACATTTAGCACGTTGCTGTAAGCAAGCACATTCTCATTCAAAGTTGCAAGTTACTATGTAGGAACAAGTTTGTATAGGTTTTTCAAAGATGCCCAGAACTGAGCTAAACTTGGTATGTGTCAAACTCCTAGAAATAACTTCATGCCCCATCTCCCTTACTTCCAGCTAGTAAGGATCACATAATTCCTAACAAAGTTTTGACACAGATTCCCAATTCGGGCATTCAGAACATGTAGCACGTTGCTGTAAGCAAGCACATTCTCATTCAAAGTTGCAAGTTACTATGTAGGAACAAGTTTGTATAGGTATTTCAAAGATGCCCAGAACTGAGCTAAACGTTGTATGTCTCCAACTCCTAGAAATATCTTCATGCCCAATCTCCCTTACTTCCAGCTAGTAAGGATCACATAATTCCTAACAAAGTTTTGACACAGATTCCCAATTCGGGCATTCAGAACATGTTGCACGTTGCTGTAAGCAAGCACATTCTCATTCAAAGATGCAAGTTACTATGTAGGAACAAGTTTGTATAGGTATGTCAAAGATGCCCAGAACTGAGCTAAACTTGGTATGTGTCCAACCTCTAGAAATGACTTCATACCCCAACTCCCTTACTTCCAGCTAGTAAGGATCACATAATTCCTAACAAAGTTTTGACACAGATTCCCAATTCGGGCATTCAGAAAATGTAGCACGTTGCTGTAAGCAAGCACATTCTCATTCAAAGTTGCAAGTTACTATGTAGGAACAAGTTTGTATAGGTATTTCAAAGATGCCCAGAACTGAGCTAAACGTTGTATGTCTCCAACTCCAAAAATAACTTCATGCCCCATCTCCCTTACTTCCATCTAGTAAGGATCACATAATTTCTAACAAAGTTTTAACACAGATTCCCAATTCGGGCATTCAGAACATGTAGCACGTTGCTGTAAGAAAGCACATTCTCATTCAAAGTTGCAAGATACTATGTAGGAACAAGTTTGTATAGGTATTTCAAAGATGCCCAGAACTGAGCTAAACTTGGTATGTGTCCAACTCCTAGAAATAACTTCATGCCCCATCTCCCTTACTTCCAGCTAGTAAGGATCACATAATTCCTAACAAAGTTTTGACACAGATTCCCAATTCGGTCATTCAGAACATATAGCACGTTGCTGTAAGCAAGCACATTCTCATTCAAAGTTGCAAGTTACTATGTAGGAACAAGTTTGTACAGGTATTTCAAAGATGCCCAGAACTGAGCTAAACGTTGTATGTCTCCAACTCCTAGAAATAACTTCATGCCCCATCTCCCTTACTTCCATCTAGTAAGGATCACATAATTTCTAATAATGTTTTGACACAGAATCCCAATTCGGGGATTCAGAACATATAGCACGTTGCTGTAAGCAAGCACATTCTCATTCAAAGTTGCAAGTTACTATGTAGGAACAAGTTTGTAAAGGTATTTCAAAGATGCTCAGAACTGAGCTAAACTTGGTATGTCTCCAACTCCTAGAAATAACTTCATGACCCATCACCCTTACTTTCAGCTAATAAGGATCAGATAATTCCTAACAAAGTTTTGACACAGATTCCCAATTCGGGCATTCAGAACATATAGCACGTTGCTGTAAGCAAGCTCATTCTCATTCAAAGATGCAAGTTACTTGTAGGAACAAGTTTGTATAGGTATTTCAAAGATGCCCAGAACTGAGCTTAACTTGGTATGTGTCCAACCTCTAGAAATAACCTCATGCCCCAACTCCCTTACTTCCAGCTAGCAAGGATCACATAATTTCGAACAAATTTTGACACAGATTCCCAATTCGGGCATTGAGAACATATAGCACGTTGCTCTAAGCAAGCACATTCTCATTCAAAGTTGCAAGTAACTATGTAGGAACAAGTTTGTATAGGTATTTCAAAGATGCCCAGAACTGAGCTAAACTTGGTATGTGTCCAACTCCTAGAAATACCTTCATGCCCCAACTCCCTTACTTCCAGCTAGTAAGGATCACATAATTCCTAACAAAGTTTTGACACAGATTCCCAATTCGGGCATTCAGAACATATAGCACGTTGCTGTAATCAAGCACATTCTCATTCAAAGTTGCAAGTTACTATGTAGGAACAAGTTTGTATAGGTATTTCAAAGATGCCCAGAACTGAGCTAAACTTGGTATGTCTCCAACTCCTAGAAATAACTTCATGCCCCATCTCCCTTACTTCCAGCTAGTAAGGATCACATAATTCCAAACAAAGTTTTGAAACAGATTCCCGATTCGGGCATTCAGAACATGTAGCACGTTGCTGTAAGCAAGCACATTCTCATTCAAAGTTGCAAGTTACTATGTAGGAACAAGTTTGTATAGGTATTTCAAAGATGCCCAGAACTGAGCTAAACTTGGTTTGTGTCCAACCTCTAGAAATAACTTCATGCCCCAACTCCCTTACTTCCAGCCAGTAAGGATCACATAATTCCTAACAAAGTTTTGACACAGATTCCCAATTCGGGAATTCAGAACATATAGCACGTTGCTGTAAGCAAGCACATTCTCATTCAAAGTTGCAAGTTACTATGTAGGAACAAGTTTGTATAGGTATTTCAGAGATGCCCAGAACTGAGCTAAACGTTGTATGTCTCCAACTCCTAGAAATAACTTCATGCCCCATCTCCCTTACTTCCATCTAGTAAGGATCACATAATTTCTAACAATGTTTTGACACAGAATCCCAATTCGGGGATTCAGAACATATAGCACGTTGCTGTAAGCAAGCACATTCTCATTCAAAGTTGCAAGTTACTATGTAGGAACAAGTTTGTAACGGTATTTCAAAGATGCTCAGAACTGAGCTAAACTTGGTATGTCTCCAACTCCTAGAAATAACTTCAGGCCCGTCACCCTTACTTTTAGCTAGTAAGGATCACATAATTCCTAACAAAGTTTGACACAGATTCCCAATTCGGGCAATCAGAACATATAGCACGTTGCTGTAAGGAAGCACATTCTCATTCAAAGTTGCAAGTTACTATGTATGAACAAGTTTGTACAGGTATTTCAAGGATTCCCAGAACTGAGCTAAACGATGTATGTCTCCAACTCCTAGAAATAACTTCATGCCCAATCTCCCTTACTGGAAGCTAATAAGGATCACATAATTTCTAACAAACTTTTGACACAGATTCCCAATTCGGGCATTCAGAACATGTAGCACGTTGCTGTAAGCAAGCACATTCTCATTCAAAGTTGCAAGTTACTATGTAGGAACAAGTTTGTATAGGTATTTCAAAGATGCACAGAAGTGAGCTAAACGTTGTATGTCTCCAACTCCTAGAAGTAACTTCATGCCCCAACTCCCTTAATTCCAGCCGGTAAGGATCACATAATTCCTAAAAAGTTTTGACACAGATTACCAATTCGGGCATTCAGAACATATAGCACGTTGCTGTAAGCAAGCACATTCTCATTCAAAGTTGCAAGTTACTATGTAGGAACAAGTTTGTATAGGTATTTTAAAGATGCCCAGAACTGTGCTAAACTTGGTATGTGTCCAACTCCTAGAAATACCTTCATGCCCCAACTCCCTTACTTCCAGCTAGTAAGGATCACATAATTCCTAACAAAGTTTTGACACAGATTCCCAATTCGGGCATTCAGAACATATAGCACGTTGCTGAAAGCAAGCATATTCTCATTCAAAGTTGCAAGTTAATAGGTAGGAACAAGTTTGTATAGGTTTTTCAAAGATGCCCAGAACTGAGCTAAACTTGGTATGTGTCCAACTCCTAGAAATAACTTCATGCCCCATCTCCCTTACTTCCAGCTAGTAAGGATCACATAATTCCTAACAAAGTTTTGACACAGATTCCCAATTCGGGCATTCAGAACATGTAGCACGTTGCTGTAAGCAAGCACATTCTCATTCAAAGTTGCAAGTTACTATGTAGGAACAAGTTTGTATAGGTATTTCAAAGATGCCCAGAACTGAGCTAAACTTTGTATGTCTCCAACTCCTAGAAATATCTTCACGCCCAATCTCCCTTACATCCAGCTAGTAAGGATCACATAATTCCTAACAAAGTTTTGACACAGATTCCCAATTCGGGCATTCAGAACATGTTGCACGTTGCTGTAAGCAAGCACATTCTCATTCAAAGATGCAAGTTACTATGTAGGAACAAGTTTGTATAGGTATGTCAAAGATGCCCAGAACTGAGCTAAACTTGGTATGTGTCCAACCTCTAGAAATGACTTCATACCCCAACTCCCTTACTTCCAGCTAGTAAGGATCACATAATTCCTAACAAAGTTTTGACACAGATTCCCAATTCGGGCATTCAGAAAATGTAGCACGTTGCTGTAAGCAAGCACATTCTCATTCAAAGTTGAAAGTTACTATGTAGGAACAAGTTTGTATAGGTATTTCAAAGATGCCCAGAACTGAGCTAAACGTTGTATGTCTCCAACTCCAAAAATAACTTCATGCCCCATCTCCCTTACTTCCATCTAGTAAGGATCACATAATTTCTAACAAAGTTTTAACACAGATTCCCAATTCGGGCATTCAGAACATGTAGCACGTTGCTGTAAGCAAGCACATTCTCATTCAAAGTTGCAAGTTACTATGTAGGAACAATTTTGTAAAGGTATTTCAAAGATGCCCAGAAGTGAGCTAAACGTTGTATGTCTCCAACTCCTAGAAATAACTTCATGCCCCATCACCCTTACTTCCAGCCAGTAATGATCACACAATTCCTAACAAAGTTTTGACACAGATTCCCAATTCGGGCATTCAGAACATATAGCACGTTGCTGTAAGAAAGCACATTCTCATTCAAAGTTGCAAGTTACTATGTAGGAACAAGTTTGTATAGGTATTTCAAAGATGCCCAGAACTGAGCTAAACTTGGTATGTGTCCAACTCCTAGAAATAACTTCATGCCCCATCTCCCTTACTTCCAGCTAGTAAGGATCACATAATTCCTAACAAAGTTTTGACACAGATTCCCAATTCGGGCATTCAGAACATGTAGCACGTTGCTGTAAGCAAGCACATTCTCATTCAAAGTTGCAAGTTACTATGTAGGAACAAGTTTGTATAGGTATTTCAAAGATGCCCAGAACTGAGCTAAACGTTGTATGTCTCCAACTCCTAGAAATATCTTCATGCCCAATCTTTCTTACTTCCAGCTAATAAGGATCACATAATTTCTAACAAAGTTTTGACACAGGTTCCCAATTCGGGAATTCAGAACATGTAGCACGTTGCTGTAAGCAAGCACATTCTCATTCAAAGATGCAAGTTACTATGTAGGAACAAGTTTGTATAGGTATTTCAAAGATGCCCAGAACTGAGCTAAACTTGGTATGTGTCCAACCTCTAGAAATGACTTAATGACCCAACTCCCTTACTTCCAGCTAGTAAGGATCACATAATTCCTAACAAAATTTTGACACAGATTCCCAATTCGGGCATTCAGAAAATGTAGCACGTTGCTGTAAGCAAGCACATTCTCATTAAAGTTGCAAGTTACTATGTAGGAACAAGTTTGTATAGGTATTTCAAAGATGCCCAGAACTGAGCTAAACTTGGTATGTCTCCAACTCCAAAAATAACTTCATGCCCCATCTCCCTTACTTCCATCTAGTAAGGATCACATAATTTCTAACAACGTTTTAACACAGATTCCCAATTCGGGCATTCAGAACATGTAGCACGTTGCTGTAAGCAAGCACATTCTCATTCAAAGTTGCAAGTTACTATGTAGGAACAAGTTTGTAAAGGTATTTCAAAGATGCCCAGAACTGAGCTAAACGTTGTATGTCTCCAACTCCTAGAAATAACTTCATGCCCCATCACCCTTACTTCCAGCCTGTAATGATCACATAATTCCTAACAAAGTTTTGACACAGATTCCCAATTCGGGCATTCAGAACCTATAGCACGTTGCTGTAAGAAAGCACATTCTCATTCAAAGTTGCAAGATACTATGTAGGAACAAGTTTGTATAGGTATTTCAAAGATGCCCAGAACTGAGCTAAACTTGGTATGTGTCCAACCTCTAGAAATAACTTCATGCCACAACTCCCTTACTTCCAGCCAGTAAGGATCACATAATTCCTAACAAAGTTTTGACACAGATTCCCAATTCGGGCATTCAGAACATATAGCACGTTGCTGTAAGCAAGCACATTCTCATTCAAAGTTGCAAGTTACTATGTAGGAACAAGTTTGTATAGGTATTTCAAAGATGCCCAGAACTGAGCTAAACGTTGTATGTCTCCAATTCCTAGAAATAACTTCATGCCCCATCTCCCTTACTTCCATCTAGTAAGGATCACATAATTTCTAACAATGTTTTAACACAGATTCCCAATTCGGGCATTCAGAACATGTAGAACGTTGCTGGGAGCAAGCACATTCTCATTCAAAGTTGCAAGTTACTATGTAGGAACAAGTTTGTACAGGTATATCAAAGATGCCCAGAACTGAGCTAAACGTTGTATGTCTCATACTCCTAGAAATAACTTCATGCCCCATCACCCTTACTTCCAGCTAGTAAGGATCACATAATTCCTAACAAAGTTTTGACACAGATTCCCAATTCGGGCATTCAGAACATATAGCACGTTGCTGTAAGAAAGCACATTCTCATTCAAAGTTGCAAGATACTATGTAGGAACAAGTTTGTATAGGTATTTCTAAGATGCCCAGAACTGAGCTAAACTTGGTATGTGTCCAACCTCTAGAAATAACTTCATGCCCCAACTCCCTTACTTCCAGCCAGTGAGGATCACATAATTCCTAACAAAGTTTTGACACAGATTCCCAATTCGGGCATTCAGAACATATAGCACGTTGCTGTAAGCAAGCACATTCTCATTCAAAGTTGCAAGTTACTATGTAGGAACAAGTTTGTATAGGTATTTCAAAGATGCCCAGAACTGAGCTAAACGTTGTATGTCGCCAACTCCTAGAAATAACTTCATGCCCCATCTCCCTTACTTCCATCTAGTAAGGATCACATAATTTCTAATAAAGTTTTGACACAGATTCCCAATTCGGGGATTCAGAACATATAGCACGTTGCTGTAAGCAAGCACATTCTCATTCAAAGTTGCAAGTTACTATGTAGGAACAAGTTTGTAAAGGTATTTCAAAGATGCTCAGAACTGAGATAAACTTGGTATGTCTCCAACTCCTAGAAATAACTTCATGCCCCATCACCCTTACTTTCAGCTAGTAAGGATCACAAAATTCCTAACAAAGTTTTGACACAGATTCCCAATTCGGGCATTCAGAACATATAGCACGTTGCTGTAAGCAAGCACATTCTCATTCAAAGTTGCAAGTTACTATGTAGGAACAAGTTTGTATAGGTATTTCAAAGATGCCCAGAACTGAGCTAAACTTGGTATGTGTCCAACTCCTAGAAATAACTTCATGCCCCATCTCCCTTACTTCCAGCTAGTAAGGATCACATAATTCCAAACAAAGTTTTGACACAGATTCCCAATTCGGGGATTCAGAACATATAGCACGTTGCTGAAAGCAAGCACATTCTCATTCAAAGTTGCAAGTAAATATGTAGGAACAAGTTTGTTTAGGTATTTCAAAGAAGCCCAGAACTGAGCTAAACGTTGTATGTCTCCAACTCCTAGAAATAACTTCATGCCCCATCTCCCTTACTTCCATCTAGTAAGGATCACATAATTTCTAATAAAGTTTTGACACAGATTCCCAATTCGGGGATTCAGAACATATAGCACGTTGCTGTAAGCAAGCACATTCTCATTCAAAGTTGCAAGTTACTATGTAGGAACAAGTTTGTAAAGGTATTTCAAAGATGCTCAGAGCTGAGCTAAACTTGGTATGTCTCCAACTCCTAGAAATAACTTCATGCCCCATCACCCTTACTTTCAGCTAGTAAGGATCACATAATTCCTAACAAAGTTTTGGCACAGATTCCCAATTCGGGCATTCAGAACATATAACACGTTGCTGTAAGCAAGCACATTCTCATTCAAAGATGCAAGTTACTACGTAGGAACAAGTTTGTATAGGTATTTCAAAGATGCCCAGAACTGAGCTTAACTTGGTATGTGTCCAACCTCTAGAAATAACCTCATGCCCCAACTCCCTTACTTCCAGCTAGCAAGGATCACATAATTCCTAACAAATTTTGACACAGATTCCCAATTCGGGCATTGAGAACATATAGCACGTTGCTGTAAGCAAGCACATTCTCATTCAAAGTTGCAAGTTACTATGTAGGAACAAGTTTGTATAGGTATTTCAAAGATGCCCAGAACTGAGCTAAACTTGGTATGTGTCCAACTCCTAGAAATACCTTCATGTCCCAACTCCCTTACTTCCAGCTAGTAAGGATCACATAATTCCTAACAAAGTTTTGACACAGATTCCCAATTCGGGCATTCAGAACATATAGCACGTTGCTGTAATCAAGCACATTCTCATTCAAAGTTGCAAGTTACTATGTAGGAAAAAGTTTGTATAGGTATTTCAAAGATGTCCAGAACTGAGCTAAACTTGGTATGTCTCCAACTCCTAGAAATAACTTCATGCCCCATCTCCCTTACTTCCAGCTAGTAAGGATCACATAATTCCAAACAAAGTTTTGACACAGATTCCCAATTCGGGCATTCAGAACATGTAGCACGTTGCTGTAAGCAAGCACATTCTCATTCAAAGTTGCAAGTTACTATGTAGGAACAAGTTTGTATAGGTATTTCAAAGATGCCCAGAACTGAGCTAAACTTGGTATGTGTCCAACCTCTAGAAATAACTTCATGCCCCTACTGCCTTACTTCCAGCTAGTAAGGATCACATAATTCCTAACAAAGTTATGACACAGATTCCCAATTCGGGCATTCAGAACATATAGCACGTTGCTGTAAGCAAGCACATTCTCATTCAAAGTAGCAAGTTAATATGTAGGAACAAGTTCGTATAGGTATTTCAAAGATGCCCAGAACTGAGCTAAACTTGGTATGTGTCCATCCCCTAGAAATAACTTCATGCCCCAAACTCCCTTACTTCCAGCTAGTAAGGATCACATAATTCCTAACAAAGTTTTGACACAGATTCCCAATTCGGGCATTCAGATCATATAGCACGTTGCCGTAAGCAAGCACATTCTAATTCAAAGTTGCAAGTTACTATGTAGGAACAAGGTTGAATAGATATTTCAAAGATGCCCAGAACTCAGCTAAACTTGGTATGTGTCCAACTCCTAGAAATAACTCCATGCCCCATCTCCCTTACTTCCAGCTAGTAAGGATCACATAATTCCTAACAAAGTTTTGACACAGATTCCCAATTCGGGCATTCAGAACATGTAGCACGTTGCTGTAAGCAAGCACATTCTCATTCAAAGTTGCAAGTTACTATGTAGGAACAAGTTTGTATAGGTATTTCAAAGATGCACAGAAGTGAGCTAAACGTTGTATGTCTCCAACTCCTAGAAGTAACTTCATGCCCCAACTCCCTTACTTCCAGCCGGTAAGGATCACATAATTCCTAAAAAGTTTTGACACAGATTCCCAATTCGAGCATTCAGAACATATAGCACGTTGCTGTAAGCAAGCACATTCTCATTCAAAGTTGCAAGTTACTATGCAGGAACAAGTTTGTATAGTTATTTCAAAGATGCCCAGAAGTGAGCTAAACTTGGTATGTGTCCATCTCCTAGAAATAACTTCATGCCCCAAACTCCCTTACTTCCAGCTAGTAAGCATCACATAATTCCTAACAAAGTTTTGACACATATTCCCAATTCGGTCATTCAGAACATATCGCACGTTGCTGTAAGCAAGCACATTCTCATTCAAAGTTGCAAGTTACTATGTAGGAACAAGTTTGACTAGGAATTTCAAAGATGCCCAGAACTGAGCTAAACTTGGTATGTGTCCAACTCCTAGAAATAACTCCATGCCCCATCTCCCTTACTTCCAGCTAGTAAGGATCACATAATTCCTAACAAAGTTTTGACACAGATTCCCAATTCGGGCATTCAGAATATATCGCACGTTGCTGTAAGTAAGCACATTCTCATTCAAAGTTGCAAGTTACTGTGTAGGAACAAGTTTGTATAGGTATTTCAAAGATGCCCAGAACTGTGCTAAACTTTGTATGTGTCCAACTCCTAGAAATACCTTCATGCCCCAACTCCCTTACTTCCAGCTAGTAAGAATCACATAATTCCTAACAAATTTTGACACAGATTCCCAATTCGGGCATTCAGAACATATAGCACGTTGCTGAAAGCAAGCACATTCTCATTCAAAATTGCAATTTAATATGTAGGAACAAGTTTGTTTAGGTATTTCAAAGATGCCCAGAACTGAGCTAAACGTTGTATGTCTCCAACTCCTAGAAATAACTTCATGCCCCATCTCCCTTACTTCCATCTAGTAAGGATCACATAATTTCTAACAACGTTTTAACACAGATTCCCAATTCGGGCATTCAGAACATGTAGCACGTTGCTGTAAGCAAGCACATTCTCATTCAAAGTTGCAAGTTACTATGTAGGAACAAGTTTGTAAAGGTATTTCAAAGATGCCCAGAACTGAGCTAAACGTTGTATGTCTCCAACTCCTAGAAATAACTTCATGCCCCATCACCCTTACTTCCAGCCTGTAATGATCACATAATTCCTAACAAAGTTTTGACACAGATTCCCAATTCGGGCATTCAGAACCTATAGCACGTTGCTGTAAGAAAGCACATTCTCATTCAAAGTTGCAAGATACTATGTAGGAACAAGTTTGTATAGGTATTTCAAAGATGCCCAGAACTGAGCTAAACTTGGTATGTGTCCAACCTCTAGAAATAACTTCATGCCACAACTCCCTTACTTCCAGCCAGTAAGGATCACATAATTCCTAACAAAGTTTTGACACAGATTCCCAATTCGGGCATTCAGAACATATAGCACGTTGCTGTAAGCAAGCACATTCTCATTCAAAGTTGCAAGTTACTATGTAGGAACAAGTTTGTATAGGTATTTCAAAGATGCCCAGAACTGAGCTAAACGTTGTATGTCTCCAATTCCTAGAAATAACTTCATGCCCCATCTCCCTTACTTCCATCTAGTAATGATCACATAATTTCTAACAATGTTTTAACACAGATTCCCAATTCGGGCATTCAGAACATGCAGCACGTTGCTGGGAGCAAGCACATTCTCATTCAAAGTTGCAAGTTACTATGTAGGAACAAGTTTGTACAGGTATATCAAAGATGCCCAGAACTGAGCTAAACGTTGTATGTCTCATACTCCTAGAAATAACTTCATGCCCCATCACCCTTACTTCCAGCTAGTAAGGATCACATAATTCCTAACAAAGTTTTGACACAGATTCCCAATTCGGGCATTCAGAACATATAGCACGTTGCTGTAAGAAAGCACATTCTCATTCAAAGTTGCAAGATACTATGTAGGAACAAGTTTGTATAGGTATTTCTAAGATGCCCAGAACTGAGCTAAACTTGGTATGTGTCCAACCTCTAGAAATAACTTCATGCCACAACTCCCTTACTTCCAGCCAGTGAGGATCACATAATTCCTAACAAAGTTTTGACACAGATTCCCAATTCGGGCATTCAGAACATATAGCACGTTGCTGTAAGCAAGCACATTCTCATTCAAAGTTGCAAGTTACTATGTAGGAACAAGTTTGTATAGGTATTTCAAAGATGCCCAGAACTGAGCTAAACGTTGTATGTCGCCAACTCCTAGAAATAACTTCATGCCCCATCTCCCTTACTTCCATCTAGTAAGGATCACATAATTTCTAATAAAGTTTTGACACAGATTCCCAATTCGGGGATTCAGAACATATAGCACGTTGCTGTAAGCAAGCACATTCTCATTCAAAGTTGCAAGTTACTATGTAGGAACAAGTTTGTAAAGGTATTTCAAAGATGCTCAGAACTGAGATAAACTTGGTATGTCTCCAACTCCTAGAAATAACTTCATGCCCCATCACCCTTACTTTCAGCTAGTAAGGATCACAAAATTCCTAACAAAGTTTTGACACAGATTCCCAATTCGGGCATTCAGAACATATAGCACGTTGCTGTAAGCAAGCACATTCTCATTCAAAGTTGCAAGTTACTATGTAGGAACAAGTTTGTATAGGTATTTCAAAGATGCCCAGAACTGAGCTAAACTTGGTATGTGTCCAACTCCTAGAAATAACTTCATGCCCCATCTCCCTTACTTCCAGCTAGTAAGGATCACATAATTCCAAACAAAGTTTTGACACAGATTCCCAATTCGGGGATTCAGAACATATAGCACGTTGCTGAAAGCAAGCACATTCTCATTCAAAGTTGCAAGTAAATATGTAGGAACAAGTTTGTTTAGGTATTTCAAAGAAGCCCAGAACTGAGCTAAACGTTGTATGTCTCCAACTCCTAGAAATAACTTCATGCCCCATCTCCCTTACTTCCATCTAGTAAGGATCACATAATTTCTAATAAAGTTTTGACACAGATTCCCAATTCGGGGATTCAGAACATATAGCACGTTGCTGTAAGCAAGCACATTCTCATTCAAAGTTGCAAGTTACTATGTAGGAACAAGTTTGTAAAGGTATTTCAAAGATGCTCAGAGCTGAGCTAAACTTGGTATGTCTCCAACTCCTAGAAATAACTTCATGCCCCATCACCCTTACTTTCAGCTAGTAAGGATCACATAATTCCTAACAAAGTTTTGGCACAGATTCCCAATTCGGGCATTCAGAACATATAACACGTTGCTGTAAGCAAGCACATTCTCATTCAAAGATGCAAGTTACTACGTAGGAACAAGTTTGTATAGGTATTTCAAAGATGCCCAGAACTGAGCTTAACTTGGTATGTGTCCAACCTCTAGAAATAACCTCATGCCCCACCTCCCTTACTTCCAGCTAGCAAGGATCACATAATTCCTAACAAATTTTGACACAGATTCCCAATTCGGGCATTGAGAACATATAGCACGTTGCTGTAAGCAAGCACATTCTCATTCAAAGTTGCAAGTTACTATGTAGGAACAAGTTCGTATAGGTATTTCAAAGATGCCCAGAACTGAGCTAAACTTGGTATGTGTCCAACTCCTAGAAATACCTTCATGCCCCAACTCCCTTACTTCCAGCTAGTAAGGATCACATAATTCCTAACAAAGTTTTGACACAGATTCCCAATTCGGGCATTCAGAACATATAGCACGTTGCTGTAAGCAAGCACATTCTCATTCAAAGTTGCAAGTTACTATGTAGGAACAAGTTTGTATAGGTATTTCAAAGATGCCCAGAACTGAGCTAAACTTGGTATGTCTCCAACTCCAAAAATAACTTCATGCCCCATCTCCCTTACTTCCATCTAGTAAGGATCACATAATTTCTAACAAAGTTTTAACACAGATTCCCAATTCGGGCATTCAGAACATGTAGCACGTTGCTGTAAGCAAGCACATTCTCATTCAAAGTTGCAAGTTACTATGTAGGAACAAGTTTGTAAAGGTATTTCAAAGATGCCCAGAACTGAGCTAAACGTTGTATGTCTCCAACTCCTAGAAATAACTTCATGCCCCATCACCCTTACTTCCAGCCTGTAATGATCACATAATTCCTAACAAAGTTTTGACACAGATTCCCAATTCGGGCATTCAGAACCTATAGCACGTTGCTGTAAGAAAGCACATTCTCATTCAAAGTTGCAAGATACTATGTAGGCACAAGTTTGTATAGGTATTTCAAAGATGCCCAGAACTGAGCTAAACTTCCTATGTGTCCAACCTCTAGAAATAACTTCATGCCCCAACTCCCTTACTTCCAGCCAGTAAGGATCACATAATTCCTAACAAAGTTTTGACACAGATTCCCAATTCGGGCATTCAGAACATATAGCACGTTGCTGTAAGCAAGCACATTCACATTCAAAGATGCAAGTTACTATGTAGGAACAAGTTTGTATAGGTATTTCAAAGATGCCCAGAACTGAGCTTAACTTGGTATGTGTACCACCTCTAGAAATAACCTCATGCCCCAACTCCCTTACTTCCAGCTAGCAAGGATCACATAATTCCTAACAAATTATGACACAGATTCCCAATTCGGGCATTGAGAACATATAGCACGTTGCTGTAAGCAAGAACATTCTCATTCAAAGTTGCAAGTTACTATGTAGGAACAAGTTCGTATAGGTATTTCAAAGATGCCCAGAACTGAGCTAAACTTGGTATGTGTCCAACTCCTAGAAATACCTTCATGCCCCAACTCCCTTACTTCCAGCTAGTAAGGATCACATAATTCCTAACAAAGATTTGACAAAGATTCCCAATTCGGGCATTCAGAACATATAGCACGTTGCTGTAAGCAAGCACATTCTCATTCAAAGTTGCAAGTTACTATGTAGGAACAAGTTAGTATAGGTATTTCAAAGATGCCCAGAACTGAGCTAAACGTTGTATGTCTCCAACTCCTAGAAACAACTTCATGCCCAATCTCCCTTACTTCCAGCTAGTAAGGATCACATAATTCCTAACAAAGTTTTGACACAGAATCCCAATTCGGGCATTCAGAACATATAGCAGGTTGATGATAAGCAAGCACATTCTCATTCAAAGTTGCAAGTTACTATGTAGGAACAAGTTTGTATAGGTATTTCAAAGATGCCCAGAACTGAGCTAAACGTTGTATGTCTCCAACTCCTAGAAATAACTTCATGCCCCATCACCCTTACTTCCAGCTAGTAAGGATCACATAATTCCTAACAAAGTTTTGACACAGATTCCCAATTCGGGCATTCAGAACATGTAGCACGTTGCTGTAAGCAAGCACATTCTCATTCAAAGTTGCAAGTTACTATGTAGGAACAAGTTTGTATAGGTATTTCAAAGATGCCCAGAACTGAGCTAAACGTTGTATGTCTCCAACTCCTGGAAATAACTTCATGCTCCATCTCCCTTACTTCCATCTAGTAAGGATCACATAATTTCTAACAAATTTTAAACACAGATTCCCAATTCGGGCATTCAGAACATATAGCACGTTGCTGTAAGCAAGCACATTCTCATTCAAAGTTGCAAGTTACTATGTAGGAACAAGTTTGTAAAGGTATTTCAAAGATGCCCAGAACTGACCTAAATGTTGTATGTCTCCAACTCCTAGAAATATCTTCATGCCCTATCACAATTACTTCCAGCCAGTAAGGATCACATCATTACTAACAAAGTTTTGACACAGATTCCCAATTCGGGCATTCAAAACATATAGCACGTTGCTGTAAGCAAGCACATTCTCATTCAAAGTTGCAAGTTACTATGTAGGAACAAGTTTGTATAGGTATTTCAAAGATGCCCAGAAGTGAGCTAAACTTGGTATGTGTCCAACTCCTAGAAATAACTTCATGCCCCATCTCCCTTACTTTCAGCTAGTAAGGATAACATAATTACTAACAAAGTTTTGACACAGATTCCCAATTCGGGCACTCAGATCATATAGCACGTTGCTGTAAGCAAGCACATTCTCATTCAAAGTTGCAAGTTACTATGTAGGAACAAGTTTGTATAGGTATTTCAAAGATGCCCAGAACTGAGCTAAACCTTGTATGTCTCTAACTCCTAGAAATAACTTCATGCCCCATCTCCCTTACTTCCAGCTAGTAAGGATCACATAATTCCTAACAAAGTTTTGACACAGATTCCCAATTCGGGCATTCAGAACATATAGCACGTTGCTGTAAGCAAGCACATTCTCATTCAAAGTTGCAAGTTACTATGTAGGAACCAGTTTGTATAGGTATTTCAAAGATGCCCAGAACTGAGCTAAACTTGGTATGTGTCCAACTCCTAGAAATAACTTCATGCCCCATCTTCCTTACTTCCAGCTAGTTAGGATCACATAATTCCTAAAAAAGTTTTGACACAGATTCCCAATTCGGGCATTCAGAACATATAGCACGTTGCTGTAAGCAAGCACAGTCTCATTCAAAGTTTCAAGTAACTATGTAGGAACAAGTTTGTATAGGTATTTCAAAGATGTCCAGAACTGAGCTAAACTTGGTATGTGTCCAACCTCTAGAAATAACTTCATGCCCCAACTCCCTTACTTCCAGCTAGTAAGGATCACATAATTCCTAACAAAGTTTTGACACAGATTCCCAATTCGGGCATGTAGAACATATAGCACGTTGAGGTAAGCAAGCACATTCTCATTCAAATTTGCAAGTTACTATGTAGGAACAAGTTTGTATAGGTATTTCAAAGATGGCCAGAACTCAGCTAAACTTGGTATGTGTCCAACTCCTAGAAATAACTTCATGCCCCAACTCCCTTACTTCCAGCTAGTAAGGATCACATAATTCCTAACAAAGTTTTGACACAGATTCCCAATTCGGGCATTCAGAACATATAGCACGTTGCTGTAAGCAAGCACATTCTTATTCAAAGTTGCAAGTTACTATGTAGGAACAAGTTTGAATAGGACTTTCAAAGATGCCCAGAACTGAGCTAAACTTGGTATGTCTCCAACTCCTAGAAATAACTTCATGCCCCATCTCACTTACTTCCAGCTAGTAAGGATCACATAATTCCTAACAAAGTTTTGACACAGATTCCCAATTCGGGCATTCAGAACATATAGCACGTTGCTGTAAGGAAGCACATTCTCATTCAAAGTTGCAAGTTACTATGTAGGAACAAGTTTGTATAGGTATTTCAAAGATGCCCAGAACTGAGCTAAACTTGGTATCTGTCCAACTCCTAGAAATACCTTCATGCCCCATCACCCTTACTTCCAGCTAGTAAGGATCACATAATTCCTAACAAAGTTTTGACACAGATTCCCAATTCGGTCATTCAGAACATATAGCACGTTGCTGTAAGCAAGCACATTCTCATTCAAAGTTGCAAGTTACTATGTAGGAACAAGTTTGTATAGGTATTTCAAAGATGCCCAGAACTGAGCTAAACTTGGTATGTGTCCAACTCCTAAAAATAACTTCATGCCCCATCTCCCTTACTTCCAGCTAGTAAGGATCACATAATTCCTAACAAAGTTTTGACACAGATTCCCAATTCGGGCATTTAGAACATATAGCACGTTGCTGTAAGCAAGCACATTCTCATTCAAATTTGAAAGTTACTATTTAGGAACAAGTTTGTATAGGTTTTTCAAAGGTGCCCAGAACTGAGCTAAACTTGATATGTGTCCAACTCCTAGAAATAACTTCATGCCCCAACTCCCTTACTTCCAGCTAGTAAGGATCACATAATTCCTAACAAAGTTTTGACACAGATTCCCAATTCGGGCATTCAGAACATATAGCACGTTGCTGTAAGCAAGCACATTCTTATTGAAAGTTGCAAGTTACTATGTAGGAACAAGTTTGAATAGGACTTTCAAAGACGCCCAGAACTGAGCTAAATTTGGTATGTCTCCAACTCCTAGAAATAACTTCATGCCCCATCTCTCTTACTTCCAGCTAGTAAGGATCACATAATTCCTAACAAAGTTTTGACACAGATTCCCAATTCGGGCATTCAGAACATATAGCACGTTGCTGTAAGGAAGCACATTCTCATTCAAAGTGGCAAGTTACTATGTAGGAACAAGTTTGTATAGGTATTTCAAAGATGCCCAGAACTGAGCTAAACTTGGTATCTGTCCAACTCCTAGAAATACCTTCATGCCCCATCACCCTTACTTCCAGCTAGTAAGGATCACATAATTCCTAACAAAGTTTTGACACAGATTCCCAATTCGGTCATTCAGAACATATAGCACGTTGCTGTAAGCAAGCACATTCTCATTCAAAGTTGCAAGTTACTATGTAGGAACAAGTTTGTATAGGTATTTCAAAGATGCCCAGAACTGAGCTAAACTTGGTATGTGTCCAACTCCTAAAAATAACTTCATGCCCCAACTCCCTTACTTCCAGCTAGTAAGGATCACATAATTCCTAACAAAGTTTTGACACAGATTCCCAATTCGGGCATTTAGAACATATAGCACGTTGCTGTAAGCAAGCACATTCTCATTCAAATTTGCAAGTTACTATGTAGGAACAAGTTTGTATAGGTATTTCAAAGGTGCCCAGAACTGAGCTAAACTTGATATGTGTCCAACTCCTAGAAATAACTTCATGCCCCAACTCCCTTACTTCCAGCTAGTAAGGATCACATAATTCCTAACAAAGTTTTGACACAGATTCCCAATTCGGGCATTCAGAACATATAGCACGTTGCTGTAAGCAAGCACATTCTCATTCAAAGTTGCAAGTTACTATGTAGGAACAAGTTTGAATAGGACTTTCAAAGATGCCCAGAACTGAGCTAAACTTGGTATGTCTCCAACTCCTAGAAATAACTTCATGCCCCATCTCCCTTACTTTCAGTTAGTAAGGATCACATAATTTCTAACAAAGTTTTGACACAGATTCCCAATTCGGGCATTCAGAACATATAGCACGTTGCTGTAAAGCAAGCACATTCTCATTCAAAGTTGCAAGTTACTATGTAGGAACAAGTTTGTATAGGACTTTCAAAGATGCCCAGAACTGAGCTAAACTTGGTATGTCTCCAACTCCTACAAATAACTTCATGCCCCATCTCCCTTACTTCCAGCTAGTAAGGATCACATAATTCCTAACAAAGTTTTGACACAGATTCCCAATTCGGGCATTCAGAACATATAGCACGTTGCTGTAAGCAAGCACATTCTCATTCAAAGTGGCAAGTTACTATGTAGGAACAAGTTTGTATAGGTATTTCAAAGATGCCCAGAACTGAGCTAAAAGTTGTATGACTCCAACTCCTAGAAATAACTTCATGCCCAATCTCCCTTACTTCCAGCTAGTAAGGATCTCATAATTCCTAACAAATTTTGACACAGATTCCCAATTCGGGCATTCAGAACATATAGCACGTTGCTGTAAGCAAGCACATTCTCATTCAAAGTTGCAAGTTACTATGTAGGAACAAGTTTGTATAGGTATTTCAAAGATGCCCAGAACTGAGCTAAACGTTGTATGTCTCCAACTCCTAGAAATAACTTCATGCCCCATCTCCCTTACTTCCAGCTAGTAAGGATCACATAATTCCTAACAAAGTTTTGACACAGATTCCCAATTCGGGAATTCAGAACATATAGCACGTTGCCGTAAGCAAGCACATTCTCATTCAAAGTTGCAAGTTACTATGTAGGAACAAGTTTGTATAGGTATTTCAAAGATGCCCAGAATTGAGCTAAACTTGGTATGTGTCCAATTCCTAGAAATAACTTCATGCCCCATCTCCCTTACTTCCAGCTAGTAAGGATCACATAATTCCTAACAAATTTTGACACAGATTCCGAATTCGGGCATTCAGAACATATAGCACGTTGCCGTAAGCAAGCACATTCTCATTCAAAGTTGCAAGTTACTATGTACGAACAAGTTTGTATAGGTGTTTCAAAGATGCCCAGAACTGAGCTAAACTTGGTATGTGTCCAATCTCTAGAAATAACTTCATGCCCCAACTCCCTTACTTCCAGCTAGTAAGGATCACATAATTCCTAACAAAGTTTTGACACAGATTCCCAATTCGGGCATTTAGAACATATAGCACGTTGCTGTAAGTAAGCACATTCTCATTCAAAGTTGCAATTTACTATGTAGGAACAAGTTTGTATAGGTATTTCAAAGATGCCCAGAACTGAGCTAAACTTGGTATGTGTCCAACTCCTAGAAATAACTTCATGCCCCATCTTCCTTACTTCCAGCTAGTAAGGATCACATAATTCCTAACAACGTTTTGACACAGATTCCCAATTCGGGCATTCAGAACATATAGCACGTTGCTGTAAGCAAGCACAGTCTCATTCAAATTTGCAAGTTACTATGTAGGAACAAGTTTGTATAGGTATTTCAAAGATGTCCAGAACTGAGCTAAACTTGGTATGTGTCCAACCTCTAGAAATATCTTCATGCCCCAACTCCCTTACTTCCAGCTAGTAAGGATCACATAATTCCTAACAAAGTTTTGACACAGATTCCCAATTCGGGCATTCAGAACATATAGCACGTTGCTGTAAAGCAAGCACATTCTCATTCAAAGTTGCAAGTTACTATGTAGGAACAAGTTTGTATAGGACTTTCAAAGATGCCCAGAACTGAGCTAAACTTGGTATGTCTCCAACTCCTAGAAATAACTTCATGCCCCATCTCCCTTACTTCCAGCTAGTAAGGATCACATAATTCTTAACAAAGTTTTGACACAGATTCCCAATTCGGGCATTCAGAACATATAGCACGTTGCTGTAAGCAAGCACATTCTCATTCAAAGTTGCTAGTTACTATGTAGGAACAAGTTTGTATAGGTATTTCAAAGATGCCCAGAACTGAGCTAAATGTTGTATGACTCCAACTCCTAGAAATAACTTCATGCCCAATCTCCCTTACTTCCAGCAAGTAAGGATCTCATAATTCCTAACAAATTTTGACACAGATTCCCAATTCGGGCATTCAGAACATATAGCACGTTGCTGTAAGCAAGCACATTCTCATTCAAAGTTGCAAGTTACTATGTAGGAACAAGTTTGTATAGGTATTTCAAAGATGCCCAGAACTGAGCTAAACGTTGTATGTCTCCAACTCCTAGAAATAACTTCATGCCCCATCTCCCTTACTTCCAGCTAGTAAGGATCACATAATTCCTAACAAAGTTTTGACACAGATTCCCAATTCGGGCATTCAGAACATATAGCACGTTGCCGTAAGCAAGCACATTCTCATTCAAAGTTGCAAGTTACTATGTAGGAACAAGTTTGTATAGGTGTTTCAAAGATGCCCAGAACTGAGCTAAACTTGGTATGTGTCCAATCTCTAGAAACAACTTCATGCCCCAACTCCCTTACTTCCAGCTAGTAAGGATCACATAATTCCTAACAAAGTTTTGACACAGATTCCCAATTCGGGCATTCAGAACATATAGCACGTTGCTGTAAGCAAGCACAGTCTCATTCAAAGTTGCAAGTTACTATGTAGGAACAAGTTTGTATAGGTATTTCAAAGATGTCTAGAACTGAGCTAAACTTGGTATGTGACCAACCTCTAGAAATAACTTCATGCCCCAACTCCCTTACTTCCAGCTAGTAAGGATCACATAATTCCTAACAAAGTTTTGACCCAGATTCCCAATTCGGGGATTTAGAACATATAGCACGTTGCTGTAAGCAAGCACATTCTCATTCAAATTTGCAAGTTACTATGTAGGAACAAGTGTTTATAGGTATTTCAAAGATGCCCAGAACTGAGCTAAACTTGGTATGTGTCCAACTCCTAGAAATAACTTCATGCCCCATATCCCTTACTTCCAGCTAGTAAGGATCACATAATTCCTAACAAAGTTTTGACACAGATTCCCAATTCGGGCATTCAGAACATATAGCACGTTGCTGTAAGCAAGCACATTCTCATTCAAAGTTGCAAGTTACTATGTAGGAACAAGTTTGAATAGGACTTTCAAAGATGCCCAGAACTGAGCTTAACTTGGTATGTCTCCAACTCCTAGAAATAACTAAATGCCCCATCTCCCTTACTTCCAGCTAGTAAGGATCACATAATTCCTAACAAAGTTTTGACACAGATTCCCAATTCGGGCATTCAGAACATATAGCACGTTGCTGTAAGGAAGCACATTCTCATTCAAAGATGCAAGTTACTATGTAGGAACAAGTTTGTATAGGTATTTCAAAGATGCCCAGAACTGAGCTAAACGTTGTATGTCTCCAACGCCTAGAAATAACTTCATACCCCATCTCCCTTACTTCCAGCTAGTAAGGATCACATAATTCCTAACAAAGTTTTGACACAGATTCCCAATTCGGGCATTCAGAACATATAGCACGTTGCTGTAAGCAAGCACATTCTCATTCAAAGTTGCAAGTTACTATGTAGGAACAAGTTTGAATAGGACTTTCAAAGATGCCCAGAACTGAGCTAAACTTGGTATGTCTCCAACTCCTAGAAATAACTTCATGCCCCATCTCCCTTACTTCCAGCTAGTAAGGATCACATAATTCCTAACAAAGTTTTGACACAGATTCCCAATTCGGGCATTCAGAACATATAGCACGTTGCTGTAAGCAAGCATATTCTCATTCAACGTTGCAAGTTACTATGTAGGAACAAGTTTGTATAGGTATTTCAAAGATGCCCAGAACTGAGCTAAACTTCGTATGTGTCCAACCTCTAGAAATAACTTCATACCCCAACTCCCTTACTTCCAGCTAGTAAGGATCACATAATTCCTAACAAAGTTTTGACACAGATTCCCAATTCGGGCATTTAGAACATATAGCACGTTGCTGTAAGCAAGCACATTCTCATTCAAATTTGCAAGTTACTATGAAGGAACAAGTTTGTATAGGTATTTCAAAGATGTCCAGAACTCAGCTAAACTTGGTATGTGTCCAACTCCTAGAAATAACTTCATGCCCCAACTCCCTTACTTCCAGCTAGTAAGGATCACATAATTCCTAACAAAGTTTTGACACAGATTCCCAATTCGGGCATTCAGAACATATAGCACGTTGCTGTAAGCAAGCACATTCTCATTCAAAGTTGCAAGTTACTATGTAGGAACAAGTTTGATTAGGACTTTCAAAGATGCCCAGAACTGAGCTAAACTTGGTATGTCTCCAACTCCTAGAAATAACTTCATGCCCCATCTCCCTTACTTCCAGCTAGTAAGGATCACATAATTCCTAACAAAGTTTTGACACAGATTCCCAATTCGGACATTCAGAACATATAGCACGTTGCTGTAAGCAAGCACATTCTCATTCAAAGATGCAAGTTACTATGTAGGAACAAGTTTGTATAGGTATTTCAAAGATACCCAGAACTGAGCTAAACGTTGTATGTCTCCAACTCCTAGAAATAACTTCATGCCCCATCTCCCTTACTTCCATCTAGTAAGGATCACATAATTTCTAACAAAGTTTTGACACAGATTCCCAATTCGGGCATTCAGAACATATAGCACGTTGCTGTAAGCAAGCACATTCTCATTCAAAGTTGCAAGTTACTATGTAGGAACAAGATTGTATAGGTATTTCAAAGATGCCCAGAACAGAGCTAAAAGTTGTAATTCTCCAACTCCTAGAAATAACTTCATGCCCCCTCTCCCTTACTTCCAGCTAGTAAGGATCACATAATTCCTAACAAAGTTTTGACACAGATTCCCAATTCGGGCATTCAGAACATATAGCACGTTGCTGTAAGCAAGCACATTCTCATTCAAAGTTGCAAGTTACTATGTAGGAACAAGTTTGTAAAGGTATTTCAAAGATGCCCAGAACAGAGCTAAACTTGGTATGTGTCCAACTCCTAGAAATAACTTCATGCCCCATCTCCCTTACTTCCAGCAAGTAAGGATCACATAATTCCTAACAAAGTTTTGACACAGATTCCCAATTCGGGCATTCAGAACATATAGCACGTTGCTGTAAGCAAGCACATTCTCATTCAAAGTTGCAAGTTACTATGTAGGAACAAGTTTGTATAGGTATTTCAAAGATGCCCAGAACTGTGCTAAACTTGGTATGTGTCCAACTCCTAGAAATACCTTCATGCCCCAACTCCCTTACTTCCAGCTAGTAAGGATCACATAATTCCTAACAAAGTTTTGACACAGATTCCCAATTCGGGCATTCAGAACATATAGCACGTTGCTGTAAGCAAGCACATTCTCATTGAAAGTTGCAAGTTACTATGTAGGAACAAGTTTGTATAGGTATTTCAAAGATGCCCAGAACTGAGCTAAACGTGGTATGTCTCCAACTCCTAGAAATAACTTCATGCTCCATCTCCCTTACTTCCAGCTAGTAAGGATCACATAATTCCTAACAAATTTTGACACAGATTCCCAATTCGGGCATTCAGAACATATAGCACGTTGCTGTAAGCAAGCACATTCTCATTCAAAGATGCAAGTTACTATGTAGGAACAAGTTTGTATAGGTATTTCAAAGATGCCCAGAACTGAGCTAAACTTGGTATGTCTCCAACTCCTAGAAATAACTTCATGCCCCATCTCCCTTACTTCCAGCTAGTAAGGATCACATAATTCCTAACAAAGTTTTGACACAGATTCCCAATTCGGGCATTCAGAACATATAGCACGTTGCTGTAAGCAAGCACATTCTCATTCAAAGTTGCAAGTTACTATGTAGGAACAAGTTTGTATAGGTATTTCAAAGATGCCCAGAACTGAGCTAAACTTGGTATGCGTCCAACTCCTTGAAATAACTTCATGCCCCATCTCCCTTACTTCCAGCTAGTAAGGATCACATAATTCCTAACAATGTTTTGACACAGATTCCCAATTCGGGCATTCAGAACATATAGCACGTTGCCGTAAGCAAGCACATTCTCATTCAAAGTTGCAAGTTACTATGTAGGAACAAGTTTGTATAGGTATTTCAAAGATACCCAGAACTGCGCTAAACTTGGTATGTGTCCAACTCCTAGAAATACCTTCATGCCCCAACTCCCTTACTTCCAGCTAGTAAGGATCACATATTTCCTAACAAATTTTGACACAGATTCCCAATTCGGGCATTCAGAACATGTAGCACGTTGCTGTAAGCAAGCACATTCTCATTCAAAGTTGCAAGTTACTATGTAGGAACAAGTTTGTATAGGTATTTCAAAGGTGCCCAGAACTGAGCTAAACTTGGTATGTCTCCTACTCCTAGAAATAACTTCATGCCCCAAGTCCCTTACTTCCAGCTAGTAAGGATCACATAATTCCTAACAAAGATTTGACACAGATTCCCAATTCGGGTATTCAGAACATATAGCAAGTTGCTGTAAGCAAGCACATTCTCATTCAAAGTTGCAAGTTACTATGTAGGAACAAGTTTGTATAGGTATTTCAAAGATGCCCAGAACTGAGCTAAACGTTGTATGTCACAAACTCCTAGAAATAACTTGATGCCCCATCTCACTTACTTCCAGCTAGTAAGGATCACATAATTCCTAACAAAGTTTTGACACAGATTCCCAATTCGGGCATTCAGAACATATAGCACGTTGCTGTAAGCAAGCACATTCTCATTCAAAGTTGCAAGTTACTATGTAGGAACAAGTTTGTATAGGTATTTCAAAGATGCCCAGAACTGAGCTAAACTCGGTATGTCTCCAACTCCTAGAAATAACTTCATGCCCAATCTCCCTTACTTACAGCTAGTAAGGATCACATAATTCCTAACAAAGTTTTGACACAGATTCCCAATTCGGGCACTCAGAACATATAGCACGTTGATGATATGCAAGCACATTCTCATTCAAAGTTGCAAGTTACTATGTAGGAACAAGTTTGTATAGGTAGTTCAAAGATGCCCAGAACTGAGCTAAACGTTGTATGTCTCCAACTCCTAGAAATAACTTCATGCCCCATCTCCCTTACTTACATCTAGTAAGGATCACATAAGTTCTCTCAAAGTTTTGACACATATTCCCAATTCGGGCATTCAGAACATATAGCACGTTGCTGTAAGCAAGCACATCCTCATTCAAAGTTGCAAGTTACAATGTAGGAACAAGTTTGTAAAGGTATTTCAAAGATGCCCAGAACTGAGCTAAACTTGGTATGTCCCCAACTCCTAGAAATAACTTCATGCCCCATCTCCCTTACTTCGATCTAGTAAGGATCACATAATTCCTAAAAAAGTTTTGACACCGATTCCCAATTCGGGCATTCAGAACATATAGCACGTTGCTGTAAGCAAGCACATTCTCATTCAAAGTTGCAAGTTACTATGTAGGAACAAGTTTGCATAGGTATTTCAAAGATGCCCAGAACTGAGCTAAACTTGGTATGTGTCCAACTCCTAGAAATACCTTCATGCCCCAACTCCCTTACTTCCAGCTAGTAAGGATCATATAATTCCTAACAAAGTTTTGACACAGATTCCCAATTCGGGCATTCAGAACATATAGCACGTTGCTGTAAGCAAGCACATTCTCATTCAAAGTTGCAAGTTAATATGTAGGAACAGGTTCGTATGGGAATTTCAAAGACGCCCAGAACTGAGCTAAACTTGGTATGTGTCCAACTCCTAGAAATAACTTCATGCCCCATCTCCCTTACTTCCAGCTAGTAAGGATCACATAATTCCTAACTAAGTTTTGACACAGATTCCCAATTCGGGCCTTCAGAACATGTAGCACGTTGCTGTAAGCAAGCACATTCTCATTCAAAGTTGCAAGTTACTATGTAGGAACAAGTTTGTATAGGTAGTTCAAAGATGCCCAGAACTCAGCTAAACGTTGTATGTCTCCAACTCCTAGAAATAACTTCATGCCCCATCTCCCTTACTTACAGCTAGTAAGGATCACATAATTCTTAACAAAGATTTGACACAGATTCCCAATTCGGGCATTCAGAACATATAGCACGTTGCTGTAAGCAAGCACATTCTCATTCAAAGTTGCAAGTTACTATGTAGGAACAAGTTTGTATAGGTATTTCAAAGATGCCCAGAACTGAGCTAAACTTGGTATGTCTCCAACTCCTAGTAATAACTTCATGCCCCATCTCCCTTAATTCCAGCTAGTAAGGATGACATAATTCCTAACAAAGTTTTGACACAGATTCCCAATTCGATCTCTCAGAACATGTAGCACGTTGCTGTAAGCAAGCACATTCTCATTCAAAGTTGCAAGTTACTATGTAGGAACAAGTTTGTATAGGTATTTCAAAGATGCCCAGAACTGAGCTAAACTTTGTATGTCTCCAACTCCTAGAAACAACTTCATGCCCAATCTCCCTTACTTCCAGCTAGTAAGGATCACATAATTCCTAACAAAGATTTGACACAGATTCCCAATTCGGGCATTCAGAACATATAGCACGTTGATGTTAAGCAAGCACATTCTCATTCAAAGTTGCAAGGTACTATGTAGGAACAAGTTTGTATAGGTATTTCAAAGATGCCCAGAACTGAGGTAAACTTTGCATGTCTCCAACTCCTAGAAATAACTTCATGCCCCATCTCCCTTACTTCCATCTAGTAAGGATCACATAATTCCTAACAAAGTTTTGACACAGATTCCCAATTCGGGCATTCAGAACATATAGCACGTTGCTGTAAGCAAGCACATTCTCATTCAAAGTTGCAAGTTACTATGTAGGAACAAGTTTGTATAGGTATTTCAAAGATGCCCAGAACTGAGCTAAACTTGGTATGTGTCCAACCTCTTGAAATAACTTCATGCCCCAACTCCCTTACTTCCAGCTAGTAAGGATCACATAATTCCTAACAAAGTTTTGACACAGATTCCCAATTCGGGCATTCAAAACATATAGCACGTTGCTGTAAGCAAGCACATTCTCATTCAAAGTTGCAAGTTACTATGTAGGAACAAGTTTGTATAGGTATTTCAAAGATGCCCAGAACTGAGCTAAACGTTGTATGTCTCCAACTCCTTGAAATAACTTCATGCCCCATCTCCCTTACTTCAATCTAGTAAGGATCACATAATTCCTAACAAAGTTTTGACACAGATTCCCAATTCGGGCATTCAGAACATATAGCACGTTGATGTTAAGCAAGCACATTCTCATTCAAAGTTGCAAGTTACTATGTAGGAAAAGTTTGTAAAGGTATTTCAAAGATGCCCAGAACTGAGCTAAACGTTGTATGTCTCCAACTCCTAGAAATAACTTCATGCCCCATCACCCTTACTTCCAGCTAGTAAGGATCACATAATTCCTAACAAAGTTTTGACACAGATTCCCAATTCGGGCATTCAGAACATATAGCACGTTGCTGTGAGCAAGCACATTCTCATTCAAAGTTGCAAGTTACTATGTAGGAACAAGTTTGTATAGGTATTTCAAAGATGCCCAGAACTGAGCTAAACTTGGTATGTGTCCAACCTCAAGAAATAACTTCATGCCCCAACTCCCTTACTTCCAGCTAGTAAGGATCACATAATTCCTAACAAAGTTTTGACACAGATTCCCAATTCGGGCATTCAGAACATATAGCACGTTGCTGTAAGCAAGCACATTCTCATTCAAAGTTGCAAGTTACTACGTAGGATCAAGTTTGTATAGGTATTTCAAAGATGCCCAGAACTGAGCTAAACGTTGTATGTCTCCAACTCCTAGAAATAACTTCATGCCCCAACTCCCTTACTTCCAGCTAGTAAGGATCACAGAATTCCTAACAAAGTTTTGACACAGATTCCCAATTCGGGCATTCAGAACATATAGCACGTTGCTGAAAGCAAGCACATTCTCATTCAAAGTTGCAAGTTACTACGTAGGATCAAGTTTGTATAGGTATTTCAAAGATGCCCAGAACTGAGCTAAACGTTGTATGTCTCCAACTCCTAGAAATAACTTCATGCCCCATATCCCTTAATTACAGCTAGTAAGGATAACATAATTCTTAACAAAATTTTGACACAGATTCCTAATTCGGGCATTCAGAACATGTAGCACGTTGCTGTAAGCAAGCACATTCTCATTCAAAGTTGCAAGTTACTATGTAGGAACAAGTTTGTATAGGTATTTCAAAGATGCCCAGAACTGAGCTAAACTTGGTGTGTCTCCAACTCCTAGAAATAACTTCATGCCCCATCTCCCTTAATTCCAGCTAGTAAGGATCACATAATTCCTAACAAAGTTTTGACACAGATTCCCAATTCGGGCATTCAGAACATATAGCACGTTGCTGTAAGCAAGCACATTCTCATTCAAAGTTGCAAGTTACTATGTAGGAACAAGTTTGTATAGGTATTTCAAAGATGCCCAGAACTGAGCTAAACGTTGTATGTCTCCAACTCCTAGAAATAACTTCATGCCCCATCTCCCTTACTTCCATCTAGTAAGGATCACATAATTCCTAACAATGTTTTGACACAGATTCCCAATTCGGGCATGCAGAACATATAGCACGTTGCTGTAAGCAAGCACATTCTCATTCAAAGTTGCAAGTTAGTATGTAGGAACAAGTTTGTATAGGTATTTCAAAGATGCCCAGAACTGAGCTAAACTTGGTATGTGTCCAACCTCTAGAAATAACTTCATGCCCCAACTCCCTTACTTCCAGCTAGTAAGGATCACATAATTCCTAACAAAGTTTTGACACAGATTCCCAATTCGGGCATTCAGAACATATAGCAAGTTGCTGTAAGCAAGCACATTCTCATTCAATGTTGCAAGTTACTATGTAGGAACAAGTTTGTATAGGTATTTCAAAGATGCCCAGAACTGAGCAAAAAGTTGTATGTCTCCAACTCCTTGAAATAACGTCATGCCCCATCTCCCTTACTTCCAGCTAGTAAGGATCACATATTTCCTAACAAATTTTGACACAGATTCCCAATTCGGGCATTCAGAACATATAGCGCGTTGCTGTAAGCAAGCACATTCTCATTCAAAGTTGCAATTTAACATGTAGGAACAAGTTCGTATAGGTATTTCAAAGATGCCCAGAACTGAGCTAAACTTGTTATGTGTCCAAGTCATAGAAATAACTTCATGCCCCATCTCCCTTACTTCCAGCTAGTAAGGATCACATAATTCCTAACAAAGTTTTGACACAGATTCCCAATTCGGGCATTCAGAACATGTAGCACGTTGCTGTAAGCAAGCACATTCTCATTCAAAGTTGCAAGTTACTATGTAGGAACAAGTTTGTATAGGTAGTTCAAAGATGGCCAGAACTGAGCTAAACGTTTTATGTCTCCAACTCCTAGAAATAACTTCATGCCCCATATCCCTTACTTCCAGCTAGTAAGGATAACATAATTCCTAACAAAGTTTTGACACAGATTCCCAATTCGGGCATTCAGAACATGTAGCACGTTGCTGTAAGCAAGCACATTCTATTCAAAGTTGCAAGTTACTATGTGTGAACAAGTTTGTATAGGTATTTCAAAGATGCCCAGAACTGAGCTAAACGTTGTATGTCTCCAACTCATAGAAATAACTTCATGCCCCATCTCCCTTACTTCCATCTAGTAAGGATCACATAATTTCTAACAAAGTTTTGACACAGATTCCCAATTCGGGCATTCAGAACATATAGCACGTTGCTGTAAGCAAGCACATTCTCATTCAAAGTTGCAAGTTACTATGTAGGAACAAGTTTGTATAGGTATTTCAAAGATGCCCAGAACTGAGCTAAACTAGGTATGCGTCCAACTCCTAGAAATAACTTCATGCCCCATCTCCCTTACTTCCAGCTAGTAAGGATCACATAATTCTTAACAAAGTTTTGACACAGATTCCCAATTCGGGCATTCAGAACATGTAGCACGTTGCTGTAAGCAAGCACATTCTCATTCAACGTTGCAAGTTACTATGTAGGAACAAGTTTGTATAGGTATTTCAAAGATGCCCAGAACTGAGCTAAACGTTGTATGTCTCCAACTCCTAGAAATAACTTCATGCCCCATATCCCTTACTTCCAGCTAGTAAGGATCACATAATTACTAACAAAGTTCTGACACAGATTCCCAATTCGGGCATTCAGAACATATAGCACGTTGCTGTAAGCAAGCACATTCTCATTCAAAGTTGCAAGTTACTATGTAGGAACAAGTTTGTATAGGTATTTCAAAGATGCTCAGAACTGAGCTAAACTTGGTATGTGTCCAACTCCTAGAAATAACTTCATGCCCCATCTCGCTTACTTCCAGCTAGTAAGGATACATAATTCCTAACAAAGTTTTGACACAGATTCCCAATTCGGGCATTCAGAACATGTAGCACGTTGCTGTAAGCAAGCACATTCTCATTCAAAGTTGCAAGTTACTATGTAGGAACAAGTTTGTATAGGTATTTCAAAGATGCCCAGACCTGAGCTAAACGTTGTATGACTTGAACTCCTGGAAATAACTTCATGCCCCATCTCCCTTACTTCCATCTAGTAAGGATCACATAATTTCTAACAAAGTTTTAACATAGATTCCCAATTCGGGCATTCAGAACATATAGCACGTTGCTGTAAGCAAGCACATTCTCATTCAAAGTTGCAAGTTACTATGTAGGAACAAGTTTGTAAAGGTATTTCAAAGATGCCCAGAACTGAGCTAAACTTGGTATGTCTCCAACTCCTAGAAATAACTTCATGCCCCATCACCCTTACTTCCAGCTAGTAAGGATCACATAATTTCTAACAAAGTTTTGACACAGATTCCCTATTCGGGCATTCAGAACATATAGCACGTTGTTGTAAGCAAGCACATTCTCATTCAAAGTTGCAAGTTAATATGTAGGAACAGGTTCGTATGGGAATTTCAAAGACGCCCAGAACTGAGCTAAACTTGGTATGTGTCCAACTCCTAGAAATAACTTCATGCCACATCTCCCTTACTTCCAGCTAGTAAGGATCACATAATTCCTAACTAAGTTTTGACACAGATTCCCAATTCGGGCCTTCAGAACATGTAGCACGTTGCTGTAAGCAAGCACATTCTCATTCAAAGTTGCAAGTTACTATGTAGGAACAAGTTTGTATAGGTATTTCAAAGATGCCCAGAACTGAGCTAAACTTGGTGTGTCTCCAACTCCTAGAAATAACTTCATGCCCCATCTCCCTTAATTCCAGCTAGTAAGGATCACATAATTCCTAACAAAGTTTTGACACAGATTCCCAATTCGGGCATTCAGAACATATAGCACGTTGCTGTAAGCAAGCACATTCTCATTCAAAGTTGCAAGTTACTATGTAGGAACAAGTTTGTATAGGTATTTCAAAGATGCCCTGAACTGAGCTAAACGTTGTATGTCTCCAACTCCTAGAAATAACTTCATGCCCCATCTCCCTTACTTCCATCTAGTAAGGATCACATAATTCCTAACAATGTTTTGACACAGATTCCCAATTCGGGCATGCAGAACATATAGCACGTTGCTGTAAGCAAGCACATTCTCATTCAAAGTTGCAAGTTAGTATGTAGGAACAAGTTTGTATAGGTATTTCAAAGATGCCCAGAACTGAGCTAAACTTGGTATGTGTCCAACCTCTAGAAATAACTTCATGCCCCAACTCCCTTACTTCCAGCTAGTAAGGATCACATAATTCCTAACAAAGTTTTGACACAGATTCCCAATTCGGGCATTCAGAACATATAGCAAGTTGCTGTAAGCAAGCACATTCTCATTCAATGTTGCAAGTTACTATGTAGGAACAAGTTTGTATAGGTATTTCAAAGATGCCCAGAACTGAGCTAAAAGTTGTATGTCTCCAACTCCTTGAAATAACGTCATGCCCCATCTCCCTTACTTCCAGCTAGTAAGGATCACATATTTCCTAACAAATTTTGACACAGATTCCCAAATCGGGCATTCAGAACATATAGCGCGTTGCTGTAAGCAAGCACATTCTCATTCAAAGTTGCAATTTAACATGTAGGAACAAGTTCGTATAGGTATTTCAAAGATGCCCAGAACTGAGCTAAACTTGTTATGTGTCCAAGTCATAGAAATAACTTCATGCCCCATCTCCCTTACTTCCAGCTAGTAAGGATCACATAATTCCTAACAAAGTTTTGACACAGATTCCCAATTCGGGCATTCAGAACATGTAGCACGTTGCTGTAAGCAAGCACATTCTCATTCAAAGTTGCAAGTTACTATGTAGGAACAAGTTTGTATAGGTAGTTCAAAGATGGCCAGAACTGAGCTAAACGTTTTATGTCTCCAACTCCTAGAAATAACTTCATGCCCCATATCCCTTACTTCCAGCTAGTAATGATAACATAATTCCTAACAAAGTTTTGACACAGATTCCCAATTCGGGCATTCAGAACATGTAGCACGTTGCTGTAAGCAAGCACATTCTATTCAAAGTTGCAAGTTACTATGTGTGAACAAGTTTGTATAGGTATTTCAAAGATGCCCAGAACTGAGCTAAACGTTGTATGTCTCCAACTCATAGAAATAACTTCATGCCCCATCTCCCTTACTTCCATCTAGTAAGGATCACATAATTTCTAACAAAGTTTTGACACAGATTCCCAATTCGGGCATTCAGAACATATAGCACGTTGCTGTAAGCAAGCACATTCTCATTCAAAGTTGCAAGTTACTATGTAGGAACAAGTTTGTATAGGTATTTCAAAGATGCCCAGAACTGAGCTAAACTAGGTATGCGTCCAACTCCTAGAAATAACTTCATGCCCCATCTCCCTTACTTCCAGCTAGTAAGGATCACATAATTCTTAACAAAGTTTTGACACAGATTCCCAATTCGGGCATTCAGAACATATAGCGCGTTGCTGTAAGCAAGCACATTCTCATTCAAAGTTGCAATTTAACATGTAGGAACAAGTTCGTATAGGTATTTCAAAGATGCCCAGAACTGAGCTAAACTTGGTATGTGTCCAAGTCATAGAAATAACTTCATGCCCCATCTCCCTTACTTCCAGCTAGTAAGGATCACATAATTCCTAACAAAGTTTTGACACAGATTCCCAATTCGGGCATTCAGAACATGTAGCACGTTGCTGTAAGCAAGCACATTCTCATTCAATGTTGCAAGTTACTATGTAGGAACAAGTTTGTATAGGTAGTTCAAAGATGGCCAGAACTGAGCTAAACGTTTTATGTCTCCAACTCCTAGAAATAACTTCATGCCCCATATCCCTTACTTCCAGCTAGTAAGGATCACATAATTACTAACAAAGTTCTGACACAGATTCCCAATTCGGGCATTCAGAACATATAGCACGTTGCTGTAAGCAAGCACATTCTCATTCAAAGTTGCAAGTTACTATGTAGGAACAAGTTTGTATAGGTATTTCAAAGATGCTCAGAACTGAGCTAAACTTGGTATGTGTCCAACTCCTAGAAATAACTTCATGCCCCATCTCGCTTACTTCCAGCTAGTAAGGATACATAATTCCTAACAAAGTTTTGACACAGATTCCCAATTCGGGCATTCAGAACATGTAGCACGTTGCTGTAAGCAAGCACATTCTCATTCAAAGTTGCAAGTTACTATGTAGGAACAAGTTTGTATAGGTATTTCAAAGATGCCCAGACCTGAGCTAAACGTTGTATGACTTGAACTCCTGGAAATAACTTCATGCCCCATCTCCCTTACTTCCATCTAGTAAGGATCACATAATTTCTAACAAAGTTTTAACATAGATTCCCAATTCGGGCATTCAGAACATATAGCACGTTGCTGTAAGCAAGCACATTCTCATTCAAAGTTGCAAGTTACTATGTAGGAACAAGTTTGTAAAGGTATTTCAAAGATGCCCAGAACTGAGCTAAACTTGGTATGTCTCCAACTCCTAGAAATAACTTCATGCCCCATCACCCTTACTTCCAGCTAGTAAGGATCACATAATTTCTAACAAAGTTTTGACACAGATTCCCTATTCGGGTATTCAGAACATATAGCACGTTGCTGTAAGCAAGCACATTCTCATTCAAAGTTGCAAGTTAATATGTAGGAACAGGTTCGTATGGGAATTTCAAAGACGACCAGAACTGAGCTAAACTTGGTATGTGTCCAACTCCTAGAAATAACTTCATGCCCCATCTCCCTTACTTCCAGCTAGTAAGGATCACATAATTCCTAACAAAGTTTTGACACAGATTCCCAATTCGGGCCTTCAGAACATGTAGCACGTTGCTGTAAGCAAGCACATTCTCATTCAAAGTTGCAAGTTACTATGTAGGAACAAGTTTGTATAGGTATTTCAAAGATGCCCAGAACTGAGCTAAACGTTGTATGTCTCCAACTCCTAGAAATAACTTCATGCCCCATCTCCCTTACTTACAGCTAGTAAGGATCACATAATTCTTAACAAAGATTTGACACAGATTCCCAATTCGGGCATTCAGAACATATAGCACGTTGCTGTAAGCAAGCACATTCTCATTCAAAGTTGCAAGTTACTATGTAGGAACAAGTTTGTATAGGTATTTCAAAGATGCCCAGAACTGAGCTAAACTTGGTATGTCTCCAACTCCTAGTAATAACTTCATGCCCCATCTCCCTTAATTCCAGCTAGTAAGGATCACATAATTCCTAACAAAGTTTTGACACAGATTCCCAATTCGATCTCTCAGAACATGTAGCACGTTGCTGTAAGCAAGCACATTCTCATTCAAAGTTGCAAGTTACTATGTAGGAACAAGTTTGTATAGGTATTTCAAAGATGCCCAGAACTGAGCTAAACGTTGTATGTCTCCAACTCCTAGAAACAACTTCATGCCCAATCTCCCTTACTTCCAGCTAGTAAGGATCACATAATTCCTAACAAAGTTTTGACACAGATTCCCAATTCGGGCATTCAGAACATATAGCACGTTGCTGTAAGCAAGCACATTCTCATTCAAAGTTGCAAGTTACTATGTAGGAACAAGTTTGTATAGGTATTTCAAAGATGCCCAGAACTGAGCTAAACTTGGTATGTGTCCAACCTCTAGAAATAACTTCATGCCCCATCTCCCTTACTTCCATCTAGTAAGGATCACATAATTTCTAACAAAGTTTTGACACAGATTCCCAATTCGGGCATTCAGAACATATAGCAAGTTGCTGTAAGCAAGCACATTCTCATTCAAAGTTGCAAGTTACTATGTAGGAACAAGTTTGTATAGGTATTTCAAAGATGCCCAGAACTGAGCTAAACGTTGTATGTCTCCAACTCCTAGAAATAACTTCATGCCCAAACTCCCTTACTTCCAGCTAGTAAGGATCACATAATTTGTAACAAAGTTTTGACACAGATTCCCAATTCGGGCATTCAGAACATATAGCACGTTGCTGTAAGCAAGCACATTCTCATTCACAGTTGCAAGTTACTATGTAGGAACAAGTTTGTATAGGTATTTCAAAGATGCCCAGAACTGAGCTACACTTGGTATGTGTCCTTCCTCTAGAAATAACTTCATGCCCCAACTCCCTTACTTCCAGCTAGTAAGGATCACATAATTCCTAACAAAGTTTTGACACAGATTCCCAATTCGGGCATTCAGAACATGTAGCGCGTTGCTGTAGGCAACCACTTTCTCATTCAAAGTTGCAAGTTACTATGAAGGAACAAGTTTGTATAGGTATTTCAAAGATGCCCAGAACTGAGCTAAACGTTGTATGTCTCCAACTCCTAGAAATAACTTCATGCCCCATCTTCCTTACTTCCATCTAGTAAGGATCACATAATTTCTAACAAAGTTTTAACACAGATTCCCAATTCGGGCATTCAGAACATGTAGCACGTTGCTCTAAGCAAGCACATTCTCATTCAAAGTTGCAAGTTACTATGTGGGAACAAGTTTGTAAAGGTATTTCAAAGATGCTCAGAACTGAGCTAAACTTGGTATGTTTCCAACTCCTAGAAATAACTTCATGCCCCATCTCCCTTACTTTCAGCTAGTAAGGATCACATAATTCCTAACAAAGTTTTGACACAGATTCCCAATTCGGACACTCAGGATATATAGCACGTTGCTGTAAGCAAGCACATTCTCATTCAAAGTTGCAAGTTACTATGTAGGAACAAGTTTGTATAGGTATTTCAAAGATGCCCAGAACTGAGCTAAACTTGGTATGTCTCCAACTCCTAGAAATAACTTCATGCCCCATCTCCCTTACTTCCATCTAGTAAGGATCACATAATTTCTAACAAAGTTTTGACACAGATTACCAATTCGGGCAGTCAGAACATATAGCACGTTGCTGTAAGCAAGCACATTCTCATTCAAAGTTGCAAGTTACTATGTAGGAACATGTTTGTATAGGTATTTCAAAGATGCCCAGAACTGAGTTAAACTTGGTATGTCTCCAACTCCTAGAAATAACTTCATGCCCCATCTCCCTTACTTCCAGCTAGTAAGGATCACATAATTCCTAACAAAGTTTTGACACAGATTCCCAATTGGGGCATTCAGAACATGTAGCACGTTGCTGTAAGCAAGCACATTCTCATTCAAAGTTGCAAGTTACTATGTAGTAACAAGTTTGTATAGGTATTTCAAAGATGCCCAGAACTGAGCTAAACTTGGTATGTGTCCAACTCCTAGAAATAACTTCATGCCCCATCTCCCTGACTTCCAGCTAGTAAGGATCACATAATTCCTAACAAAGTTTTGACACAGATTCCCAATTCGGGCATTCAGAACATATAGCACGTTGCTGTAAGCAAGCACATTCTCATTCAAAGTTGCAAGTTACTATGTAGGAACAAGTTTGTATAGGTATTTCAAAGATGCCCAGAACTGAGCTAAACGTTGTATGTCTCCAACTCCTAGAAATAACTTCATGCCCCATCTCCCTTACTTCCATCTAGTAAGGATCACATAATTCCTAACAAAGTTTTGAAACAGATTCCCAATTCGGGCATTCAGAACATATAGCACGTTGCTGTAAGCAAGCACATTCTCATTCAAAGTTGCAAGTTACTATGTATTAACAAGTTTGTATAGGACTTTCAAAGATGCCCAGAACTGAGCTAAACTTGGTATGTCTCCAACTCCTAGAAATAACTTCATGCCCCATCTCCCTTACTTCCAGCTAGTAAGGATCACACCATTCCTAACAAAGTTTTGAAACAGATTCCCAATTCGGGCATTCAGAACATATAGCACGTTGCTGTAAGCAAGCACATTCTCATTCAAAGTTGCAAGTTACTATGTAGGAACAAGTTTGTATAGGTATTTCAAAGATGCCCAGAACTGAGCTAAACGTGGTATGTGTCCAACTCCTAGAAATAACTTCATGCCCCATCTCCCTTACATCCAGCTAGTAAGGATCACATAATTCCTAACAAAGTTTTGACACAGATTCCCAATTCGGGCATTCAGAACATATAGCACGTTGCTGTAAGCAAGCACATTCTCATTCAAAGTTGCAATTTACTATGTAGGAACAAGTTTGTATAGGTATTTCAAAGATATCCCGAACGGTGCTAAACTTTGTATGTCTCCAACTCCTAGAAATAACTTCATGCCCCATCTCCCTTACTTACAGCTAGTAAGGATCACATAATTCCTAACAAAGTTTTGACACAGATTCCCAATTCGGGCATTCAAAACTTATAGTACGTTGCTGTAAGCAAGCACATTCTCATTCAAAGTTGCAAGTTACTATGTAGGAACAATTTTGTATAGGTATTTCAAAGATGCCCAGAACTGAGCTAAACTTGGTATGTCTCCAACTCCTAGAAATAACTTCCTGCCCCATCTCCCTTACTTCCATCTAGTAAGGATCACATAATTTCTAACAAAGTTTTGACACAGATTCCCAATTCGTGCATTCAGAACATATAGCACGTTGCTGTAAGCAAGCACATTCTCAATAAAAGTTGCAAATTACTATGTAGGAACAAGTTTGTATAGGTATTTGAAAGATGCCCAGAACTGAGCTAAACGTTGTATGTCTCCAACTCCTAGAAATAACTTCATGTCCCATCTCCCTTACTTCCATCTAGTTAGGATCACATAATTTCTAACAAAGTTTTGACACAGATTCCCAATTTGGTCATTCAGAACATATACCACGTTGCTGTAAGCAAGCACATTCTCATTCGAAGTTGCATGTTACTATGTAGGAACAAGTTTGTATAGGTATTTCAAAGATGCCCAGAACTGAGCTAAACATGGTATGTCTCCAACTCCTAGAAATAACTTCATGCCCCAACTTCCTTACTTCCAGCTAGTAAGGATCACATAATTCCTAACAAAGTTTTGACACAGATTCCCAATTCGGACATTCAGAACATATAGCACGTAGCTGTAAGCAAGCACATTCTCCTTCAAAGTTGCAAGTTACTATGTAGGAACAAGTTTGTATAGGTATTTCAAAGATGCCCAGAACTGAGCTAAAAGTGGTATGTCTCCAACTCCTAGAAATAACTTCATGCCCCATCTCCCTTACTTCCAGCTAGTAAGGATCACATAATTCCTAACAAAGATTTGACACAGATTCCCAATTCGGGCATTCAGAACCTATAGCACGTTGCTGTAAGCAAGCACATTCTCATTCAAAGTTGCAAGTTACTATGTAGGAACAAGTTTGTATAAGTATTTCAAAGATGCCCAGAACTGAGCTAAAAGTGGTATGTGTCCAACTCCTAGAAATAACGTCATGCCCCATCTCCCTTACTTCCAGCTAGTAAGGATCACATAATTCCTAACAAAGTTTTGACACAGATTCCCAATTCGGGCATTCAGAACATATAGCACGTTGCTGTAAGCAAACACATTCTCATTCAAAGTTGCAATTTACTATGTAGAAACAAGTTTGTATAGGTATTTCAAAGATATCCCGAACGGTGCTAAACTTTGTAGGTCTCCAACTCCTAGAAATAACTTCATGCCCCATCTCCCTTACTTCCAGCTAGTAAGGATCACATAATTCCTAACAAAGTTTTGACACAGATTCCCAATTCGGGCATTCAGAACATATAGCACGTTGCTGTAAGCAAGCACATTCTCATTCAAAGTTGCAAGTTACTATGTAGGAACAAGTTTGTATAGGTATTTCAAAGATGCCCAGAAGTGAGCTAAACTTGGTATGTGTCCAACTCCTAGAAATAACTTCATGCCCCATCTCCCTTGCTTCCAGCTAGTAAGGATCACATAATTCCTAACAAAGTTTTGACACAGATTCCCAATTCGGGCATTCAGAACATATAGCACGTTGCTGTAAGCAAGCACATTCTCCTTCAAAGTAGCAAGTTACTATGTAGGAACAAGTTTGAATAGGACTTTCAAAGATGCCCAGAACTGAGCTAAACTTGGTATGTGTCCAACCTCTAGAAATAACTTCATGCCCCAACTCCCTTACTTCCAGCTAGTAAGGATCACATAATTCCTAACAATGATTTGACACAGATTCCCAATTCGGGCATTCAGAACATATAGCACGTTGCTGTAAGCAAGCACATTCTCATTCAAAGTTGCAAGTTACTATGTAGGAACAAGTTTGTATAGGTATTTCAACGATGCCCAGAACTGAGCTAAACGTTGTATGTCTCCAACTCCTAAAAATAACTTCATGCCCCATCTCCCTTACATCCATCTAGTAAGGATCACATAATTCCTAACAAAGTTTTGACACAGATTCCCAATTCGGGCATTCAGAACATGTAGCACGTTGCTGTAAGCAAGCACATTCTCATTCAAAGATGCAAGTTACTATGTAGGAACAAGTTTGAATAGGACTTTCAAAGATGCCCAGAACTGAGCTAAACTTGGTATGTGTCCAACTCCTAGAAATAACTTCATGCCCCATCTCCCTTACTTCCAGCTAGTAAGGATCACATAATTCCTAACAAAGTTTTGACACAGATTCCCAATTCGGACATTCGGAACATATAGCACGTTGCTGTAAGCAAGCACATTCTCATTCAAAGATGCAAGTTACTATGTAGGAACAAGTTTGTATAGGTATTTCAAAGATGCCCAGAACTGAGCTAAACTTGGTATTTCTCCAACTCCTAGAAATAACTTCATGCCCCATCTCCCTTACTTCCATCTAGTAAGGATCACATGATTTCTAACAAAGTTTTGTCACAGATTACCAATTCGGGCAGTCAGAACATATAGCACGTTGCTGTAAGCAAGCACATTCTCATTCAAAGTTGCAAGTTACTATGTAGGAACAAGTTTGTATAGGTATTTCAAAGATGCCCAGAAATGAGCTAAACTAGGTATGTCTCCAACTCCTAGAAATAACTGCATGCCCCAACTCCCTTACTTCCAGCTACTAAGGATCACATAATTTCTAACAAAGTTTTGACACAGATTCCCAATTCGGGCATTCAGAACATATAGCACGTTGCTGTAAGCAAGCACATTCTCATTCAAAGTTGCAAGTTACTATGTAGAAACAAGTTTGAATAGGACTTTCAAAGATGCCCAGAACTGAGCTAAACTTGGTATGTCTCCAACTCCTAGAAATAACTTCATGCCCCATCTACCTTACTTCCAGCTAGTAAGGATCACATAATTCCTAACAAAGTTTTGACACAGATTCCCAATTCGGGCATTCAGAACATATAGCACGTTGCTGTAAGCAAGCACATTCTCATTCAAAGTTGCAAGTTACTATGTGGGAACAAGTTTGTATAGGTATTTCAAAGATGCCCAGAACTGAGCTAAACGTGGTATGTCTCCAACTCCTAGAAATAACTTCATGTCCCATCTCCCTTACTTCCAGCTAGTAAGGATCACATAATTCCTAACAAAGATTTGACACAGATTCCTAATTCGGGCATTCAGAAAATATAGCACGTTGCTGTAAGCAAGCACATTCTCATTCAAAGTTGCAAGTTACTATGTAGGAACAAGTTTGTATAGGTATTTCAAAGATGCCCAGAACTGAGCTAAACGTGGTATGTCTCCAACTCCTAGGAATAACTTCATGCCCCATCTCCCTTACTTCCAGCTAGTAAGGATCACATAATTCCTAACAAAGTTTTGACACAGATTCCCAATTCGGGCATTCAGAACATATAGCACGTTGCTGTAAGCAAGCACATTCTCATTCAAAGTTGCAAGTTACTATGTAGGAACAAGTTTGTATAGGTATTTCAAAGATGCCCAGAACTGAGCTAAACTTGGTATGTTTCCAACTCCTAGAAATAACGTCATGCCCCATCTCCCTTACTTCCAGCTAGTAAGGATCACATAATTCCTAACAAAGTTTTGACACAGATTCCCAATTCGGGCATTCAGAACGTATAGCACGTTGCTGTAAGCAAGCACATTCTCATTCAAAGTTGCAAGTTACTATGTGGGAACAAGTTTGTAAAGGTATTTCAAAGATGCCCAGAACTGAGCTAAACTTGGTATGTCTCCAACTCCTAGAAATAACTTCATGCCCCATCTCCCTTACTTCCATCTAGTAAGGATCACATAATTCCTAACAAAGATTTGACACAGATTCCCAATTCGGGCATTCAGAACATATAGCACGTTGCTGTAAGCAAGCACATTCTCATTCAAAGTTGCAAGTTACTATGTAGGAAAAAGTTTGTATAGGTATTTCAAAGATGCCCAGAACTGAGCTAAACTTGGTATGTGTCCAACCTCTAGAAATAAATTCATGCCCCAACTCCCTTACTTCCACCTAGTAAGGATCACATAATTCCTAACATTTTGACACAGATTCCCAATTCGGGCATTCAGAACATATAGCACGTTGCTGTAAGCAAGCACATTCTCATTCAAAGTTGCAAGTTACTATGTAGGAACAAATTCGTATAGGTATTTCAAAGACGCCCAGAACTGAGCTAAACTTGGTATGTGTCCAACTCCTAGAAATAACTTCATGCCCCATCTCCCTTACTTCCAGCTAGTAAGGATCACATAATTCCTAACAAAGTTTTGACACAGATTCCCAATTGGGGCATTCAGAACATGTAGCACGTTGCTGTAAGCAAGCACATTCTCATTCAAAGTTGCAAGTTACTATGTAGGAACAAGTTTGTATAGGTATTTCAAAGATGCCCAGAACTGAGCTAAACGTTGTATGTCTCCAACTCCTAGAAATAACTTCATGCCCCATCTCCCTTACTTCCAACTAGTAAGGATCACATAATTCCTAACAAAGTTTTGACACAGATTCCCAATTTGGGCATTCAGAACATATAGCACGTTGCTGTAAGCAAGCACATTCTCATTCAAAGTTGCAAGTTACTATGTAGGAACAAGTTTGTATGGGACTTTCAAAGATGCCCAGAACTGAGCTAAACTTGGTATGTCTCCAACTCCTAGAAATAACTTCATGCCCCATCTCCCTTACTTCCAGCTAGTAAGGATCACATAATTCCTAACAAAGTTTTGACACAGATTCCCAATTCGGACATTCGGAACATATAGCACGTTGCTGTAAGAAAGCACATTCTCATTCAAAGTTGCAAGTTACTATGTAGGAACAAGTTTGTATAGGTATTTCAAAGATGCCCAGAACTGAGCTAAACGTTGTATGTCTCCAACTCCTAGAAATAACTTCATGCCTCATCTCCCTTACTTCCAGCTAGTAAGGATCACATAATTCCTAACAAAGTTTTGACACAGATTCCCAATTCGGGCATTCAGAACATATAGCACGTTGCTGTAAGCAAGCAAATTCTCATTCAAAGTTGCAAGTTACTATGTAGGAACAAGTTTGTATAGGTATTTCAAAGATGCCCAGAACTGAGCTAAACGTTGTATGTCTCCAACTCCTAGAAATAACGTCATGCCCCATCTCCCCTACTTTCAGCTAGTAACGATCACATAATTCCTAACAAAGATTTGACACAGATTCCCAATTCGGGGATTCAGAACATATAGCACGTTGCTGTAAGCAAGCACATTCTCATTCAAAGTTGCAAGTTACTATGTAGGAACAAGTTTGTATAGGTATTTGAAAGATGCCCAGAACTGAGCTAAACGTTGTATGTCTCCAACTCCTAGAAATAACTTCATGCCCCATCTCCTTTACTTCCATCTAGTAAGGATCACATAATTTCTAACAAAGATTTGATACAAATTCCCAATTCGGGCATTCAGAATATATAGCACGTTGCTGTAAGCAAGCACATTCTCATTCAAAGTTGCAAGTTACTATGTAGGAACAAGTTTGTAAAGGTATTTCAAAGATGCCCAGAACTGAGGTAAACTTGGTATGTGTCCAACTCCTAGAAATAACTTCAGGGCCCATCTCCCTTACTTCCAGCTAGTAAGGATCACATAATTCCTAACAAAGTTTTGACACAGATTCCCAATTCTGACATTCGGAACGTATAGCACGTTGCTGTAAGCAAGCACATTCTCATTCAAAGATGCAAGTTACTATGTAGGAACAAGTTTGTATAGGTATTTCAAAGATGCCCAGAACTGAGCTAAACTTGGTATGTCTCCAACTCCTAGAAATAACTTCATGCCCCATCTCCCTTACTTCCATCTAGTAAGGATCACATGATTTCTAACAAAGTTTTGACACAGATTACCAATTCGGGCAGTCAGAACATATAGCACGTTGCTGTAAGCAAGCGCATTCTCATTCAAAGTTGCAAGTTACTATGTGGGAACAAGTTTGTAAAGGTATTTCAAAGATGCCCAGAACTGAGCTAAACGTTGTATGTCTCCAACTCCTAGAAATAACTTCATGCCCCATCTCCCTTACTTCCAGCTAGTAAGGATCACATAATTCCTAACAAAGTTTTGACACAGATTCCAAATTCGGGCATTCAGAACATATAGCACGTTGCTGTAAGCAAGCACATTCTCATTCAAAGTTGCAAGTTACTATGTAGGAACAAGTTTGTATAGGTATTTCAAAGATGCCCAGAACTGAGCTAAACGTTGTATGTCTCCAACTCCTAGAAAGAACTTCATGCCCCATCTCCCTTACTTCCAGCTAGTAAGGATCACATAATTCCTAACAAAGTTTTGACACAGATTCCCAATTCGGGCATTCAGAACATATAGCACGTTGCTGTAAGCAAGCACATTCTCATTCAAAGTTGCAAGTTACTATGTAGGAACAAGTTTGTATGGGACTTTCAAAGATGCCCAGAACTGAGCTAAACTTGGTATGTCTCCAACTCCTAGAAATAACTTCATGCCCCATCTCCCTTACTTCCAGCTAGTAAGGATCACATAATTCCTAACAAAGTTTTGACACAGATTCCCAATTCGGGCATTCAGAACATATAGCACGTTGCTGTAAGCAAGCACATTCTCATTCAAAGTTGCAAGTTACTATGTAGGAACATGTTTGTATAGGTATTTCAAAGATGCCCAGAACTGAGCTAAACTTGGTATGTCTCCAACTCCTAGAAATAACTTCATGCCCCATCTCCCTTACTTCCAGCTAGTAAGGATCACATAATTCCTAACAAAGTTTTGACACAGATTCCCAATTCGGGCATTCAGAACATATAGCACGTTGCTGTAAGCAAGCACATTCTCATTCAAAGTTGCAATTTACTATGAAGGAACAAGTTTGTATAGGTATTTCAAAGATATCCCGAACGGTGATAAACTTTGTATGTCTCCAACTCCTAGAAATAACTTCATGCCCCATCTCCCTTACTTCCAGCTAGTAAGGATCACATAATTCCTAACAAAGTTTTGACACAGATTCCCAATTCGGGCATTCAGAACATATAGCACGTTGTTGTAAGCAAGCACATTCTCATTCAAAGTTGCAAGTTACTATGTAGGAACATGTTTGTATAGGTATTTCAAAGATGCCCAGAACTGTGCTAAACGTTGTATGTCTCCAACTCCTAGAAATAACTTCATGCCCCATCTCCCTTACTTCCAGCTAGTAAGGATCACATAATTCCTAACAAAGTTTTGACACAGATTCCCAATTCGGGCATTCAGAACATATAGCACGTTGCTGTAAGCAAGCACATTCTCATTCAAAGTTGCAAGTTACTATGTGGGAACAAGATTGTAAAGGTATTTCAAAGATGCCCAGAACTGAGCTAAACTTGGTATGTCTCCAACTCCTAGAAATAACTTCATGCCCCATCTCCCTTACTTCCATCTAGTAAGGATCACATAATTCCTAACAACGATTTGACACAGATTCCCAATTCGGGCATTCAGAACATATAGCACGTTGCTGTAAGCAAGCACATTCTCATTCAAAGTTGCAAGTTACTATGTAGGAAAAAGTTTGTATAGGTATTTCAAAGATGCCCAGAACTGAGCTAAACTTGGTATATGTCCAACCTCTAGAAATAACTTCATGCCCCAACTCCCTTACTTCCACCTAGTAAGGATCACATAATTCCTAACATTTTGACACAGATTCCCAATTCGGGCATTCAGAACATATAGCACGTTGCTGTAAGCAAGCACATTCTCATTCAAAGTTGCAAGTTACTATGTAGGAACAAATTCGTATAGGTATTTCAAAGACGCCCAGAACTGAGCTAAACTTGGTATGTGTCCAACTCCTAGAAATAACTTCATGCCCCATCTCCCTTACTTCCAGCTAGTAAGGATCACATAATTCCTAACAAAGTTTTGACACAGATTCCCAATTGGGGCATTCAGAACATGTAGCACGTTGCTGTAAGCAAGCACATTCTCATTCAAAGTTGCAAGTTACTATGTAGGAACAAGTTTGTATAGGTATTTCAAAGATGCCCAGAACTGAGCTAAACGTTGTATGTCTCCAACTCCTAGAAATAACTTCATGCCCCATCTCCCTTACTTCCAACTAGTAAGGATCACATAATTCCTAACAAAGTTTTGACACAGATTCCCAATTCGGGCATTCAGAACATATAGCACGTTGCTGTAAGCAAGCACATTCTCATTCAAAGTTGCAAGTTACTATGTAGGAACAAGTTTGTATGGGACTTTCAAAGATGCCCAGAACTGAGCTAAACTTGGTATGTCTCCAACTCCTAGAAATAACTTCATGCCCCATCTCCCTTACTTCCAGCTAGTAAGGATCACATAATTCCTAACAAAGTTTTGACACAGATTCCCAATTCGGACATTCGGAACATATAGCACGTTGCTGTAAGAAAGCACATTCTCATTCAAAGTTGCAAGTTACTATGTAGGAACAAGTTTGTATAGGTATTTCAAAGATGCCCAGAACTGAGCTAAACGTTGTATGTCTCCAACTCCTAGAAATAACTTCATGCCTCATCTCCCTTACTTCCAGCTAGTAAGGATCACATAATTCCTAACAAAGTTTTGACACAGATTCCCAATTCGGGCATTCAGAACATATAGCACGTTGCTGTAAGCAAGCAAATTCTCATTCAAAGTTGCAAGTTACTATGTAGGAACAAGTTTGTATAGGTATTTCAAAGATGCCCAGAACTGAGCTAAACGTTGTATGTCTCCAACTCCTAGAAATAACGTCATGCCCCATCTCCCCTACTTTCAGCTAGTAACGATCACATAATTCCTAACAAAGATTTGACACAGATTCCCAATTCGGGGATTCAGAACATATAGCACCTTGCTGTAAGCAAGCACATTCTCATTCAAAGTTGCAAGTTACTATGTAGGAACAAGTTTGTATAGGTATTTGAAAGATGCCCAGAACTGAGCTAAACGTTGTATGTCTCCAACTCCTAGAAATAACTTCATGCCCCATCTCCTTTACTTCCATCTAGTAAGGATCACATAATTTCTAACAAAGATTTGATACAAATTCCCAATTCGGGCATTCAGAATATATAGCACGTTGCTGTAAGCAAGCACATTCTCATTCAAAGTTGCAAGTTACTATGTAGGAACAAGTTTGTAAAGGTATTTCAAAGATGCCCAGAACTGAGGTAAACTTGGTATGTGTCCAACTCCTAGAAATAACTTCAGGGCCCATCTCCCTTACTTCCAGCTAGTAAGGATCACATAATTCCTAACAAAGTTTTGACACAGATTCCCAATTCTGACATTCGGAACGTATAGCACGTTGCTGTAAGCAAGCACATTCTCATTCAAAGATGCAAGTTACTATGTAGGAACAAGTTTGTATAGGTATTTCAAAGATGCCCAGAACTGAGCTAAACTTGGTATGTCTCCAACTCCTAGAAATAACTTCATGCCCCATCTCCCTTACTTCCATCTAGTAAGGATCACATGATTTCTAACAAAGTTTTGACACAGATTACCAATTCGGGCAGTCAGAACATATAGCACGTTGCTGTAAGCAAGCGCATTCTCATTCAAAGTTGCAAGTTACTATGTGGGAACAAGTTTGTAAAGGTATTTCAAAGATGCCCAGAACTGAGCTAAACGTTGTATGTCTCCAACTCCTAGAAATAACTTCATGCCCCATCTCCCTTACTTCCAGCTAGTAAGGATCACATAATTCCTAACAAAGTTTTGACACAGATTCCAAATTCGGGCATTCAGAACATATAGCACGTTGCTGTAAGCAAGCACATTCTCATTCAAAGTTGCAAGTTACTATGTAGGAACAAGTTTGTATAGGTATTTCAAAGATGCCCAGAACTGAGCTAAACGTTGTATGTCTCCAACTCCTAGAAAGAACTTCATGCCCCATCTCCCTTACTTCCAGCTAGTAAGGATCACATAATTCCTAACAAAGTTTTGACACAGATTCCCAATTCGGGCATTCAGAACATATAGCACGTTGCTGTAAGCAAGCACATTCTCATTCAAAGTTGCAAGTTACTATGTAGGAACAAGTTTGTATGGGACTTTCAAAGATGCCCAGAACTGAGCTAAACTTGGTATGTCTCCAACTCCTAGAAATAACTTCATGCCCCATCTCCCTTACTTCCAGCTAGTAAGGATCACATAATTCCTAACAAAGTTTTGACACAGATTCCCAATTCGGGCATTCAGAACATATAGCACGTTGCTGTAAGCAAGCACATTCTCATTCAAAGTTGCAAGTTACTATGTAGGAACATGTTTGTATAGGTATTTCAAAGATGCCCAGAACTGAGCTAAACTTGGTATGTCTCCAACTCCTAGAAATAACTTCATGCCCCATCTCCCTTACTTCCAGCTAGTAAGGATCACATAATTCCTAACAAAGTTTTGACACAGATTCCCAATTCGGGCATTCAGAACATATAGCACGTTGCTGTAAGCAAGCACATTCTCATTCAAAGTTGCAATTTACTATGAAGGAACAAGTTTGTATAGGTATTTCAAAGATATCCCGAACGGTGATAAACTTTGTATGTCTCCAACTCCTAGAAATAACTTCATGCCCCATCTCCCTTACTTCCAGCTAGTAAGGATCACATAATTCCTAACAAAGTTTTGACACAGATTCCCAATTCGGGCATTCAGAACATATAGCACGTTGTTGTAAGCAAGCACATTCTCATTCAAAGTTGCAAGTTACTATGTAGGAACAAGTTTGTATAGGTATTTCAAAGATGCCCAGAACTGTGCTAAACGTTGTATGTCTCCAACTCCTAGAAATAACTTCATGCCCCATCTCCCTTACTTCCAGCTAGTAAGGATCACATAATTCCTAACAAAGTTTTGACACAGATTCCCAATTCGGGCATTCAGAACATATAGCACGTTGCTGTAAGCAAGCACATTCTCATTCAAAGTTGCAAGTTACTATGTAGGAACAAGTTTGTATAGGTATTTGAAAGATGCCCAGAACTGAGCTAAACGTTGTATGTCTCCAACTCCTAGAAATAACTTCATGCCCCATCTCCTTTACTTCCATCTAGTAAGGATCACATAATTTCTAACAAAGATTTGATACAAATTCCCAATTCGGGCATTCAGAATATATAGCACGTTGCTGTAAGCAAGCACATTCTCATTCAAAGTTGCAAGTTACTATGTAGGAACAAGTTTGTAAAGGTATTTCAAAGATGCCCAGAACTGAGGTAAACTTGGTATGTGTCCAACTCCTAGAAATAACTTCATGGCCCATCTCCCTTACTTCCAGCTAGTAAGGATCACATAATTCCTAACAAAGTTTTGACACAGATTCCCAATTCGGGCATTCAGAACATATAGCACGTTGCTGTAAGCAAGCACATTCTCATTCAAAGTTGCAAGTTACTATGTGGGAACAAGTATGTATAGGTATTTCAAAGATGCCCAGAACTGAGCTAAACGTGGTATGTCTCCAACTCCTAGAAATAACTTCATGCCACATCTCCCTTACTTCCAGCTAGTAAGGATCACATAATTCCTAACAAAGTTTTGACACAGATTCCCAATTCGGGCATTCAGAACATATAGCACGTTGCTGTAAGCAAGCACATTCTCATTCAAAGTTGCAAGTTACTATGTAGGAACAAGTTTGTATAGGTATTTCAAAGATGCCCAGAACTGAGCTAAACGTGGTATGTCTCCAACTCCTAGAAATAACTTCATGCCCCATCTCCCTTACTTCCAGCTAGTAAGGATCACATAATTCCTAACAAAGTTTTGACACAGATTCCCAATTCGGGCATTCAGAACATATAGCACCTTGCTGTAAGCAAGCACATTCTCATTCAAAGTTGCAAGTTACTATGTAGGAACAAGTTTGTATAGGTATTTCAAAGATGCCCAGAACTGAGCTAAACTTGGTATGTCTCCAACTCCTAGAAATAACGTCATGCCCCATCTCCCTTACTTCCAGCTAGTAAGGATCACATAATTCCTAACAAAATTTTGACACAGATTCCCAATTCTGGCATTCAGAACATATAGCACGTTGCTGTAAGCAAGCACATTCTCATTCAAAGTTGCAAGTTACTATGTGGGAACAAGATTGTAAAGGTATTTCAAAGATGCCCAGAACTGAGCTAAACTTGGTATGTCTCCAACTCCTAGAAATAACTTCATGCCCCATCTCCCTTACTTCCATCTAGTAAGGATCACATAATTCCTAACAACGATTTGACACAGATTCCCAATTCGGGCATTCAGAACATATAGCACGTTGCTGTAAGCAAGCACATTCTCATTCAAAGTTGCAAGTTACTATGTAGGAAAAAGTTTGTATAGGTATTTCAAAGATGCCCAGAACTGAGCTAAACTTGGTATATGTCCAACCTCTAGAAATAACTTCATGCCCCAACTCCCTTACTTCCACCTAGTAAGGATCACATAATTCCTAACATTTTGACACAGATTCCCAATTCGGGCATTCAGAACATATAGCACGTTGCTGTAAGCAAGCACATTCTCATTCAAAGTTGCAAGTTACTATGTAGGAACAAATTCGTATAGGTATTTCAAAGACGCCCAGAACTGAGCTAAACTTGGTATGTATCCAACTCCTAGAAATAACTTTATGCCCCATCTCCCTTAATTCCAGCTAGTAAGGATCACATAATTCCTAACAAAGTTTTGACACAGATTCCCAATTGGGGCATTCAGAACATGTAGCACGTTGCTGTAAGCAAGCACATTCTCATTCAAAGTTGAAAGTTACCGTGTAGGAACAAGTTTGTAAAGGTATTTCAAAGATGCCCAGAACTGAGCTAAACTTGGTATGTCTCCAACTCCTAGAAATAACTTCATGCCCCATCTCCCTTACTTCCAGCTAGTAAGGATCACATAATTCCTAACAAAGTTTTGACACAGATTCCCAATTCGGGCATTCAGAACATATAGCACGTTGCTGTAAGCAAGCACATTCTCATTCAAAGTTGCAAGTTACTATGTAGGAACAAGTTTGTATAGGTATTTCAAAGATGCCCAGAACTGAGCTAAACTTGGTATGTCTCCAACTCCTAGAAATAACTTCATGCCCCATCTCCCTTACTTCCATCTAGTAAGGATCACATAATTCCTAACAAAGTTTTGACACAGATTCCCAATTCGGGCATTCAGAACATGTGGCACGTTGCTGTAAGCAAGCACATTCAATTCAAATTTGCAAGTTACTATGTAGGAACAAGTTTGTATAGGTATTTCAAAGATGCCCAGAACTGACCTAAACTCGGTATGTCTCCAACTCCTAGAAAAAACTTCATGCCCCATCTCTCTTACTTCCATCTAGTAAGGATCACATAATTCCTAACAAAGTTTTGACACAGATTCCCAATTCGCGCATTCAGAACCTATAGCACGTTGCTGTAAGCAAGCACATTCTCATTCAAAGTTGAAAGTTACCATGTAGGAGCAAGTTTGTAAAGGTATTTCAAAGATGCCCAGAACTGAGCTAAACCTGGTATGTCTCCAACTCCTAGAAATAACTTCATGCCCCATCTCCCTTACTTCCATCTAGTAAGGATCACATAATCTCTAACAAAGTTTTGAGACAGATTCCCAATTCGGGCATTCAGAACATATAGCACGTTGCTGTAAGCAAGCACATTCTCATTCAAAGTTGCAAGTTACTATGTAGGAACAAGTTTGTATAGGTATTTCAAAGATGCCCAGAACTGAGCTAAACTTGGTATGTGTCCAACTCCTAGAAATAACTTCATGCCCCATCTCCCTTACTTCCAGCTAGTAAGGATCACATAATTCGTAACAAATTTTTGAAACAGATTCCCAATTCGGGCATTCAGAACATGTAGCACGTTGCTGTAAGCAAGCACATTCTCATTCAAAGTTGCAAGTTACTATGTAGGAACAATTTTGTAAAGGTATTTCAAAGATGCCCAGAACTGAGCTAAACGTTGTATATCTTCAACTCCTAGAAATAACTTCATGCCCCATCTCCCTTACTTCCAGCTAGTAAGGATCACATAATTCCGAACAAATTTTGACACAGATTCCCAATTCGGGCATTCAGAACATGTAGCACGTTGCTGTAAGCAAGCACATTCAATTCAAAGTTGCAAGTTACTATGTAGGAACAAGTTTCTATAGGTGTTTCAAAGATGCCCAGAACTGAGCTAAACGTTGTATGTCTCCAACTCCTAGAAATAACTTCATGCCCCATCTCCCTTACTTCCATCTAGTAAGGATCACGTAATTTCTAACAAAGTTTTGACACAGATTCCCAATTCGGGCATTCAGAACATATAGCACGTTGCTGTAAGCAAGCACATTCTCATTCAAAGTTGCAAGTTACCGTGTAGGAACAAGTTTGTAAAGGTATTTCAAAGATGCCCAGAACTGAGCTAAACTTGGTATGTCTCCAACTCCTAGAAATAACTTCATGCCCCAACTCCCTTACTTCCAGCTAGTAAGGATCACATAATTCCTAACAAAGTTTTGACACAGATTCCCAATTCGGGCATTCAGAACATATAGCACGTTGCTGTAAGCAAGCACATTCTCATTCAAAGTTGCAAGTTACTATGTAGGAACAAGTTTGTATAGGTATTTCAAAGATGCCCAGAACTGAGCTAAACTTGGTATGTCTCCAACTCCTAGAAATAACTCATGCCCCATATCCCTTACTTCCAACTAGGAAGGATCACATAATTCCTAACAAAGTTTTGACACAGATTCCCAATTCGGGCATTAAGAACATGTAGCACGTTGCTGTAAGCAAGCACATTCTCATTCAAAGTTGCAAGTTACTATGTAGGAACAAGTTTGTATAGGTATTTCAAAGATGCCCAGAACTGAGCGAAACGTTTTATGTCTCCAACTCCTAGAAATAACATCATGCCCCATCTCCCTTACTTCCATCTAGTAAGGATCACATAATTTCTAACAAAGTTTTAACATAGATTCCCAATTCGGGCATTCAGAACATATAGCACGTTGCTGGAAGCAAGCACATTCTCATTCAAAGTTGCAAGTTACTATGTAGGAACAAGTTTGTATAGGTATTTCAAAGATGCCCAGAACTGAGCTAAACTTGGTATGTGTCCAACTCCTAGAAATAACTTCATGCCCCATCTCCCTTACTTCCAGCTAGTAAGGATCACATAATTCCTAACAAAGTTTTGACACAGATTCCCAATTCGGGCATTCAGAACATGTAGCACGTTGCTGTAAACAAGCACATTCTCATTCAAAGTTGCAACTTACTATGTAGGAACAAGTTTGTAAAGGTATTTCAAAGATGCCCAGAACTGAGCTAAACGTTGTATGTCTCCAACTCCTAGAAATAACTTCATGCCCCATCTCCCTTACTTGCAGCTAGTAAGGATCACATAATTCCTAACAAAGTTTTGACACAGATTCCCAATTCGGGCATTCAGAACATGTAGCACGTTGCTGTAAGCAAGCACATTCAATTCAAAGTTGCAAGTTACTATGTAGGAACAAGTTTCTATAGGTGTTTCAAAGATGCCCAGAACTGAGCTAAACTTGGTATGTCTCCAACTCCTAGAAATAACTTCATGCCCCATCTCCCTTACTTCCAGCTAGTAAGGATCACATAATTCCTAACAAAGTTTTGACACAGATTCCCAATTCGGGCATTCAGAACATATAGCACGTTGCTGTAAGCAAGCACATTCTCATTCAAAGTTGCAAGTTACTATGTAGGAACAAGTTTGTATAGGTATTTCAAAGATGCCCAGAACTGAGCTAAACGTGGTATGTCTCCAACTCCTAGAAATAACTTCATGCTCCATCTCCCTTACTTCCAGCTAATGAGGATCACATAATTTCTAACAAAGTTTTGACACAGATTCCCAATTTGGTCATTCAGAACATATAGCACGTTGATGTAAGCAAGCACATTCTCATTCAAAGGTGTAAGTTACTATGTAGGAACAAGTTTGTATAGGTATTTCAAAGATGCCCAGAACTGAGCTAAACGTTGTATGTCTCCAACTCCTAGAAATAACTTTATGCCCCATCACCCTTACTTCCAGCTAGTAAGGATCACATAATTCCTAACAAAGATTTGACACAGATTCCCAATTCGGGCATTCAGAACATGTAGCACGTTGCTGTAAGCAAGCACATTCTCATTCAAAGTTGCAAGTTAATATGTAGGAACAAGTTTGTATAGGACGTTCAAAGATTCCCAGAACTGAACTAAACTTGGTATGTCTCCAGCTCCTAGAAATATCTTCATGCCCCATCTCCCTTACTTCCATCTAGTAAGGATCACATAATTTCTAACAAAGTTTTGACAGAGATTCCCAATTCGGGCATTCAGAACATATAGCACGTTGCTGTAAGCAAGCACATTCTCATTCAAAGTTGCAAGTTACTATGTAGGAACAAGTTTGTAAAGGTATTTCAAAGATGCCCAGAACTGAGCTACACGTTGTATGTCTCCAACTCCTAGAAATAACTTCATGCCTCATCACACTTACTTCCAGCTAGTAAGGATCACATAATTCCTAACAAAGTTTTGACACAGATTCCCAATTCGGGCATTCATAACATATAGCACGTTGCTGTAAGCAAGCACATTCTCATTCAAATTTGCAAGTTACTATGTAGCAACAAGTTTGTATAGGTGTTTCAAAGATGCCCAGTACTGAGCTAACTTGGTATGTGTCCAACCTCTAGAAATAACTTAAGGCCCAACTCCCTTATTTCCATCTAGTAAGGATCACAGAATTCCTAACAAAGTTTTGACACAGATTCCCAATTCGGGCATTCAGAACATATAGCAGGTTGCTGTAAGCAAGCACATTCTCATTCAAAGTTGCAAGTTACTATGTAGGAACAAGTTTGTATAGGTATTTCAAAGATGCACAGAACTGAGCTAAACTTGGTATGTCTCCAACTCCTAGAAATAACTTCATGCCCCATCTCACTTACTTCCAGCTAGTAAGGATCACATAATTCCTAACAAAGTTTTGACACAGATTCCCAATTCGGGCATTCAGAACATATAGCACGTTGCTGTAAGCAAGCACATTCTCATTCAAAGTTGCAAGTTACTATGTAGGAACAAGTTTGTATAGGTATTTCAAAGATGCCCAGAACTGAGCTAAACGTTATATGTCTCCAACTCCTAGAAATAACATCATGCCCAATCTCACTTACTTCCAGCTAGTAAGGATCACATAATTCCTAACAAAGTTTTGACACAGATTCCCAATTCGGGAATTCAGAACATATAGCACGTTGCTGTAAGCAAGCACATTCTCATTCAAAGTTGCAAGTTACTATGTAGGAACAAGTTTGTATAGGTATTTCAAAGATGCCCAGAACTGAGCTAAACTTGGTATGTGTCCAACTCCTAGAAATAACTTCATGCCCCATCTCCCTTACTTCCAGCTAGTAAGGATCACATAATTTTTAACAAAATTTTGAGACAGATTCCCAATTCGGGCATTCAGAACATATAGCACGTTGCTGTAAGCAAGCACATTCTCATTCAAAGATGCAAGTTACTATGTAGGAACAAGTTTGTATAGGTATTTCAAAGATGCCCAGAACTGTGCTAAACTTGGTATGTGTCCAACTCCTAGAAATACCTTCATGCGCCAACTCCCTTACTTTCAGCTAGTAAGGATCACATAATTCCTAATAAATTTTGACACAGATTCCCAATTCGGGCATTCAGAACATATAGCACGTTGCTGTAAGCAAGCACATTCTCATTCAAAGTTGCAAGTTACTATGTAGGAACAAGTTTGTATAGGTATTTCAAAGATGCCCAGAACTGAGCTAAACTTGGTATGTGTCCAACTCCTAGAAATAACTTCATGCCCCATCTCACTTACTTCCCGCAAGTAAGGATCACATAATTCCTAACAAAGTTTTGACACAGATTCCCAATTCGGGCATTCAGAACATGTAGCACGTTGCTGTAAGCAAGCACATTCTCATTCAAAGTTGCAAGTTAATATGTAGGAACAAGTTTGTATAGGTATTTCAAAGATGCCCAGAACTGAGCTAAACGTTGTATGTCTCCAACTCCTAGAAATAACTTCATGCCCCATCTCGCTTACTTCCATCTAGTAAGGATCACAAAATTTCTAACAAAGATTTGATACAAATTCCCAATTCGAGCATACAGAACATATAGCACGTTGCTGTAAGCAAGCACATTCTCATTCAAAGTTGCAAGTTACTATGTAGGAACATGTTTGTATAGGTATTTCAAAGATGCCCAGAACTGAGCTAAACTTGGTATGTCTCCAACTCCTAGAAATAACTCATGCCCCATATCCCTTACTTCCAGCTAGTAAGGATCACATAATTCCTAACAAATTTTTGACACAGATTCCCAATTCGGGCATTCAGAACATGTAGCACGTTGCTGTAAGCAAGCACATTCTCATTCAAAGTTGCAAGTTACTATGTAGGAACATGTTTGTATAGGTATTTCAAAGATGCCCAGAACTGAGCTAAACTTGGTATGTCTCCAACTCCTAGAAATAACTGATGCCCCATATCCCTTACTTCCAGCTAGTAAGGATCACATAATTCCTAACAAAGTTTTGACACAGATTCCCAATTCGGGCATTCAGAACATGTAGCACGTTGCTGTAAGCAAGCACATTCTCATTCAAAGTTGCAAGTTACTATGTAGGAACAAGTTTCTATAGGTATTTCAAAGATGCCCAGAACTGAGCGAAACATTGTATGTCTCCAACTCCTAGAAATAACTTCATGCCCCATCTCCCTTACTTCCATCTGGTAAGGATCACATAATTTCTAACAAAGTTTTAACATAGATTCCCAATTCGGGCATTCAGAACATATAGCACGTTGCTGTAAGCAAGCACATTCTCATTCAAAGTTGCAAGTTACTATGTAGGAACAAGTTTGTATAGGTATTTCAAAGATGCCCAGAACTGAGCTAAACTTGGTATGTCTCCAACTCCTAGAAATAACTCATGCCCCATATCCCTTACTTCCAGCTAGTAAGGATCACATAATTCCTAACAAAGTTTTGACACAGATTCCCAATTCGGGCATTCAGAACATGTAGCACGTTGCTGTAAGCAAGCACATTCTCATTCAAAGTTGCAAGTTACTATGTAGGAACAAGTTTGTATAGGTATTTCAAAGATGCCCAGAACTGAGCGAAACATTGTATGTCTCCAACTCCTAGAAATAACTTCATGCCCCATCTCCCTTACTTCCATCTAGTAAGGATCACATAATTTCTAACAAAGTTTTAACATAGATTCCCAATTCGGGCATTCAGAACATATAGCACGTTGCTGTAAGCAAGCACATTCTCATTCAAAGTTGCAAGTTACTATGTAGGAACAAGTTTGTATAGGTATTTCAAAGATGCCCAGAACTGAGCTAAACGTGGTATGTCTCCAACTCCTAGATATAACTTCATGCTCCATCTCCCTTAGTTCCAGCTAGTAAGGATCACATAATTTCTAACAAAGTTTTGACACAGATTCCCAATTCGGGCATTCAGAACATATAGCACGTTGATGTAAGCAAGCACATTCTCATTCAAAGTTGCAAGTTACTATGTAGGAACATGTTTGTATAGGTATTTCAAAGATGCCCAGAACTGAGCTAAACTTGGTATGTCTCCAACTCCTAGAAATAACTCATGCCCCATATCCCTTACTTCCAGCTATTAAGGATCACATAATTCCTAACAAAGTTTTGACACAGATTCCCAATTCGGGCATTCAGAACATGTAGCACGTTGCTGTAAGCAAGCACATTCTCATTCAAATTTGCTAGTTACTATGTAAGAACAAGTTTGTATAGGTATTTCAAAGATGCCCAGAACTGAGCGAAACATTGTATGTCTCCAACTCCTAGAAATAACTTCATGCCCCATCTCCCTTACTTCCATCTAGTAAGGATCACATAATTTCTAACAAAGTTTTAACATAGATTCCCAATTCGGGCATTCAGAACATATAGCACGTTGCTGTAAGCAAGCACATTCTCATTCAAAGTTGCAAGTTACTATGTAGGAACAAGTTTGTATAGGTATTTCAAAGATGCCCAGAACTGAGCTAAACTTGGTATGTCTCCAACTCCTAGAAATAACTCATGCCCCATATGCCTTACTTCCAGCTAGTAAGGATCACATAATTCCTAACAAAGTTTTGACCCAGATTCCCAATTCGGGCATTCAGAACATGTAGCACGTTGCTGTAAGCAAGCACATTCTCATTCAAAGTTGCAAGTTACTATGTAGGAACAAGTTTGTATAGGTATTTCAAAGATGCCCAGAACTGAGCTAAACTTGGTATGTCTCCAACTCCTAGAAATAACTTCATGCCCCATCTCCCTTACTTCCATCTAGTAAGGATCACATAATTTCTAACAAAGTTTTAACATAGATTCCCAATTCGGGCATTCAGAACATATAGCACGTTGCTGTAAGCAAGCACATTCTCATTCAAAGTTGCAAGTTACTATGTAGGAACATGTTTGTATAGGTATTTCAAAGATGCCCAGAACTCAGCTAAACGTTGTATGTCTCCAACTCCTAGAAATAACTTCATGCCCCATCTCCCTTACTTCCATCTAGTAAGGATCACATAATTTCTAACAAAGTTTTGACACAGATTCCCAATTCGGGCATTCAGAACATATAGCACGTTGCTGTAAGCAAGCACATTCTCATTCAAAGTTGCAAGTTACCATGTAGGAACAAGTTTGTAAAGGTATTTCAAAGATGCCCAGAACTGAGCTAAACTTGGTATGTCTCCAACTCCTAGAAATAACTTCATGCCCCATCTCCCTTACTACCAGCTAGTAAGGATCACATAATTCCTAACAAAGTTTTGACACAGATTCCCAATTCGGGCATTCAGAACATATAGCACGTTGCTGTAAGCAAGCACATTCTCATTCAAAGTTGTAAGTTACTATGTAGGAACAAGTTTGTATAGGTATTTCAAAGATGCCCAGAACTGAGCTAAACTTGGTATGTCTCCAACTCCTAGAAATAACTTCATGCCCCATCTCCCTTACTTCCAGCTAGTAAGGATCACATAATTCCTAACAAAGTTTTGACACAGATTCCCAATTCGGGCATTCAGAATATGTAGCACGTTGCTGTAAGCAAGCACATTCTCATTCAAAGTTGCAAGTTACTATGTAGGAACAAGTTTGTATAGGTATTTCAAAGATGCCCAGAACTGAGTGAAACGTTGTATGTCTCCAACTCCTAGAAATAACTTCATGCCCCATCTCCCTTACTTTCATCTAGTAAGGATCACATAATATCTAACAAAGTTTTAACATAGATTCCCAATTCGGGCATTCAGAACATATAGCACGTTGCTGTAAGCAAGCACATTCTCATTCAAAGTTGCAAGTTACTATGTAGGAACAAGTTTGTATAGGTATTTCAAAGATGCCCAGAACTGAGCTAAACGTTGTATGTCTCCAACTCCTAGAAATATCTTCATGCCCCATCTCCCTTACTTCCAGCTAGTAAGGATCACATAATTCCTAACAAAGATTTGACACAGATTCCCAATTCGGGCAATCAGAACATATAGCACGTTGCTCTAAGCAAGCACATTCTCATTCAAAGTTGCAAGTTACTATGTAGGAAAAAGTTTGTATAGGTATTTCAAAGATGCCCAGAACTGAGCTAAACTTGGTATGTGTCCAACCTCTAGAAATAAATTCATGCCCCAACTCCCTTACTTCCAGCTAGTAAGGATCACATAATTCCTAACAAAGTTTTGACACAGATTCCCAATTCGGGCATTCAGAACATATAGCAAGTTGCTGTAAGCAAGCATATTCTCATTCAAAGTTGCAAGTTACTATGTAGGAACAAGTGTGTATAGGTATTTCAAAGATGCCCAGAACTGAGCTAAACATTGTATGTCTCCAACTCCTAGAAATAACTTCATGCCCCATCTCCCTTACTTCCAGCTAGTAAGGATCACATAATTCCTAACAAAGTTTTGACACAGATTCCCAATTCGGGCATTCAGAACATGTAGCACGTTGCTGTAAGCAAGCACATTCTCATTCAAAGTTGCAAGTTACTATGTAGGAACAAGTTTGTATAGGTATTTCAAAGATGCCCAGAACTGAGCGAAACATTGTATGTCTCCAACTCCTAGAAATAACTTCATGCCCCATCTCCCTTACTTCCATCTAGTAAGGATCACATAATTTCTAACAAAGTTTTAACATAGATTCCCAATTCGGGCATTCAGAACATATAGCACGTTGCTGTAAGCAAGCACATTCTCATTCAAAGTTGCAAGTTACTATGTAGGAACAAGTTTGTATAGGTATTTCAAAGATGCCCAGAACTGAGCTAAACTTGGTATGTCTCCAACTCCTAGAAATAACTCATGCCCCATATCCCTTACTTCCAGCTAGTAAGGATCACATAATTCCTAACAAAGTTTTGACCCAGATTCCCAATTCGGGCATTCAGAACATGTAGCACGTTGCTGTAAGCAAGCACATTCTCATTCAAAGTTGCAAGTTACTATGTAGGAACAAGTTTGTATAGGTATTTCAAAGATGCCCAGAACTGAGCGATACATTGTATGTCTCCAACTCCTAGAAATAACTTCATGCCCCATCTCCCTTACTTCCATCTAGTAAGGATCACATAATTTCTAACAAAGTTTTAACATAGATTCCCAATTCGGGCATTCAGAAAATATAGCACGTTGCTGTAAGCAAGCACATTCTCATTCAAAGTTGCAAGTTACTATGTAGGAACAAGTTTGTATAGGTATTTCAAAGATGCCCACAACTGAGCTAAACGTTGTATGTCTCCAACTCCTAGAAATAACTCATGCCCCATATCCCTTACTTCCAGCTAGTAAGGATCACATAATTCCTAACAAAGTTTTGACACAGATTCCCAATTCGGGCATTCAGAACATGTAGCACGTTGCTGTAAGCAAGCACATTCAATTCAAAGTTGCAAGTTACTATGTAGGAACAAGTTTGTATAGGTATTTCAAAGATGCCCAGAACTGAGCTAAACTTGGTATGTCTCCAACTCCTAGAAATAACTTCATGCCCCATCTCCCTTACTTCCAGCTAGTAAGGATCACATAATTCCTAACAAAGTTTTGACACAGATTCCCAATTCGGGCATTTAGAATATGTAGCACGTTGCTGTAAGCAAGCACATTCTCATTCAAAGTTGCAAGTTACTATGTAGGAACAAGTTTGTATAGGTATTTCAAAGATGCCCAGAACTGAGTGAAACGTTGTATGTCTCCAACTCCTAGAAATAACTTCATGCCCCATCTCCCTTACTTTCATCTAGTAAGGATCACATAATATCTAACAAAGTTTTAACATAGATTCCCAATTCGGGCATTCAGAACATATAGCACGTTGCTGTAAGCAAGCACATTCTCATTCAAAGTTGCAAGTTACTATGTAGGAACAAGTTTGTATAGGTATTTCAAAGATGCCCAGAACTGAGCTAAAAGTTGTATGTCTCCAACTCCTAGAAATAACTTCATGCCCCATCACCCTTACTTCCAGCTAGTAAGGATCACATAATTCCTAACAAAGATTTGACACAGATTCCCAATTCGGGCATTCAGAACATATAGCACGTTGCTCTAAGCAAGCACATTCTCATTCAAAGTTGCAAGTTACTATGTAGGAACAAGTTTGTATAGGTATTTCAAAGATGCCCAGAACTGAGCTAAACTTGGTATGTGTCCAACCTCTAGAAATAACTTCATGCCCCAACTCCCTTACTTCCAGCTAGTAAGGATCACATAATTCCTAACAAAGTATTGACACAGATTCCCAATTCGGGCATTCAGAACATATAGCAAGTTGCTGTAAGCAAGCACATTCTCATTCAAAGTTGCAAGTTACTATGTAGGAACAAGTTTGTAAAGGTATTTCAAAGATGCCCAGAACTGAGCTAAACGTTGTATGTCTCCAACTCCTAGAAATAACTTCATGCCCCATCACACTTACTTCCAGCTAGTAAGGATCACATAATTCCTAACAAAGTTTTGACACAGATTCCCAATTCGGGCATTCAGAACATGGAGCACGTTGGTGTAAGCAAGCACATTCTCATTCAAATTTGCAAGTTACTATGTAGCAACAAGTTTGTATAGGTATTTCAAAGATGCCCAGAACTGAGCTAACTTGGTATGTGTCCAACCTCTAGAAGTAACTTCATGTCCCAACTCCCTTACTTCCAGCTAGTAAGGATCACATAATTTCTAACAAAGTTATGACACAGATTCCCAATTCGGGCATTCAGAACATATAGCACGTTGCTCTAAGCAAGCACATTCTCATTCAAAGTTGCAAGTTACTATGTAGGAACAAGTTTGTAAAGGTATTTCAAAGATCCCCAGAACTGAGCTAAGCTTGGTATGTCTCCAACTCCTAGAAATGACTTCATGCCCAATCACACTTACTTCCAGCTAGTAAGGATCACATATTTCCTAAGAAAGTTTTGACACAGATTCCCAATTCGGGCATTCAGAACATATAGCACGTTGCTGTAAGCAAGCACATTCTCATTCAAAGTTGCAAGTTACTATGTAGGAACAAGTTTGTATAGGTATTTCCAAGATGCCCAGAATTGAGCAAATCTTGGTATGTCTCCAACTCCTAGTAATAACTTCATGCCCCATCTCCCTTACTTCCAGCTAGTAAGGATCACATAATTCCTAACAAAGTTTTGGCACAGATTCCCAATTCGGGCATTCAGAACATATAGCACGTTGCTGTAAGCAAGCACATTCTCATTCCAAGTGGCAAGTTACTATGTAGGAACAAGTTTGTATAGGTATTTCAAAGATGCCCAGAACTGAGCTAAACGTTGTATGTCTCCAACTCCTAGAAATAACTTCATGCCCCATCTCCCTTACTTCCAGCTAGTAAGGATCACATAATTCCTAATAAAGTTTTGACACAGATTCCCAATTCGGGCATTCAGAACATATAGCACGTTGCTGTAAGCAAGCACATTCTATTCAAAGTTGCAAGTTACTATGTAGGAACAAGTTTGTATAGGTATTTCAAAGATGCTCAGAACTGAGCTAAACGTTGTATGTCTCCAACTCCTAGAAATAACTTCATACCCCATCTCCCTTACTTCCATCTAGTAAGGATCACATAATTTCTAACAAAGTTTTGACACAGATTCCCAATTCGGGCATTCAGAAAATATAGCACGTTGCTGTAAGCAAGCACATTCTCATTCAAAGTTGCAAGTTATTATGTAGGAACAAGTTTGTATAGGTATTTCAAAGATGCCCAGAACTGAGCTAAACTTGGTATGTGTCCAACTCCTAGAAATAACTTCCTGCCCCATCTCCCTTACTTCCAGCTAGTAAGGATCACATAATTCCTAACAAAGTTTTGACACAGATTCCCAATTCGGGCATTCAGAGCATGTAGCACGTTGCTGTAAGCAAGCACATTCTCATTCAAAGTTGCATGTTACTATGTAGGAGCAAGATTGTATAGGTATTTCAAAGATGCCCAGAACTGAGCTAAACTTGGTATGTCTCCAACTCCTAGAAATAACTTCATGCCCCATCACACTTACTTCCAGCTGGTAAGGATCACATAATTTCTAGCAAAGTTTTAACATAGATTCCCAATTCGGGCATTCAGAACATATAGCACGTTGCTGTAAGCAAGCACATTCTCATTCAAAGTTGCAAGTTACTATGTAGGAACAAGTTTGTAAAGGTATTTCAAAGAAGCCCAGAACTGAGCTAAACGTTGTATGTTTCCAACTCCTAGGAATAACTTCATGCCCCATCACCCTTACTTCCAGCTAGTAAGGATCACATAATTACTAACAAAGTTTTGACACAGATTCCCAATTCGGGCATTCAGAACATATAGCACGTTGCTGTAAGCAAGCACATTCTCATTCAAAGTTGCAAGTTACTATGTAGGAACAAGTTTGTATAGGTATTTCAAAGATGCCCAGAACTGAGCTAAACGTTGTATGTCTCCAAGTCCTAGAAATCACTTCATGCCCCATCTCCCTTACTTCCAGCTAGTAAGGATCACATAATTCCTAACAAAGTTTTGACACAGATTCCCAATTCGGGCATTCAGAACATATAGCACGTTGATGTAAGCAAGCACATTCTCATTCAAAGTTGCAAGTTACTATGTAGGAACAAGTTTGTATAGGTATTTCAAAGATGCCCAGAACTGAGCTAAACTTCCTATGTGTCCAACCTCTAGAAATAACTTCATGCCCCAACTCCCTTACCTCCAGCTAGTAAGGATCACATAATTTCTAACAAAATTTTGACACAGATTCCCAATTCGGGCATTCAGAACATATAGCACGTTGCTGTAAGCAAGCACATTCTCATTCAAAGTTGCAAGTTACTATGTAGGAAGAAGTTTGTAAAGGTATTTCAAAGATGCCCAGAACTGAGCTAAGCTTGGTATGTCTCCAACTCCTAGAAATGACTTCATGCCCAATCACACTTACTTCCAGCTAGTAAGGATCACATATTTCCTAACAAAGTTTTGACACTGATTCCCAATTCGGGCATTCAGAACATATAGCACGTTGCTGTAAGCAAGCACATTCTCATTCAAAGTTGCAAGTTACTATGTAGGAACAAGTTTGTATAGGTATTTCAAAGATGCCCAGAATTGAGCTAATCTTGGTATGTCTCCAACTCCTAGTAATAACTTCATGCCCCATCTCCCTTACTTCCAGCTAGTAAGGATCACATAATTCCTAACAAAGTTTTGGCACAGATTCCCAATTCGGGCATTCAGAACATATAGCACGTTGCTGTAAGCAAGCACATTCTCATTCAAAGTTGCATGTTACTATGTAGGAACAAGTTTGTATAGGTATTTCAAAGATGCCCAGAACTGAGCTAAACGTTGTATGTCTCCAACTCCTAGAAATAACTTCATGCCCCATCTCACTTACTTCCAGCTAGTAAGGATCACATAATTCCTAACAAAGTTTTGACACAGATTCCCAATTCGGGCATTCAGAACATGTAGCACGTTGCTGTAAGCAAGCACATTCAATTCAAAGTTGCAAGTTACTATGTAGGAACAAGTTTCTATAGGTGTTTCAAAGATGCCCAGAACTGAGCTAAACGTTGTATGTCTCCAACTCCTAGAAATAACTTCTTGCCCCATCTCCCTTACTTCCATCTAGTAAGGATCACATAATTTCTAAGAAAGTTTTGACACAGATTCCCAATTCGGGCATTCAGAACATATAGCACGTTGCCGTAAGCAAGCACATTCTCATTCAAAGTTGCAAGTTACCATGTAGGAACAAGTTTGTAAAGGTATTTCAAAGATGCCCAGAACTGAGCTAAACTTGGTATGTCTCCAACTCCTAGAAATAACTTCATGCCCCATCTCCCTTACTACCAGCTAGTAAGGATCACATAATTCCTAACAAAGTTTTGACACAGATTCCCAATTCGGGCATTCAGAACATATAGCACGTTGCTGTAAGCAAGCACATTCTCATTCAAATTTGCAAGTTACTATGTAGCAACAAGTTTGTATAGGTATTTCAAAGATGCCCAGAACTGAGCTAACTTGGTATGTGTCCAACCTCTAGAAATAACTTAATGCCCCAACTCCCTTATTTCCAGCTAGTAAGGATCACATTTTTCCTAACAAAGATTTGACACAGATTCCCAATTCGGGCATTCAGAACATATAGCACGTTGCTGTAAGCAAGCACATTCTCATTCAAAGTTGCAAGTTACTATGTAGGAACAAGTTTGTATATGTATTTCAAAGATGCACAGAACTGAGCTAAACGTTGTATGTCTCCAACTCCTAGAAATAACTTCATGCCCCATCTCACTTACTTCCAGCTAGTAAGGATCACATAATTCCTAACAAAGTTTTGACGCAGATTCCCAATTCGGGCATTCAGAACATATAGCACGTTGCTGTAAGCAAGCACATTCTCATTCAAAGTTGCAAGTTATTATGTAGGAACAAGTTTGTATAGGTATTTCAAAGATGCCCAGAACTGAGGTAAACGTTATATGTCTCCAACTCCTAGAAATAACTTCATGCCCAATCTCCCTTACTTCCAGCTAATAAGGATCACATAATTCCTAACAAAGTTTTGACACAGATTCCCAATTCGGGCATTCAGAACATATATCACGTTGATGTAAGCAAGCACATTCTCATTCAAAGTTGCAAGTTACTATGTAGGAACAAGTTTGTATAGGTATTTCAAAGATGCCCAGAACTGAGCTAAACTTGGTATGTGTCCAACCTCTAGAAATAACTTCATGCCCCAACTCCCTTACTTCCAGCTAGTAAGGATCACATAATTTCTAACAAAGTTTTGACACAGATTCCCAATTCGGGCATTCAGAACATATAGCACGTTGCTGTAAGCAAGCACATTCTCATTCAAAGTTGCAAGTTACTATGTAGGAAGAAGTTTGTAAAGGTATTTCAAAGATGCCCAGAAGTGAGCTAAGCTTGGTATGTCTCCAACTCCTAGAAATGACTTCATGCCCAATCACACTTACTTCCAGCTTGTAAGGATCACATATTTCCTAACAAAGTTTTGACACAGATTCCCAATTCGGGCATTCAGAACATATAGCACGTTGCTGTAAGCAAGCACATTTTCATTCAAAGTTGTAAGGTATTATGTAGGAACAAGTTTGTATAGGTATTTCAAAGATGCCCAGAACTGAGCTAAACTGGGTATGTCTCCAACTCCTAGAAATAACTTCATGCCCCATCTCCCTTACTTCCAGCTAGTAAGGATCACATAATTCCTAACAAAGTTTTGACACAGATTCCCAATTCGGGCATTCAGAGCATGTAGCACGTTGCTGTAAGCAAGCACATTCTCATTCAAAGTTGCATGTTACTATGTAGGAGCAAGATTGTATAGGTATTTCAAAGATGCCCAGAACTGACCTAAACTTGGTATGTCTCCAACTCCTAGAAATAACTTCATGCCCCATCACTCTTACTTCCAGCTGGTAAGGATCACATAATTTCTAACAAAGTTTTAACACAGATTCCCAATTCGGGCATTCAGAACATATAGCACGTTGCTGTAAGCAAGCACATTCTAATTCAAAGTTGCAAGTTACTATGTAGGAACAAGTTTGTAAAGGTATTTCAAAGAAGCCCAGAACTGAGCTAAACGTTGTATGTTTCCAACTCCTAGGAATAACTTCATGCCCCATCTCACTTACTTCCAGCTAGTAAGGATCACATAATTCCTAACAAAGTTTTGACACAGATTCCCAATTCGGGCATTCAGAACATATAGCACGTTGCTGTAAGCAAGCACATTCTCATTCAAATTTGCAAGTTACTATGTAGCAACAAGTTTGTATAGGTATTTCAAAGATGCCCAGAACTGAGCTAACTTGGTATGTGTCCAACCTCTAGAAATAACTTAATGCCCCAACTCCCTTATTTCCAGCTAGTAAGGATCACATTTTTCCTAACAAAGATTTGACACAGATTCCCAATTCGGGCATTCAGAACATATAGCACGTTGCTGTAAGCAAGCACATTCTCATTCAAAGTTGCAAGTTACTATGTAGGAACAAGTTTGTATATGTATTTCAAAGATGCACAGAACTGAGCTAAACGTTGTATGTCTCCAACTCCTAGAAATAACTTCATGCCCCATCTCACTTACTTCCAGCTAGTAAGGATCACATAATTCCTAACAAAGTTTTGACGCAGATTCCCAATTCGTCCATTCAGAACATATAGCACGTTGCTGTAAGCAAGCACATTCTCATTCAAAGTTGCAAGTTATTATGTAGGTACAAGTTTGTATAGGTATTTCAAAGATGCCCAGAACTGAGGTAAACGTTATATGTCTCCAACTCCTAGAAATAACTTCATGCCCAATCTCCCTTACTTCCAGCTAATAAGGATCACATAATTCCTAACAAAGTTTTGACACAGATTCCCAATTCGGGCATTCAGAACATATATCACGTTGATGTAAGCAAGCACATTCTCATTCAAAGTTGCAAGTTACTATGTAGGAACAAGTTTGTATAGGTATTTCAAAGATGCCCAGAACTGAGCTAAACTTGGTATGTGTCCAACCTCTAGAAATAACTTCATGCCCCAACTCCCTTACTTCCAGCTAGTAAGGATCACATAATTTCTAACAAAGTTTTGACACAGATTCCCAATTCGGGCATTCAGAACATATAGCACGTTGCTGTAAGCAAGCACATTCTCATTCAAAGTTGCAAGTTACTATGTAGGAAGAAGTTTGTAAAGGTATTTCAAAGATGCCCAGAAGTGAGCTAAGCTTGGTATGTCTCCAACTCCTAGAAATGACTTCATGCCCAATCACACTTACTTCCAGCTTGTAAGGATCACATATTTCCTAACAAAGTTTTGACACAGATTCCCAATTCGTGCATTCAGAACATATAGCACGTTGCTGTAAGCAAGCACATTCTCATTCAAAGTTGCAAGTTACTATGTAGGAACAAGTTTGTATAGGTATTTCAAAGATGCCCAGAATTGAGCTAATCTTGGTATGTCTCCAACTCCTAGTAATAACTTCATGCCCCATCTCCCTTACTTCCAGCTAGTAAGGATCACATAATTCCTAACAAAGTTTTGGCACAGATTTCAAATTCGGGCATTCAGAACATGTAGCACGTTGCTGTAAGCAAGCACATTCTCATTCAAAGTTGCATGTTACTATGTAGGAACAAGTTTGTATAGGTATTTCAAAGATGCACAGAACTGAGCTAAACGTTGTATGTCTCCAACTCCTAGAAATAAATTCATGCCCCATCTCACTTACTTCCAGCTAGTAAGGATCACATAATTCCTAACAAAGTTTAGACACAGATTCCCAATTCGGGCATTCAGAACATATAGCACGTTGCTGTAAGCAAGCACATTCTCATTCCAAGTGGCAAGTTACTATGTAGGAACAAGTTTGTATAGGTATTTCAAAGATGCCCAGAACTGAGCTAAACCTTGTATGTCTCCAACTCCTAGAAATAACTTCATGCCCCATCTCCCTTACTTCCATCTAGTAAGGATCACATAATTCCTAACAAAGTTTTGACACAGATTCCCAATTCGGGCATTCAGAACATATAGCACGTTGCTGTAAGCAAGCACATTCTATTCAAAGTTGCAAGTTACTATGTAGGAACATGTTTGTATAGGTATTTCAAAGATGCCCAGAACTGAGGTAAACGTTGTATGTGTCCAACTCCTAGAAATAACTTCATGCCCCATCTCCCTTACTTCCATCTAGTAAGGATCACATAATTTCTAACAAAGTTTTGACACAGATTCCCAATTCGGGCATTCAGAACATATAGCACGTTGCTGTAAGCAAGCACATTCTCATTCAAAGTTGCAAGTTATTATGTAGGAACAAGTTTGTATAGGTATTTCAAAGATGCCCAGAACTGAGCTAAACTTGGTATGTCTCCAACTCCTAGAAATAACTTCATGCCCAATCTCCCTTACTTCCAGCTAGTAAGGATCACATAATTCCTAACAATGTTTTGACACAGATTCCCAATTCGGGCATTCAGAGCATGTAGCACGTTGCTGTAAGCAAGCACATTCTCATTCAAAGTTGCATGTTACTATGTAGGAGCAAGATTGTATAGGTATTGCAAAGATGCCCAGAACTGAGCTAAACTTGGTATGTGTCCAACCTGTAGAAATAACTTCATGCCCCACTCCCTTACTTCCAGCTAGTAAGTATCACATAATTCCTAACAAAGTTTTGACACAGATTCCCAATTCGGGCATTCAGAACATATAGCAAGTTGCTGTAAGCAAGCATATTCTCATTCAAAGTGGCAAGTTACTATGTAGGAACAAGTTTGTATAGGTATTTCAAAGATGCCCAGAACTGAGCTAAACCTTGTATGTCTCCAACTCCTAGAAATAACTTCATGCCCCATCTCCCTTACTTCCATCTAGTAAGGATCACATAATTCTTAACAAAGTTTTGACACAGATTCCCAATTCGGGCATTCAGAACATATAGCACGTTGCTGTAAGCAAGCACATTCTATTCAAAGTTGCAAGTTACTATGTAGGAACAAGTTTGTATAGGTATTTCAAAGATGCCCAGAACTGAGGTAAACGTTGTATGTCTCCAACTCCTAGAAATAACTTCATGCCCCATCTCCCTTACTTCCATCTAGTAAGGATCACATAATTTCTAACAAAGTTTTGACACAGATTCCCAATTCGGGCATTCAGAACATATAGCACGTTGCTGTAAGCAAGCACATTCTCATTCAAAGTTGCAAGTTATTATGTAGGAACAAGTTTGTATAGGTATTTCAAAGATGCCCAGAACTGAGCTAAACTTGGTATGTCTCCAACTCCTAGAAATAACTTCATGCCCCATCTCCCTTACTTCCAGCTAGTAAGGATCACATAATTCCTAACAAAGTTTTGACACAGATTCCCAATTCGGGCCTTCAGAGCATGTAGCACGTTGCTGTAAGCAAGCACATTCTCATTCAAAGTTGCATGTTACTATGTAGGAGCAAGATTGTATAGGTATTTCAAAGATGCCCAGAACTGAGCTAAACTTGGTATGTCTCCAACTCCTAGAAATAACTTCATGCCCCATCACACTTACTTCCAGCTGGTAAGGATCACATAATTTCTAACAAAGTTTTAACACAGATTCCCAATTCGGGCATTCAGAACATATAGCACGTTGCTGTAAGCAAGCACTTTCTCATTCAAAGTTGCAAGTTACTATGTAGGAACAAGTTTGTAAAGGTATTTCAAAGAAGCCCAGAACTAAGCTAAACGTTGTATGTTTCCAACTCCTAGGAATAACTTCATGCCCCATCACCCTTACTTCCAGCTAGTAAGGATCACATAATTACTAACAAAGATTTGACACAGATTCCCAATTCGGGCATTCAGAACATATAGCACGTTGCTGTAAGCAAGCACATTCTCATTCAAAGTTGCAAGTTACTATGTAGGAACAATTTTGTATAGGTATTTCAAAGATGCCCAGAACTGAGCTAAACTTGGTATGTGTCCAACCTCTAGAAATAACTTCATGCCCCAACTCCCTTACTTCCAGCTAGTAAGGATCACATAATTTCTAACAAAGTTTTGACACAGATTCCCAATTCGGGCATTCAGAACATATAGCACGTTGCTGTAAGCAAGCACATTCTCATTCAAAGTTGCAAGTTACTATGTAGGAACAAGTTTGTAAAGGTATTTCAAAGATGCCCAGAACTGAGCTAAGCTTGGTATGTCTCCAACTCCTAGAAATGACTTCATGCCCAATCACACTTACTTCCAGCTAGTAAGGATCAATTATTTCCTAACAAAATTTTGAAACTGATTCCCAATTCGGGCATTCAGAACATATAGCACGTTGCTGTAAGCAAGCACATTCTCATTCAAAGTTGCAAGTCACTATGTAGGAACAAGTTTGTATAGGTATTTCAAAGATGCCCAGAATTGAGCTAATCTTGGTATGTCACCAACTCCTAGTAATAACTTCATGCTCCATCTCCCTTACTTCCAGCTAGTAAGGATCACATAATTCCTAAGAAAGTTTTGGCACAGATTCCCAATTCGGGCATTCAGAACATATAGCACGTTGCTGTAAGCAAGCACATTCTCATTCAAAGTTGCATGTTACTATGTAGGAACAAGTTTGTATAGGTATTTCAAAGATGAACAGAACTGAGCTAAACGTTGTATGTCTCCAACTCCTCGAAATAACTTCATGCCCCATCTCACTTACTTCCAGCTAGTAAGGATCACATAATTCCTAACAAAGTTTTGACACAGATTCCCAATTCGGGCATTCAGAACATATAGCACGTTGCTGTAAGCAAGCACATTCTCATTCCAAGTTGCAGGTTACTATGTAGGAACAAGTTTGTATAGGTATTTCAAAGATGCCCAGAACTGAGCTAAACGTTGTATGTGTCCAACTCCTAGAAATAACTTCATGCCCCATCTCCCTTACTTCCAGCTCGTAAGGATCACATAATTCCTAACAAAGTTTTGACACAGATTCCCAATTCGGTCATTCAGAACATATAGCACGTTGCTGTAAGCAAGCACATTCTCATTCAAAGTTGCAAGTTACTATGTAGGAACAAGTTTGTATAGGTATTTCAAAGATGCCCAGAACTGAGCTAAACGTTGTATGTCTCCAACTCCTAGAAATAACTTCATGCCCCATCTCCCTTACTTCCATCTAGTAAGGATCACATAATTTCTAACAAAGATTTGATACAAATTCCCAATTCGGGCATTCAGAACATATAGCACGTTGCTGTAAGCAAGCACATTCTCATTCAAAGTTGCAAGTTACTATGTAGGAACAAGTTTGTAAAGGTATTTCAAAGATGCCCAGAACTGAGCTAAACTTGGTATGTCTCCAACTCCTAGAAATAACTTCATGGCCCATCTCCCTTACTTCCAGCTGGTAAGGATCACATAATTCCTAACAAAGTTTTGACACAGATTCCCAATTCGGGCATTCAGAACATATAGCACGTTGCTGTAAGCAAGCACATTCTCATTCAAAGTTGCAAGTTACTATGTAGGAACAAGTTTGTATAGGTATTTCAAAGATGCCCAGAACTGTGCTAAACTTGGTATGTGTCCAACTCCTAGAAATACCTTCATGCCACAACTCCCTTACTTTCAGCTAGTAAGGATCACATAATTCCTAACAAATTTTGACACAGATTCCCAATTCGGGCATTCAGAACATGTAGCACGTTGCTGTAAGCAAGCACATTCTCATTCAAAGTTGCAAGTTACTATGTAGGAACAAGTTTGTATAGGTATTTCAAAGATGCCCAGAACTGAGCTAAACTTGGTATGTGTCCAACTCCTAGAAATAACTTCATGCCCCATCTCCCTTACTTCCAGCAAGTAAGGATCACATAATTCCTAAAAAAGTTTTGACACAGATTCCCAATTCGGGCATTCAGAACATGTAGCACGTTGCTGTAAGCAAGCACATTCTCATTCAAAGTTGCAAGATAATATGTAGGAACATGTTTGTATAGGTATTTCAAAGATGCCCAGAACTGAGCTAAACGTTGTATGTCTCCAACTCCTAGAAATAACTTCATGCCCCATCTCCCTTACTTCCATCTGGTAAGGATCACATAATTTCTAACAAAGATTTGATACAAATTCCCAATTCGAGCATACAGAACATATAGCACGTTGCTGTAAGCAAGCACATTCTCATTCAAAGTTGCAAGTTACTATGTAGGAACAAGTTTGTAAAGGTATTTCAAAGACGCCCAGAACTGAGCTAAACTTGGTATGTGTCCAACCTCTAGAAATAACTTCATGGCCCATCTCCCTTACTTCCAGCTAGTAAGGATCACAGAATTCCTAACAAAGTTTTGACACAGATTCCCAATTCGGGCATTCAGAACATATAGCACGTTGCTGTAAGCAAGCACATTCTCATTCAAAGTTGCAAGTTACTATGTAGGAACAAGTTTGTATATGTATTTCAAAGATGCCCAGAACTGAGCTAAACTTGGTATGTCTCCAACTCCTAGAAATAACTTCATTCCCAATCTCCCTTACTTCCAGCTAGTAAGGATCACATAATTCCTAACAAAGTTTTGACACAGATTCCCAATTCGGGCATTCAGAACATGTGGCACGTTGCTGTAAGCAAGCACATTCAATTCAAAGTTGCAAGTTACTATGTAGGAACAAGTTTGTATAGGTATTTCAAAGATGCCCAGAACTGAGCTAAACTTGGTATGTGTCCAACTCCTAGAAATAACTTCATGCCCCATCTCCCTTACTTCCAGCAAGTAAGGATCACATAATTCCTAACAAAGTTTTGACACAGATTCCCAATTCGGGCATTCAGAACATGTAGCACGTTGCTGTAAGCAAGCACATTCTCATTCAAAGTTGCAAGTTAATATGTAGGAACAAGTTTGTATAGGTATTTGAAAGATGCCCAGAACTGAGCTAAACTTGGTATGTCTCCAACTCCTAGAAATAACTTCATTCCCAATCTCCCTTACTTCCAGCTAGTAAGGATCACATAATTCCTAACAAAGTTTTGACACAGATTCCCAATTCGGGCATTCAGAACATGTGGCACGTTGCTGTAAGCAAGCACATTCAATTCAAAGTTGCAAGTTACTATGTAGGAACAAGTTTGTATAGGTATTTCAAAGATGCCCAGAACTGAGCTAAACTCGGTATGTCTCCAACTCCTAGAAATAACTTCATGCCCCATCTCCCTTACTTCCATCTAGTAAGGATCACATAATTCCTAACAAAGTTTTGACACAGATTCCCAATTCGGGCATTCAGAACATATAGCACCTTGCTGTAAGCAAGCACATTCTCATTCAAAGTTGCAAGTTACCATGTAGGAGCAAGTTTGTAAAGGTATTTCAAAGATGCCCAGAACTGAGCTAAACCTGATATGTCTCCAACTCCTAGAAATAACTTCATGCCCCATCTCCCTTACTTCCAGCTAGTAAGGATCACATAATCTCTAACAAAGTTTTGAGACAGATTCCCAATTCGGGCATTCAGAACATATAGCACATTGATGTAAGCAAGCACATTCTCATTCAAAGTTGCAAGTTACTATGTAGGAACAAGTTTGTAAAGGTATTTCAAAGATGCCCAGAACTGAGCTAAACGTTGTATGTCTCCAACTCCTAGAAATAACTTCATGCCCCATCTCCCTTACTTCCAGGTAGTAAGGATCACAAAATTCCTAACAATGTTTTGACACAGATTCCCAATTCGGGCATTCAGAACATATAGCACGTTGCTGTAAGCAAGCACATTCTCATTCAAAGTTGCAAGTTACTATGTAGGAACAAGTTTGTATAGGTATTTCAAAGATGCCCAGAACTGAGCTAAACGTGGTATGTCTCCAACTCCTAGAAATAACTTCATGCTCCATCTCCCTTAGTTCCAGCTAGTAAGGATCACATAATTTCTAACAAAGTTTTGACACAGATTCCCAATTCGGGCATTCAGAACATATAGCACGTTGATGTAAGCAAGCACATTCTCATTGAAAGTTGCAAGTTACTATGTAGGAACAAGTTTGTATAGGTATTTCAAAGATGCCCAGAACTGAGCTAAACTTGGTATGTCTCCAACTCCTAGAAATAACTCATGGCCCATATCCCTTACTTCCAGCTAGTAAGGATCACATAATTCCTAACAAAGATTTGGCACAGATTCCCAATTCGGGCATTCAGAACATGTAGAACGTTGCTGTAAGCAAGCACATTCTCATTCAAAGATGCAAGTTACTATGTAGGAACAAGTTTGTATAGGTATTTCAAAGATACCCAGATCTGAGCGAAACATTGTATGTCTCCAACTCCTAGAAATAACTTCATGCCCCATCTCCCTTACTTCCATCTAGTAAGGATCAAATAATTTCTAACAATGTTTTAACATAGATTCCCAATTCGGGCATTCAGAACATATAGCACGTTGCTGTAAGCAAGTACATTCTCATTCAAAGTTGCAAGTTACTATGTAGGAACAAGTTTGTATAGGTATTTCAAAGATGCCCAGAACTGAGCTAAACGTGGTATGTCTCCAACTCCTAGAAATAACTTCATGCTCCATCTCCCTTCGTTCCAGCTAGTAAGGATCACATAATTTCTAACAAAGTTTTGACACAGATTCCCAATTCGGGCATTCAGAACATGTAGCACGTTGATGTAAGCAAGCACATTCTCATTCAAAGTTGCAAGATAATATGTAGGAACATGTTTGTATAGGTATTTCAAAGATGCCCAGAACTGAGCTAAACGTTGTATGTCTCCAACTCCTAGAAATAACTTCATGCCCCATCTCCCTTACTTCCATCTGGTAAGGATCACATAATTTCTAACAAAGATTTGATACAAATTCCCAATTCGAGCATACAGAACATATAGCACGTTGCTGTAAGCAAGCACATTCTCATTCAAAGTTGCAAGTTACTATGTAGGAACAAGTTTGTAAAGGTATTTCAAAGACGCCCAGAACTGAGCTAAACTTGGTATGTCTCCAACTGATAGAAATAACTTCATGGCCCATCTCCCTTACTTCCAGCTAGTAAGGATCACAGAATTCCTAACAAAGTTTTGACACAGATTCCCAATTCGGGCATTCAGAACATATAGCACGTTGCTGTAAGCAAGCACATTCTCATTCAAAGTTGCAAGTTACTATGTAGGAACAAGTTTGTATATGTATTTCAAAGATGCCCAGAACTGAGCTAAACTTGGTATGTCTCCAACTCCTAGAAATAACTTCATTCCCAATCTCCCTTACTTCCAGCTAGTAAGGATCACATAATTCCTAACAAAGTTTTGACACAGATTCCCAATTCGGGCATTCAGAACATGTGGCACGTTGCTGTAAGCAAGCACATTCAATTCAAAGTTGCAAGTTACTATGTAGGAACAAGTTTGTATAGGTATTTCAAAGATGCCCAGAACTGAGCTAAACTTGGTATGTGTCCAACTCCTAGAAATAACTTCATGCCCCATCTCCCTTACTTCCAGCAAGTAAGGATCACATAATTCCTAACAAAGTTTTGACACAGATTCCCAATTCGGGCATTCAGAACATGTAGCACGTTGCTGTAAGCAAGCACATTGAATTCAAAGTTGCAAGTTAATATGTAGGAACAAGTTTGTATAGGTATTTGAAAGATGCCCAGAACTGAGCTAAACTTGGTATGTCTCCAACTCCTAGAAATAACTTCATTCCCAATCACCCTTACTTCCAGCTAGTAAGGATCACATAATTCCTAACAAAGTTTTGACACAGATTCCCAATTCGGGCATTCAGAACATGTGGCACGTTGCTGTAAGCAAGCACATTCAATTCAAAGTTGCAAGTTACTATGTAGGAACAAGTTTGTATAGGTATTTCAAAGATGCCAGAACTGAGCTAAACTCGGTATGTCTCCAACTCCTAGAAATAACTTCATGCCCCATCTCCCTTACTTCCATCTAGTAAGGATCACATAATTCCTAACAAAGTTTTGACACAGATTCCCAATTCGGGCATTCAGAACATATAGCACCTTGCTGTAAGCAAGCACATTCTCATTCAAAGTTGCAAGTTACCATGTAGGAGCAAGTTTGTAAAGGTATTTCAAAGATGCCCAGAACTGAGCTAAACCTGATATGTCTCCAACTCCTAGAAATAACTTCATGCCCCATCTCCCTTACTTCCAGCTAGTAAGGATCACATAATCTCTAACAAAGTTTTGAGACAGATTCCCAATTCGGGCATTCAGAACATATAGCACATTGATGTAAGCAAGCACATTCTCATTCAAAGTTGCAAGTTACTATGTAGGAACAAGTTTGTAAAGGTATTTCAAAGATGCCCAGAACTGAGCTAAACGTTGTATGTCTCCAACTCCTAGAAATAACTTCATGCCCCATCTCCCTTACTTCCAGGTAGTAAGGATCACAAAATTCCTAACAATGTTTTGACACAGATTCCCAATTCGGGCATTCAGAACATATAGCACGTTGCTGTAAGCAAGCACATTCTCATTCAAAGTTGCAAGTTACTATGTAGGAACAAGTTTGTATAGGTATTTCAAAGATGCCCAGAACTGAGCTAAACGTGGTATGTCTCCAACTCCTAGAAATAACTTCATGCTCCATCTCCCTTAGTTCCAGCTAGTAAGGATCACATAATTTCTAACAAAGTTTTGACACAGATTCCCAATTCGGGCATTCAGAACATATAGCACGTTGATGTAAGCAAGCACATTCTCATTCAAAGTTGCAAGTTACTATGTAGGAACAAGTTTGTATAGGTATTTCAAAGATGCCCAGAACTGAGCTAAACTTGGTATGTCTCCAACTCCTAGAAATAACTCATGGCCCATATCCCTTACTTCCAGCTAGTAAGGATCACATAATTCCTAACAAAGATTTGGCACAGATTCCCAATTCGGGCATTCAGAACATGTAGAACGTTGCTGTAAGCAAGCACATTCTCATTCAAAGATGCAAGTTACTATGTAGGAACAAGTTTGTATAGGTATTTCAAAGATACCCAGATCTGAGCGAAACATTGTATGTCTCCAACTCCTAGAAATAACTTCAGGCCCATCTCCCTTACTTCCATCTAGTAAGGATCAAATAATTTCTAACAATGTTTTAACATAGATTCCCAATTCGGGCATTCAGAACATATAGCACGTTGCTGTAAGCAAGTACATTCTCATTCAAAGTTGCAAGTTACTATGTAGGAACAAGTTTGTATAGGTATTTCAAAGATGCCCAGAACTGAGCTAAACGTGATATGTCTCCAACTCCTAGAAATAACTTCATGCTCCATCTCCCTTCGTTCCAGCTAGTAAGGATCACATAATTTCTAACAAAGTTTTGACACAGATTCCCAATTCGGGCATTCAGAACATGTAGCACGTTGATGTAAGCAAGCACATTCTCATTCAAAGTTGCAAGATAATATGTAGGAACATGTTTGTATAGGTATTTCAAAGATGCCCAGAACTGAGCTAAACGTTGTATGTCTCCAACTCCTAGAAATAACTTCATGCCCCATCTCCCTTACTTCCATCTGGTAAGGATCACAAAATTTCTAACAAAGATTTGATACAAATTCCCAATTCGAGCATACAGAACATATAGCACGTTGCTGTAAGCAAGCACATTCTCATTCAAAGTTGCAAGTTACTATGTAGGAACAAGTTTGTAAAGGTATTTCAAAGACGCCCAGAACTGAGCTAAACTTGGTATGTCTCCAACTGATAGAAATAACTTCATGGCCCATCTCCCTTACTTCCAGCTAGTAAGGATCACAGAATTCCTAACAAAGTTTTGACACAGATTCCCAATTCGGGCATTCAGAACATATAGCACGTTGCTGTAAGCAAGCACATTCTCATTCAAAGTTGCAAGTTACTATGTAGGAACAAGTTTGTATATGTATTTCAAAGATGCCCAGAACTGAGCTAAACTTGGTATGTCTCAAACTCCTAGAAATAACTTCATTCCCAATCTCCCTTACTTCCAGCTAGTAAGGATCACATAATTCCTAACAAAGTTTTGACACAGATTCCCAATTCGGGCATTCAGAACATGTGGCACGTTGCTGTAAGCAAGCACATTCAATTCAAAGTTGCAAGTTACTATGTAGGAACAAGTTTGTATAGGTATTTCAAAGATGCCCAGAACTGAGCTAAACTTGGTATGTGTCCAACTCCTAGAAATAACTTCATGCCCCATCTCCCTTACTTCCAGCAAGTAAGGATCACATAATTCCTAACAAAGTTTTGACACAGATTCCCAATTCGGGCATTCAGAACATGTAGCACGTTGCTGTAAGCAAGCACATTGAATTCAAAGTTGCAAGTTAATATGTAGGAACAAGTTTGTATAGGTATTTGAAAGATGCCCAGAACTGAGCTAAACTTGGTATGTCTCCAACTCCTAGAAATAACTTCATTCCCAATCTCCCTTACTTCCAGCTAGTAAGGATCACATAATTCCTAACAAAGTTTTGACACAGATTCCCAATTCGGGCATTCAGAACATGTGGCACGTTGCTGTAAGCAAGCACATTCAATTCAAAGTTGCAAGTTACTATGTAGGAACAAGTTTGTATAGGTATTTTAAAGATGCCCAGAACTGAGCTAAACTCGGTATGTCTCCAACTCCTAGAAATAACTTCATGCCCCATCTCCCTTACTTCCATCTAGTAAGGATCACATAATTCCTAACAAAGTTTTGACACAGATTCCCAATTCGGGCATTCAGAACATATAGCACCTTGCTGTAAGCAAGCACATTCTCATTCAAAGTTGCAAGTTACCATGTAGGAGCAAGTTTGTAAAGGTATTTCAAAGATGCCCAGAACTGAGCTAAACCTGATATGTCTCCAACTCCTAGAAATAACTTCATGCCCCATCTCACTTACTTCCAGCTAGTAAGGATCACATAATCTCTAACAAAGTTTTGAGACAGATTCCCAATTCGGGCATTCAGAACATATAGCACATTGATGTAAGCAAGCACATTCTCATTCAAAGTTGCAAGTTACTATGTAGGAACAAGTTTGTAAAGGTATTTCAAAGATGCCCAGAACTGAGCTAAACGTTGTATGTCTCCAACTCCTAGAAATAACTTCATGCCCCATCTCCCTTACTTCCAGGTAGTAAGGATCACAAAATTCCTAACAATGTTTTGACACAGATTCCCAATTCGGGCATTCAGAACATATAGCACGTTGCTGTAAGCAAGCACATTCTCATTCAAAGTTGCAAGTTACTATGTAGGAACAAGTTTGTATAGGTATTTCAAAGATGCCCAGAACTGAGCTAAACGTGGTATGTCTCCAACTCCTAGAAATAACTCATGGCCCATATCCCTTACTACCAGCTAGTAAGGATCACATAATTCCTAACAAAGATTTGACACAGATTCCCAATTCGGGCATTCAGAACATATAGCACGTTGCTGTAAGCAAGCACATTCTCATTCAAAGTTGCAAGTTACTATGTAGGAACAAGTTTGTATAGGTATTTCAATGATGCCCAGAACTGAGCTAAACGTTGTATGTCTCCAACTCCTAGAAATAACTTCATGCCCCATCTCCCTTACTTCCAGCTAGTAAGGATCACATAATTCCTAACAAAGTTTTGACACAGATTCCCAATTCGGGCATTCAGATCTTGTAGCACGTTGCTGTAAGCAAGCACATTCTCATTCAAAGTTGCAACTTACTATGTAGGAACAAGTTTGTAAAGGTATTTCAAAGATGCCCAGAACTGAGCTAAACTTGGTATGTCTCCAACTCCTAGAAATAACTTCATGCCCCATCTCCCTTACTTCCAGCTAGTAAGGATCACATAATTCCTAACAAAGTTTTGACACAGATTCCCAATTCGGGCATTCAGAACATGTAGCACGTTGCTGTAAGCAAGCACATTGAATTCAAAGTTGCAAGTTACTATGTAGGAACAAGTTTCTATAGGTGTTTCAAAGATGCCCAGAACTGAGCTAAACGTTGTATGTCTCCAACTCCTAGAAATAACTTCATGCCCCATCTCCCTTACTTCCATCTAGTAAGGATCACATAATTTCTAACAAAGTTTTGACACAGATTCCCAATTCGGGCATTCAGAACATATAGCACCTTGCTGTAAGCAAGCACATTCTCATTCAAAGTTGCAAGTTACCATGTAGGAGCAAGTTTGTAAAGGTATTTCAAAGATGCCCAGAACTGAGCTAAACCTGATATGTCTCCAACTCCTAGAAATAACTTCATGCCCCATCTCACTTACTTCCAGCGAGTAAGGATCACATAATCTCTAACAAAGTTTTGAGACAGATTCCCAATTCGGGCATTCAGAACATATAGCACATTGATGTAAGCAAGCACATTCTCATTCAAAGTTGCAAGTTACTATGTAGGAACAAGTTTGTAAAGGTATTTCAAAGATGCCCAGAACTGAGCTAAACGTTGTATGTCTCCAACTCCTAGAAATAACTTCATGCCCCATCTCCCTTACTTCCAGGTAGTAAGGATCACAAAATTCCTAACAATGTTTTGACACAGATTCCCAATTCGGGCATTCAGAACATATAGCACGTTGCTGTAAGCAAGCACATTCTCATTCAAAGTTGCAAGTTACTATGTAGGAACAAGTTTGTATAGGTATTTCAAAGATGCCCAGAACTGAGCTAAACGTGGTATGTCTCCAACTCCTAGAAATAACTTCATGCTCCATCTCCCTTAGTTCCAGCTAGTAAGGATCACATAATTTCTAACAAAGTTTTGACACAGATTCCCAATTCGGGCATTCAGAACATATAGCACGTTGATGTAAGCAAGCACATTCTCATTCAAAGTTGCAAGTTACTATGTAGGAACAAGTTTGTATAGGTATTTCAAAGATGCCCAGAACTGAGCTAAACTTGGTATGTCTCCAACTCCTAGAAATAACTCATGGCCCATATCCCTTACTTCCAGCTAGTAAGGATCACATAATTCCTAACAAAGATTTGGCACAGATTCCCAATTCGGGCATTCAGAACATGTAGCACGTTGCTGTAAGCAAGCACATTCTCATTCAAAGATGCAAGTTACTATGTAGGAACAAGTTTGTATAGGTATTTCAAAGATACCCAGATCTGAGCGAAACATTGTATGTCTCCAACTCCTAGAAATAACTTCATGCCCCATCTCCCTTACTTCCATCTAGTAAGGATCAAATAATTTCTAACAATGTTTTAACATAGATTCCCAATTCGGGCATTCAGAACATATAGCACGTTGCTGTAAGCAAGTACATTCTCATTCAAAGTTGCAAGTTACTATGTAGGAACAAGTTTGTATAGGTATTTCAAAGATGCCCAGAACTGAGCTAAACGTGGTATGTCTCCAACTCCTAGAAATAACTTCATGCTCCATCTCCCTTAGTTCCAGCTAGTAAGGATCACATAATTTCTAACAAAGTTTTGACACAGATTCCCAATTCGGGCATTCAGAACATATAGCACGTTGATGTAAGCAAGCACATTCTCATTCAAAGTTGCAAGTTACTATGTAGGAACATGTTTGTATAGGTATTTCAAAGATGCCCAGAACTGAGCTAAAATTGGTATATCTCCAACTCCTAGAAATAACTCATGCCCCATCTCCCTTACTTCCAGCTAGTAAGGATCACATAATTCCTAACAAAGTTTTGACACAGATTCCCAATTCGGGCATTCAGAACATGTAGCACGTTGCTGTAAGCAAGCACATTCTCATTCAAAGTTGCAAGTTACTATGTAGGAACTAGTTTGTATAGGTATTTCAAAGATGCCCAGAAATGAGCGAAACATTGTATGTCTCCAACTCCTAGAAATAACTTCATGCCCCATCTCCCTTACTTCCATATAGTAAGGATCACATAATTTCTAAAAAAGTTTTAACATAGATTCCCAATTCGGGCATTCAGAACATATAGCACGTTGCTGTAAGCAAGCACATTCTCATTCAAAGTTGCAAGTTACTATGTAGGAACAAGTTTGTATAGGTATTTCACAGATGCCCAGAACTGAGCTAAACTTGGTATGTCTCCAACTCCTAGAAATAACTTCATGCCCCATCTCCCTTACTTCCAGCTAGTAAGGATCACATAATTCCTAACAAAGTTTTGACACAGATTCCCAATTCGGGCATTCAGATCTTGTAGCACGTTGCTGTAAGCAAGCACATTCTCATTCAAAGTTGCAACTTACTATGTAGGAACAAGTTTGTAAAGGTATTTCAAAGATGCCCAGAACTGAGCTAAACGTTGTATGTCTCCAACTCCTAGAAATAACTTCATGCCCCATCTCCCTTACTTCCAGCTAGTAAGGATCACATAATTCCTAACAAAGTTTTGACACAGATTCCCAATTCGGGCATTCAGAACATGTAGCACGTTGCTGTAAGCAAGCACATTGAATTCAAAGTTGCAAGTTACTATGTAGGAACAAGTTTCTATAGGTGTTTCAAAGATGCCCAGAACTGAGCTAAACGTTGTATGTCTCCAACTCCTAGAAATAACTTCATGCCCCATCTCCCTTACTTCCATCTAGTAAGGATCACATAATTTCTAACAAAGTTTTGACACAGATTCCCAATTCGGGCATTCAGAACATATAGCACGTTGCTGTAAGCAAGCACATTCTCATTCAAAGTTGCAGGTTACTATGTAGGAACAAGTTTGTATAGGTGTTTCAAAGATGCCCAGAACTGAGCTAAACTTGGTATGTGTCCAACCTCTAGAAATAACTTCATGCCCCAACTCCCTTACATCCAGCTCGTAAGGATCACATAATTCCTAACAAAGTTTTGACACAGATTCCCAATTCGGGCATTCAGAACATATAGCACGTTGCTGTAAGCAAGCACATTCTCATTCAAAGTTGCAAGTTACTACGTAGGAACAAGTTTGTATAGGTATTTCAAAGATGCTCAGAACTGAGCTAAACGTTGTATGTCTCCAAGTCCTAGAAATAACTTCATGCCCCATCTCCCTTACTTCCAGGTGGTAAGGATCACATAATTCCTAACAAAGTTTTGACACAGATTCCCAATTCGGGCATTCAGAACATATAGCACGTTGCTGTAAGCAAGCACATTCTCATTCAAAGTTGCAAGTTACTATGTAGGAACAAGTTTGTATAGGTATTTCAAAGATGCCCAGAACTGAGCTAAACTTGGTATGTGTCCAACCTCTAGAAATAACTTCATGCCCCAACTCCCTTACTTCCAGCTAGTAAGGATCACATAATTCCTAACAAAGTTTTGACACAGATTCCCAATTCGGGCATTCAGAACATATAGCACGTTGCTGTAAGCAAGCACATTCTCATTCAAAGTTGCAAGTTACTATGTAGGAACAAGTTTGTAAAGGTATTTCAAAGATGCCCAGAACTGAGCTAAGCTTGGTATGTCTCCAAATCCTAGAAATGACTTCATGCCCAATCACACTTACTTCCAGCTAGTAAGGATCACATATTTCCTAACAAAGTTTTGACACTGATTCCCATTTCGGGCATTCAGAACATATAGCACGTTGCTGTAAGCAAGCACATTCTCATTCAAAGTTGCAAGTTACTATGTAGGAACAAGTTTGTATAGGTATTTCAAAGATGCCAAGAATTGAGCTAATCTTGGTATGTCTCCAACTCCTAGTAATAACTTCATGCCCCATCTCCCTTACTTCCAGCTAGTAAGGATGACATAATTCCTAACAAAGTTTTGGCACAGATTCCCAATGCGGGCATTCAGAACATATAGCACGTTGCTGTAAGCAAGCACATTCTCATTCAAAGTTGCATATTACTATGTAGGAACAAGTTTGTATAGGTATTTCAAAGATGCACAGAACTGAGCTAAACGTTGTATGTCTCCAACTCCTAGAAATAACATCATGCCCCATCTCACTTACTTCCAGCTAGTAAGGATCACATAATTCCTAACAAAGTTTAGACACAGATTCCCAATTCGGGCATTCAGAACATATAGCACGTTGCTGTAAGCAAGCACATTCTCATTCCAAGTTGCAAGTTACTATGTAGCAACAAGTTTGTATAGGTGTTTCAAAGATGCCCAGAACTGAGCTAACTTGGTATGTGTCCAACCTCTAGAAATAACTTAAGGCACAACTCCCTTATTTCCAGCTAGTAAGGATCATATTTTTCCTAACAAAGTTTTGACACAGATTCCCAATTCGGGCATTCAGAACATATAGCACGTTGCTGTAAGCAAGCACATTCTCATTCAAAGTTGCAAGTTACTATGTAGGAACATGTTTGTATAGGTATTTCAAAGATGCCCAGAACTGAGCTAAACGTGGTATGTCTCCAACTCCTAGAAATAACTTCATGCCCCATCTCCCTTACTTCCAGCTAGTAAGGATCACATAATTCCTAACAAAGTTTTGACACAGATTCCCAATTCGGGCATTCAGAACATATAGCACGTTGCTGTAAGCTAGCACATTCTCATTCAAAGTTGCAAGTTACTATGTAGGAACAAGTTTGTATAGGTATTTCAAAGATGCCCAGAACTGAGCTAAACTTGGTATGTCTCCAACTACTAGAAATAACGTCATGCCCCATCTCCCTTACTTCCAGCTAGTAACGATCACATATTTCATAAAAAAGTTTTGACAGAGATTCCCAATTCGGGCATTCAGAACATATAGCACGTTGCTGTAAGCAAGCACATTCTCATTCAAAGATGCAAGTTACTATGTAGGAACAAGTTTGTATAGAACTTTCAAAGATGCCCAGAACTGAGGTAAACGTTGTATGTCTCCAACTCATAGAAATAACTTCATGTGCCATCTCCCTTACTTCCATCTATTAAGGATCACATTATTTCTAACAAATATTTGATACAAAATCCCAATTCGGGCATTCAGAACATATAGCACGTTGCTGTAAGCAAGCACATTCTCATTCAAAGTTGCAGGTTACTATGTAGGAACAAGTTTGTATAGGTATTTCAAAGATGCCCAGAACTGAGCTAAACTTGGTATGTGTCCAACTCCTAGAAATAACTTCATGCCCCAACTCCCTTACTTCCAGCTCGTAAGGATCACATAATTCCTAACAAAGTTTTGACACAGATTCCCAATTCGGGCATTCAGAACATGTAGCACGTTGCTGTAAGCAAGCACATTCTCATTCAAAGTTGCAAGTTAATATGTAGGAACAAGTTTGTATAGGTATTTCAAAGATGCCCAGAACTGAGCTAAACGTTGTATGTCTCCAACTCCTAGAAATAACTTCATGCCCCATCTCCCTTACTTCCATCTAGTAAGGATCACATAATTTCTAACAAAGATTTGATACAAATTCCCAATTCGAGCATACAGAACATATAGCACGTTGCTGTAAGCAAGCACATTCTCATTCAAAGTTGCAAGTTACTATGTAGGAACAAGTTTGTAAAGGTATTTCAAAGACGCCCAGAACTGAGCTAAACTTGGTATGTCTCCAACTCCTAGAAATAACTTCATGGCCCATCTCCCTTACTTCCAGCTAGTAGGGATCACATAATTCCTAACAAAGTTTTGACACAGATTCCCAATTCGGGCATTCAGAACATATAGCACGTTGCTGTAAGCAAGCACATTCTCATTCAAAGTTGCAAGTTACTATGTAGGAACAAGTTTGTATAGGTATTTCAAAGATGCCCAGAACTGAGCTAAACTTGGTATGTCTCCAACTCCTAGAAATAAATTCATTCCCAATCTCCCTTACTTCCAGCTAGCAAGGATCACATAATTCCTAACAAAGATTTGGCACAGATTCCCAATTCGGGCATTCAGAACATGTAGCACGTTGCTGTAAGCAAGCACATTCTCATTCAAAGTTGCAAGTTACTATGTAGGAACATGTTTGTATAGGTATTTCAAAGATGCCCAGAACTGAGCGAAACATTGTATGTCTCCAACTCCTAGAAATAACTTCATGCCCCATCTCCCTTACTTCCATCTAGTAAGGATCACATAATTTCTAACAAAGTTTTAACATAGATTCCCAATTCGGGCATTCAGAACATATAGCACGTTGCTGTAAGCAAGCACATTCTCATTCAAAGTTGCAAGTTACTATGTAGGAACAAGTTTGTATAGGTATTTCAAAGATGCCCAGAACTGAGCTAAACGTGGTATGTCTCCAACTCCTAGAAATAACTTCATGCTCCATCTCCCTTATTTCCAGCTAGTAAGGATCACATAATTTCTAACAAAGTTTTGACACAGATTCCCAATTCGGGCATTCAGAACATATAGCACGTTGATGTAAGCAAGCACATTCTCATTCAAAGTTGCAAGTTACTATGTAGGAACATGTTTGTATAGGTATTTCAAAGATGCCCAGAACTGAGCTAAACTTGGTATGTCTCCAACTCCTAGAAATAACTCATGCCCCATCTCCCTTACTTCCAGCTAGTAAGGATCACATAATTCCTAACAAAGTTTTGACACAGATTCCCAATTCGGGCATTCAGAACATGTAGCACGTTGCTGTAAGCAAGCACATTCTCATTCAAAGTTGCAAGTTACTATGTAGGAACAAGTTTGTATAGGTAATTCAAAGATGCCCAGAACTGAGCTAAACGTGGTATGTCTCCAACTCCTAGAAATAACTTCATGCTCCATCTCCCTTAGTTCCAGCTAGTAAGGATCACATAATTTCTAACAAAGTTTTGACACAGATTCCCAATTCGGGCATTCAGAACATATAGCACGTTGATGTAAGCAAGCACATTCTCATTCAAAGTTGCAAGTTACTATGTAGGAACAAGTTTGTATAGGTATTTCAAAGATGCCCAGAACTGAGCTAAACTTGGTATGTCTCCAACTCCTAGAAATAACTCATGGCCCATATCCCTTACTTCCAGCTAGTAAGGATCACATAATTCCTAACAAAGATTTGGCACAGATTCCCAATTCGGGCATTCAGAACATGTAGCACGTTGCTGTAAGCAAGCACATTCTCATTCAAAGTTGCAAGTTAATATGTAGGAACATGTTTGTATAGGTATTTCAAAGATGCCCAGAACTGAGCGAAACATTGTATGTCTCCAACTCCTAGAAATAACTTCATGCCCCATCTCCCTTACTTCCATCTAGTAAGGATCACATAATTTCTAACAAAGTTTTAACATAGATTCCCAATTCGGGCATTCAGAACATATAGCACGTTGCTGTAAGCAAGCACATTCTCATTCAAAGTTGCAAGTTACTATGTAGGAACAAGTTTGTATAGGTATTTCAAAGATGCCCAGAACTGAGCTAAACGTGGTATGTCTCCAACTCCTAGAAATAACTTCATGCTCCATCTCCCTAAGTTCCAGCTAGTAAGGATCGCATAATTTCTAACAAAGTTTTGACAGAGATTCCCAATTCGGGCATTCAGAACATATAGCACGTTGATGTAAGCAAGCACATTCTCATTCAAAGTTGCATGTTACTATGTAGGAACATGTTTGTATAGGTATTTCAAAGATGCCCAGAACTGAGCTAAACTTGGTATGTCTCCAACTCCTAGAAATAACTCATGCCCCATCTCCCTTACTTCCAGCTAGTAAGGATCACATAATTCCTAACAAAGTTTTGACAGATTCCCAATTCGGGCATTCAGAACATGTAGCACGTTGCTGTAAGAAAGCACATTCTCATTCAAAGTTGCAAGTTACTATGTAGGAACAAGTTTGTATAGGTATTTCAAAGATGCCCAGAAATGAGCGAAACATTGTATGTCTCCAACTCCTAGAAATAACTTCATGCCCCATCTCCCTTACTTCCAACTAGTAAGGATCACATAATTTCTAACAAAGTTTTAACATAGATTCCCAATTCGGGCATTCAGAACATATAGCACGTTGCTGTAAGCAAGCACATTCTCATTCAAAGTTGCAAGTTACTATGTAGGAACAAGTTTGTATAGGTATTTCAAAGATGCCCAGAACTGAGCTAAACGTGGTAGGTCTCCAACTCCTAGAAATAACTTCATGCCCCATCTCCCTTACTTCCAGCTAGTAAGGATCACATAATTCCTAACAAAGTTTTGACACAGATTCCCAATTCGGGCATTCAGAACTTGTAGCACGTTGCTGTAAGCAAGCACATTCTCATTCAAAGTTGCAACTTACTATGTAGGAACAAGTTTGTAAAGGTATTTCAAAGATGCCCAGAACTGAGCTAAACGTTGTATGTCTCCAACTCCTAGAAATAACTTCATGCCCCATCTCCCTTACTTCCAGCTAGTAAGGATCACATAATTCCTAACAAGGTTGTGACACAGATTCCCAATTCGGGCATTCAGAACATGTAGCACGTTGCTGTAAGCAAGCACATTCAATTCAAAGTTGCAAGTTACTATGTAGGAACAAGTTTCTATAGGTGTTTCAAAGATGCCCAGAACTGAGCTAAACGTTGTATGTCTCCAACTCCTAGAAATGACTTCATGCCCCATCTCCCTTACTTCCATCTAGTAAGGATCACATAATTTCTAACAAAGTTTTGACACAGATTCCCAATTCGGGCATTCAGAACATATAGCACGTTGCTGTAAGCAAGCACATTCTCATTCAAAGATGCAAGTTACCATGTAGGAACAAGTTTGTAAAGGTATTTCAAAGATGCCCAGAACTGAGCTAAACTTGGTATGTCTCCAACTCCTAGAAATAACTTCATGCCCCATCTCCCTTACTACAAGCTAGTAAGGATCACATAATTCCTAACAAAGTTTTGACACAGATTCCCAATTCGGGCATTCAGAACATATAGCACGTTGCTGTAAGCAAGCACATTCTCATTCAAAGTTGCAAGTTACTATGTAGGAACAAGTTTGTATAAGTATTTCAAAGATGCCCAGAACTGAGCTAAACGTGGTATGTCTCCAACTCCTAGAAATAACTTCATGCTCCATCTCCCTTACTTCCAGCTAATAAGGATCACATAATTTCTAACAAAGTTTTGACACAGATTCCCAATTTGGTCATTCAGAACATATAGCACGTTGCTCTAAGCAAGCACATTCTCATTCAAAGTTGCAAGTAACTATGTAGGAACAAGTTTGTATAGGTATTTCAAAGAAGCCCAGAACTGAGCTAAACATTGTATGTCTCCAACTCCTAGAAATAACTTCATGCCCCATCTCCCTTACTTCCAGCTAGTAAGGATCACATAATTCCTAACAAAGATTTGACACAGATTCCCAATTCGGGCATTCAGAACATGTAGCACGTTGCTGTAAGCAAGCACATTCTCATTCAAAGTTGCAAGTTAATATGTAGGAACAAGTTTGTATAGGACTTTCAAAGATTCCCAGAACTGAACTAAACTTGGTATGTCTCCAACTCCTAGAAATAACTTCATGCCCCATCACACTTACTTCCAGCTAGTAAGGATCACATAATTCCTAACAAAGTTTTGACACAGGTTCCCAATTCGGGCATTCAGAACATATAGCACGTTGCTGTAAGCAAGCACATTCTCATTCAAAGTTGCAAGTTACTATGTAGCAACAAGTTTGTATAGGTATTTCAAAGATGCCCAGAACTGAGCTAACTTGGTATGTGTCCAACCTCTAGAAATAACTTAATGCCCCAACTCCCTTATTTCCAGCTAGTAAGGATCACATTTTCCTAACAAAGTTTTGACACAGATTCCCAATTCGGGCATTCAGAACATATAGCACGTTGCTGTAAGCAAGCACATTCTCATTCAAAGTTGCAAGTTACTATGTAGGAACAAGTTTGTATAGGTATTTCAAAGATGCCCAGAACTGAGCTAAACGTTGTATGTCTCCAACTCCTAGAAATAACTTCATGCCCCATCTCCCTTACTTCCAGCTAGTAAGGATCACATAATTCCTAACAAAATTTTGACACAGATTCCCAATTCGGGCATTCAGAACATATAGCACGTTGCTGTAAGCAAGCACATTCTCATTCAAAGTTGCAAGTTACTATGTAGGAACAAGTTTGTATAGGTATTTCAAAGATGCCCAGAACTGAGCTAAACTTGGTATGTGTCCAACCACTAGAAATAACTTCATGCCCCACTCCCTTACTTCCAGCTAGTAAGTATCACATAATTCCTAACAAAGTTTTGACACAGATTCCCAATTCGGGCATTCAGAACATATAGCAAGTTACTCTAAGCAAGCATATTCTCATTCAAAGTTGCAAGTTACTATGTAGGAACAAGTTTGTATAGGTATTTCAAAGATGTCCAGAATTGAGCTAAACGTTGTATGTCTCCAAGTCCTAGAAATAACTTCATGCCCCATCTCCCTTACTTCCAGCTAGTAAGGATCACATAATTCCTAACAAAGTTTTGACACAGATTCCCAATTCGGGCATTCAGAACATATAGCACGTTGCTGTAAGCAAGCACATTCTCATTCAAAGTTGCAAGTTACTATGTAGGAACAAGTTTGTATAGGTATTTCAAAGATGCCCAGAACTGAGCTAAACTTGGTATGTGTCCAACCTCTAGAAATAACTTCATGCCCCACTCCCTTACTTCCAGCTAGTAAGTATCACATAATTCCTAACAAAGTTTTGACACAGATTCCCAATTCGGGCATTCAGAACATATAGCAAGTTGCTGTAAGCAAGCATATTCTCATTCAAAGTTGCAAGTTACTATGTAGGAACAAGTTTGTATAGGTATTTCAAAGATGCCCAGAACTGAGCTAAACGTTGTATGTCTCCAAGTCCTAGAAATAACTTCCTGCCCCATCTCCCTTACTTCCAGGTGGTAAGGATCACATAATTCCTAACAAAGTTTTGACACAGATTCCCAATTCGGGCATTCAGAACATATATCACGTTGCTGTAAGCAAGCACATTCTCATTCAAAGTTGCAAGTTACTATGTAGGAACAAGTTTGTATAGGTATTTCAAAGATGCCCAGAAGTGAGCCAAACTTGGTATGTGTCCAACCTCTAGAAATAACTTCATGCCCCAACTCCCTTACTTCCAGCTAGTAAGGATCACATAATTTCTAACAAAGTTTTGACACAGATTCCCAATTCGGGCATTCAGAACATATAGCACGTTGCTGTAAGCAAGCACATTCTCATTCAGAGTTGCAAGTTACTATGTAGGAACAAGTTTGTAAAGGTATTTCAAAGATGCCCAGAACTGAGCTAAGCTTGGTATGTCTCCAACTCCTAGAAATGACTTCATGCCCAATCACACTTACTTCCAGCTAGTAAGGATCACATATTTCCTAACAAAGTTTTGACACTGATTCCCAATTCGGCCATTCAGAACATATAGCACGTTGCTGTAAGCAAGCACATTCTCATTCAAAGTTGCAAGTTACTATGTAGGAACAAGTTTGTATAGGTATTTCAAAGATGCCCAGAATTGAGCTAATCTTGGTATGTCTCCAACTCCTAGTAATAACTTCATGCCCCATCTCCCTTACTTCCAGCTAGTAAGGATCACATAATTCCTAACAAAGTTTTGGCACAGATTCCCATTTCGGGCATTTAGAACATATAGCACGTTGCTGTAAGCAAGCACATTCTCATTCAAAGTTGCATGTTACTATGTAGGAACAAGTTTGTATAGGTATTTCAAAGATGCCCAGAACTGAGCTAAACGTTGTATGTCTCCAACTCCTTGAAATAACTTCATGCCCCATCTCACTTACTTCCAGCTAGTAAGGATCACATAATTCCTAACAAAGTTTAGACACAGATTCCCAATTCGGGCATTCAGAACATATAGCACGTTGCTGTAAGCAAGCACATTCTCATTCAAAGTTGCATGTTACTATGTAGGAACAAGTTTGTATAGGTATTTCAAAGATGCCCAGAACTGAGCTAACTTGGTATGTGTCCAACCTCTAGAAATAACTTAAGGCCCAACTCCCTTATTTCCAGCTAGTAAGGATCATATTTTTCCTAACAAAGGTTAGACACAGATTCCCAATTCGGGCATTCAGAACATATAGCACGTTGCTGTAAGCAAGCACATTCTCATTCAAAGTTGCAAGTTACTATGTAGGAACAAGTTTGTATAGGTTTTTCAAAGATGCACAGAACTGAGCTAAACGTTGTATGTCTCCAACTACTAGAAATAACTTCATGCCCCATCACACTTACTTCCAGCTAGTAAGGATCACATAATTCCTAACAAAATTTTGGCACTGATTCCCAATTCGGGCATTCAGAACATATAGCACGTTGCTGTAAGCAAGCACATTTTCATTCAATGTTGCATGTTACTATGTAGGAACAAGTTTGTATAGGTATTTCAAAGATGCCCAGAACTGAGCTAAACGTGGTATGTCTCCAACTCCTAGAAATAACTTCATGCCCCATCTCCCTTACTTCCAGCTAGTAAGGATCACATAATTCCTAACAAAGATTTGACACAGATTCCCAATTCTGGCATTCAGAACATATAGCACGTTGTTGTAAGCAAGCACATTCTCATTCAAAGTTGCAAGTTACTATGTAGGAACAAGTTTGTATAGTTATTTCAAAGATGCTCAGAACTGAGCTAAACGTGGTATGTCTCCAACTCCTAGAAGTAACTTCATGCCCCATCTCCCTTACTTCCAGCTAGTAAGGATCACATAATTCCTAACAAAGTTTTGAAACAGATTCCCAATTCGGGCATTCAGAACATATAGCACGTTGCTGTAAGCAAGCACATTCTCATTCAAAGTTGCAAGTTACTATGTAGGAACAAGTTTGTATAGGTATTTCAAAGATGCCCAGAACTGAGCTAAACTTGGTATGTCTCCAACTCCTAGAAATAACGTCATGCCCCATCTCCCTTACTTCCAGCTAGTAACTATCACATATTTCATAACAAAGTTTTGAGACAGATTCCCAATTCGGGCATTCAGAACATATAGCACGTTGCTGTAAGCAAGCACATTCTCATTCAAAGATGCAAGTTACTATGTAGGAACAGGTTTGTATAGAACTTTCAAAGATGCCCAGAACTGAGCTAAACGTTGTATGTCTCCAACTCATAGAAATAACTTCATGTGCCATCTCCCTTAGTTCCATCTATTAAGGATCACATAATTTCTAACAATGATTTGATACAAAATCCCAATTCGGGCATTCAGAACATATAGCACGTTGCTGTAAGCAAGCACATTCTCATTCAAAGTTGCAGGTTACTATGTAGGAACAAGTTTGTATAGGTATTTCAAAGATGCCCAGAACTGAGCTAAACATAGTATGTGTCCAACCTCTAGAAATAACTTCATGCCCCAACTCCCTTACTTCCAGCTCGTAAGGATCACATAATTCCTAACAAAGTTTTGCCGCAGATTCCCAATTCGGGCATTCAGAACATATAGCACGTTGCTGTAAGCAAGCACATTCTCATTCAAAGTTGCAAGTTACTATGTAGGAACAAGTTTGTATAGGTATTTCAAAGATGCCCAGAACTGAGCTAAACGTTGTATGTCTCCAACTCCTAGAAATAACTTCATGCCCCATCTCCCTTACTTCCATCTAGTAAGGATCACATAATTTCTAACAAAGATTTGATACAAATTCCCAATTCGGGCATTCAGAACATATAGCACGTTGCTGTAAGCAAGCACATTCTCATTCAAAGTTGCAAGTTACTATGTAGGAACAAGTTTGTAAAGGTATTTCAAAGATGCCCAGAACTGAGCTAAACTTGGTATGTCTCCAACTCCTAGAAATAACTTCATGGCCCATCTCACTTACTTCCAGCTGGTAAGGATCACATAATTCCTAACAAAGTTTTGACACAGATTCCCAATTCGGGCATTCAGAACATATAGCACGTTGCTGTAAGCAAGCACATTCTCATTCAAAGTTGCAAGTTACTATATAGGAACAAGTTTGTATACGTATTTCAAAGATGCCCAGAACTGAGCTGAAGGTTGTATGTCTCCAACTGCTAGAAATAACTTCATGCACCATCTCCCTTACATCCATCTAGTAAGGATCACATAATTCCTAACAACGTTTTGACACAGATTCCCAATTCGGGCATTCAGAACATGTGGCACGTTGCTGTAAGCAAGCACATTCAATTCAAAGTTGCAGGTTACCATGTAGGAACAAGTTTGCATAGGTATTTCAAAGATGCCCAGAACTGAGCTAAACTCGGTATGTCTCCAACTCCTAGAAATAACTTCATTGCCCATCACCCTTACTTCCAGCTAGTAAGGATCACATAATTCCTAACAAAGTTTTGACACAGATTCCCAATTCGGGCATTCAGAACATATAGCACGTTGCTGTAAGCAAGCACATTCTCATTCAAAGTTGCAAGTTACTATGTAGGAACAAGTTTGTATAGGTATTTCAAAGATGCCCAGAACTGAGCTAAACTTGGTATGTCTCCAACTCCTAGAAATAACTTCATTCCCAATCTCCCTTACTTCCAGCTAGTAAGGATCACATAATTCCTAACAAAGTTTTGACACAGATTCCCAATTCGGGCATTCAGAACATGTGGCACGTTGCTCTAAGCAAGCACATTCAATTCAAAGTTGCAAGTTACTATGTAGGAACAAGTTTGTATAGGTATTTAAAAGATGCCCAGAACTGAGCTAAACTCGGTATGTCTCCAACTCCTAGAAATAACTTCATGCCCCATCTCCCTTACTTCCATCTAGTAAGGATCACATAATTCCTAACAAAGTTTTGACACAGATTCCCAATTCGGGCATTCAGAACATATAGCACGTTGCTGTCAGCAAGCACATTCTCATTCAAAGTTGCAAGTTATCATGTAGGAGCAAGTTTGTAAAGGTATTTCAAAGATGCCCAGAACTGAGCTAAACCTCGTATGTCTCCAACTCCTAGAAATAACTTCATGCCCCATCTCCCTTACTTCCAGCTAGTAAGGATCACATAATCTCTAACAAAGTTTTGAGACAGATTCCCAATTCGGGCATTCAGAACATATAGCACGTTGCTGTAAGCAAGCACATTCTCATTCAAAGTTGCAAGTTACTATGTAGGAACAAGTTTGTATAGGTATTTCAAAGATGCCCAGAACTGAGCTAAACTTGGTATGTCTCCAACTCCTAGAAATAACTTCATGCCCCATCTCCCTTACTTCCAGCTAGTAAGGATCACAAAATTCCTAACAAATTTTTGACACAAATTCCCAATTCGGGCATTCAGAACATGTAGCACGTTGCTGTAAGCAAGCACATTCTCATTCAAAGTTGCAAGTTACTATGTAGGAACAAGTTTGTATAGGTATTTCAAAGATGCCCAGAACTGAGCTAAACTTGGTATGTCTCCAACTCCTAGAAATAACTTCATGCCCCATCTCCCTTACTTCCAGCTAGTAAGGATCACATATTTCATAACAAAGTTTTGACACAGATTCCCAATTCGGGCATTCAGAACATATAGCACGTTGCTGTAAGCAAGCACATTCTCATTCAAAGATGCAAGTTACTATGTAGGAACAAGTTTGTATACAACTTTCAAAGATGCCCAGAACTGAGCTAAACGTTGTATGTCTCCAACTCATAGAAATAAGTTCATGGCCCATCTCCCTTACTTCCATCTAGTAAGGATCACATAATTTCTAACAAAGATTGACACAGATTCCCAATTCGGGCATTCAGAACATATAGCACGTTGCTGTAAGCAAGCACATTCTCATTCAAAGTTGCAAGTTACTATGTAGGATAAGTTTGTATAGGTATTAGAAAGGTGCCCAGAACTGAGCTAAACTTGGTATGTGTCCAACTCCTAGAAATAACTTCATGCCCCATCTCCCTTACTTCCAGCTAGTAAGGATCACATAATTCCTAACAAAGTTTTGACACAGATTCCCAATTCGGGCATTCAGAACATATAGCACGTTGCTGTAAGCAAGCACATTCTCATTCAAAGTTGCAAGTTACTATGTAGGAACAAGTTTGTATAGGTATTTCAAAGATGCCCAGAACTGAGCTAAACGTTGTATGTCTCCAACTCCTAGAAATAACTTCATGCCACATCTCCCTTATTTCCATCTAGTAAGGATCACATAATTTCTAACAAAGATTTGATACAAATTCCCAATTCGGGCATTCAGAACATACAGCACGTTGCTGTAAGCAAGCACATTCTCATTCAAAGTTGCAAGTTACTATGTAGGAACAAGCTTGTAAAGGTATTTCAAAGATGCCCAGAACTGAGCTGAAGGTTGTATGTCTCCAACTCCTAGAAATAACTTCATGCCCCATCTCCCTTACTTCCAGCAAGTAAGGATCACATAATTCCTAACAAAGTTTTGACACAGATTCCCAATTCGGACATTCAGAACATGTGGCACGTTGCTGTAAGCAAGCACATTCTCATTCAAAGTTGCAAGTTACTATGTAGGATAAGTTTGTATAGGTATTAGAAAGGTGCCCAGATCTGAGCTAAACTTGGTATGTGTCCAACTCCTAGAAATAACTTCATGCCCCATCTCCCTTACTTCCAGCTAGTAAGGATCACATAATTCCTAACAAAGTTTTGACACAAATTCCCAATTCGGGCATTCAGACATATAGCACGTTGCTGTAAGCAAGCACATTCTCATTCAAAGTTGCAAGTTACTATGTAGGAACAAGTTTGTATAGGTATTTCAAAGATGCCCAGAACTGAGCTAAACTTGGTATGTCTCCAACTCCTAGAAATAACTTCATTCCCAATATCCCTTACTTCCAGCTAGTAAGGATCACATAATTCCTAACAAAGATTTGACACAGATTCCCAATTCGGGCATTCAGAACATGTGGCACGTTGCTGTAAGCAAGCACATTCAATTCAAAATTGCAAGTTACTATGTAGGAACAAGTTTGTATAGGTATTTCAAAGATACCCAGAACTGAGCTAAACTCGGTATGTCTCCAACTCCTAGAAATAACTTCATGCCCCATCTCCCTTACTTCCATCTAGTAAGGATCACATAATTCCTAACAAAGTTTTGACACAGATTCCCAATTCGGGCATTCAGAACATATAGCACGTTGCTGTAAGCAAGCACATTCTCATTCAAAGTTGCAAGTTATCATGTAGGAACAAGTTTGTAAAGGTATTTCAAAGATGCCCAGAACTGAGCTAAACCTGGTATGTCTCCAACTCCTAGAAATAACTCATGCCCCATATCCCTTACTTCCAGCTAGTAAGGATCACATAATTCCTAACAAAGTTTTGACACAGATTCCCAATTCGGGCATTCAGAACATGTAGCACGTTGCTGTAAGCAAGCACATTCTCATTCAAAGTTGCAAGTTACTATGTAGGAACAAGTTTGTATAGGTATTTCAAAGATGCCCAGAACTGAGCGAAACATTGTATGTCTCCAACTCCTAGAAATAACTTCATGCCCCATCTCCCTTACTTCCATCTAGTAAGGATCACATAATTTCTAACAAAGTTTTAACATAGATTCCCAATTCGGGCATTCAGAACATATAGCACGTTGCTGTAAGCAAGCACATTCTCATTCAAAGTTGCAAGTTACTATGTAGCAACAAGTTTGTATAGGTATTTCAAAGATGCCCAGAACTGAGCTAACTTGGTATGTGTCCAACCTCTAGAAATAACTTAAGGCCCAACTCCCTTATTTCCAGCTAGTAAGGATCATATTTTTCCTAACAAATTTTGACACAGATTCCCAATTCGGGCATTCAGAACATATAGCACGTTGCTGTAAGCAAGCACATTCTCATTCAAAGTTGCAAGATACTATGTAGGAACAAGTTTGTATAGGTATTTCAAAGATGCACAGAACTGAGCTAAACGTTGTATGTCTCCAACTACTAGAAATAACTTCATGCCCCATCTCACTTACTTCCAGCTAGTACGGATCACATAATTCCTAACAAAGTTTTGACACAGAATCCCAATTCGGGCATTCAGCACATATAGCACGTTGCTGTAAGCAAGCACATTCTCATTCAAAGTTGCAAGTTACAATGTAGGAACAAGTTTGTATAGGTATTTCAAAGATGCCCAGAACTGAGCTAAACGTTATATGTCTCCAACTCCTAGAAATAACGTCATGCCCAATCTCCCTTACTTCCAGCTAGTAAGGATCACATAATTCCTAACAAAGTTTTGACACAGATTTCCAATTCGGGCATTCAGAACATATAGCACGTTGATGTAAGCAAGCACATTCTCATTCAAAGTTGCAATTTACTATGTAGGAACAAGTTTGTATAGGTATTTCAAAGATGCCCAGAACTGAGCTAAACTTGGTATATGTCCAACCTCTAGAAATAACTTCATGCCCCAACTCCCTTACTTCCAGCTAGTAAGGATCACATAATTTCTAACAAAGTTTTGACACAGATTCCCAATTCGGGCATTCAGAACATATAGCACGTTGCTGTAAGCAAGCACATTCTCATTCAAAGTTGCAAGTTCTATGTAGGAACAAGTTTGTAAAGGTATTTCAAAGATGCACAGAACTGAGCTAAGCTTGGTATGTCTCCAACTCCTAGAAATGACTTCATGCCCAATCACACTTACTTCCAGCTCGTAAGGATCACATAATTCCTAACAAAGTTTTGGCACAGATTCCCAATTCGGGCATTCAGAACATATAGCACGTTGCTGTAAGCAAGCACATTCTCATTCAAAGTTGCATGTTTCTATGTAGGAACAAATTTGTATAGGTATTTCAAAGATGCCCAGAACTGAGCTAAACGTGGTATGTCTCCAACTCCTAGAAATAACTTCATGCCCCATCTCCCTTACTTCCAGCTAGTAAGGATCACATAATTCCTAACAAAGATTTGACACAGATTCCCAATTCGGGCATTCAGAACATATAGCACGTTGTTGTAAGCAAGCACATTCTCATTCAATGTTGCAAGTTACTATGTAGGAACAAGTTTGTATAGGTATTTCAAAGATGCTCAGAAATGAGCTAAACGTGGTATGTCTCCAACTCCTAGAAATAACTTCATGCCCCATCTCCCTTACTTCCAGCTAGTAAGGATCACATAATTCCTAACAAAGTTTTGACACAGATTCCCAATTCGGGCATTCATTACATATAGCACGTTGCTGTAAGCAAGCACATTCTCATTCAAAGTTGCAAGTTACTATGTAGGAACAAGTTTGTATAGGTATTTCAAAGATGCCCAGAACTGAGCTAAACTTGGTATGTCTCCAACTCCTAGAAATAACGTCATGCCCCATCTCCCTTACTTCCAGCTAGTAACGATCACATATTTCATAACAAAGTTTTGACACAGATTCCCAATTCGGGCATTCAGAACATATAGCACGTTGCTGTAAGCAAGCACATTCTCATTCAAAGATGCAAGTTACTATGTAGGAACTAGTTTGTATAGAACTTTCAAAGATGCCCAGAACTGAGCTAAACCTTGTATGTCTCCAACTCATAGAAATAACTTCATGTGCCATCTCCCTTACTTCCATCTATTAAGTATCACATAATTTCTAACAAAGATTTGATACAAAATCCCAATTCGGGCATTCAGAACATATAGCACGTTGCTGTAAGCAAGCACATTCTCATTCAAAGTTGCAAGTTACTATGTAGGAACAAGTTTGTATAGGTATTTCAAAGATGCCCAGAATTGAGCTAAACTTGGTATGTCTCCAACTCCTAGAAATAACGTCATGCCCCATCTCCCTTACTTCCAGCTAGTAACGATCACATAATTCCTAACAAAGATTTGACACAGATTCCCAATTCGGGAATTCAGAACATATAGCACGTTGTTGTAAGCAAGCACATTCTCATTCAAAGTTGCAAGTTACTATGTAGGAACAAGTTTGTATAAGTATTTCAAAGATGCTCAGAACTGAGCTAAACGTGGTATGTCTCCAACTCCTAGAAATAACTTCATGCCCCATCTCCCTTACTTCCAGCTAGTAAGGATCACATAATTCCTAACAAAGTTTTGACACAGATTCCCAATTCGGGCATTCAGAACATATAGCACGTTGCTGTAAGCAAGCACATTCTCATTCAAAGTTGCAAGTTACTATGTAGGAACAAGTTTGTATAGGTATTTCAAAGATGCCCAGAACTGAGCTAAACTTGGTATGTCTCCAACTCCTAGAAATAACGTCATGCCCTATCTCCCTTACTTCCAGCTAGTAACGATCACATATTTCATAAGAAAGTTTTGACACAGATTCCCAATTCGGGCATTCAGAACATATAGCACGTTGCTGTAAGCAAGCACATTCTCATTCAAAGATGCAAGTTACTATGTAGGAACAAGTTTGTATAGAACTTTCAAAGATGCCCAGAACTGAGCTAAACGTTGTATGTCTCCAACTCATAGAAATAACTTCATGTGCCATCTCCCTTACTTCCATCTATTAAGGATCACATAATTTCTAACAAAGATTTGATAGAAAATCCCAATTCGGGCATTCAGAACATATAGCACGTTGCTGTAAGCAAGCACATTCTCATTCAAAGTTGCAGGTTACTATGTAGGAACAAGTTTGTATAGGTATTTCAAAGATGCCCAGAACTGAGCTAAACTTGGTATGTGTCCAACCTCTAGAAATAACTTCATGCCCCAACTCCCTTACTTCCAGCTCGTAAGGATCACATAATTCCTAACAAAGTTTTGACACAGATTCCCAATTCGGGCATTCAGAACATATAGAACGTTGCTGTAAGCAAGCACATTCTCATTCAAAGTTGCAAGATACTATGTAGGAACAAGTATGTATAGGTATTTCAAAGATGCCCAGAACTGAGCTAAACGTTGTATGTCTCCAACTCCTAGAAATAACTTCATGCCCCATCTCCCTTACTTCCATCTAGTAAGGATCACATAATTTCTAACAAAGATTTGATACAAATTCCCAATTCGGGCATTCAGAACATATAGCACGTTGTTGTAAGCAAGCACATTCTCATTCAAAGTTGCAAGTTACTATGTATTAACAAGTTTGTAAAGGTATTTCAAAGATGCCCAGAACTGAGCTAAACTTGGTATGTCTCCAACTCCTAGAAATAAGTTCATGGCCCATCTCCCTTACTTCCAGCTGGTAAGGATCACATAATTCCTAACAAAGTTTTGACACAGATTCCCAATTCGGGCATTCAGAACATATAGCACGTTGTTGTAAGCAAGCACATTCTCATTCAAAGTTGCAAGTTACTATGTAGGAAAAAGTTTGTATAGGTATTTCAAAGATGCCCAGAACTGAGCTGAAGGTTGTATGTCTCCAACTCCTAGAAATAACTTCATGCCCCATCTCCCTTACTTCCAGCAAGTAAGGATCACATAATTCCTAACAAAGTTTTGACACAGATTCCCAATTCGGACATTCAGAACATGTGGCACGTTGCTGTAAGCAAGCACATTCAATTCAAAGTTGCAAGTTACTATGTAGGAACAAGTTTGTATAGGTATTTCAAAGATGCCCAGAACTGAGCTAAACTCGGTATGTCTCCAACTCCTAGAAATAACTTCATGCCCCATCTCCCTTACTTCCATCTAGTAAGGATCACATAATTCCTAACAAAGTTTTGACACAGATTCCCAATTCGGGCATTCAGAACATATAGCACGTTGCTGTAAGCAAGCACATTCTCATTCAAAGTTGCAAGTTATCATGTAGGAGCAAGTTTGTAAAGGTATTTCAAAGATGCCCAGAACTGAGCTAACCCTGGTATGTCTCCAACTCCTAGAAATAACTTCATGCCCCATCTCCCTTACTTCCAGCTAGTAAGGATCACGTAATCTCTAACAAAGTTTTGAGACAGATTCCCAATTCGGGCATTCAGAACATACAGCACGTTGCTGTAAGCAAGCACATTCTCATTCAAAGTTGCAAGTTACTATGTAGGAACAAGTTTGTATAGGTATTTCAAAGATGCCCAGAACTGAGCTAAACTTGGTATGTCTCCAACTCCTAGAAATAACTTCATGCCCCATCTCCCTTACTTCCAGCTAGCAAGGATCACAAAATTCCTAACAATGTTGTGACACAGATTCCCAATTCGGGCATTCAGAACATATAGCACGTTGCTGTAAGCAAGCACATTCTCATTCAAAGTTGCAAGTTACTATGTAGGAACAAGTTAGTATAGGTATTTCAAAGATGCCCAGAACTGAGCTAAACGTGGTATGTCTCCAACTCCTAGAAATAACTTCATGCTCCATCTCCCTTAGTTCCAGCTAGTAAGGATCACATAATTTCTAACAAAGTTTTGACACAGATTCCCAATTCGGGCATTCAGAACATATAGCACGTTGCTGTAAGCAAGCACATTCTCATTCAAAGTTGCAAGTTACTATGTAGGAACAAGTTTGTATAGGTATTTCAAAGATGCCCAGAACTGAGCTGAAGGTTGTATGTCTCCAACTCCTAGAAATAACTTCATGCCCCATCTCCCTTACTTCCATCTAGTAAGGATCACATAATTCCTAACAAAGTTTTGACACAGATTCCCAATTCGGGCATTCAGAACATATAGCACGTTGCTGTAAGCAAGCACATTCTCATTCAAAGTTGCAAGTTATCATGTAGGAGCAAGTTTGTAAATTTATTTCAAAGATGCCCAGAACTGAGCTAAACGTTGTATGTCTCCAACTCCTAGAAATAACTTCATGCTCCATCTCCCTTAGTTCCAGCTAGTAAGGATCACATAATTTCTAACAAAGTTTTGACACAGATTCCCAATTCGGGCATTCAGAACATATAGCACGTTGATGTAAGCAAGCACATTCTCATTCAAAGTTGCAAGTTACTATGTAGGAACAAGTTTGTACAGGTATTTCAAAGATGCCCAGAACTGAGCTAAACTTGGTATGTCTCCAACTCCTAGAAATAACTCATGGCCCATATCCCTTACTTCTAGCTAGTAAGGATCACATAATTCCTAACAAAGTTTTGACACAGATTCCCAATTCGGGCATTCAGAACATGTAGCACGTTGCTGTAAGCAAGCACATTCTCATACAAAGTTGCAAGTTACTATGTAGGAACAAGTTTGTATAGGTATTTCAAAGATGCCCAGAACTGAGCGAAACATTGTATGTCTCCAACTCCTAGAAATAACTTCATGCCCCATCTCCCTTACTTCCATCTAGTAAGGATCACATAATTTCTAACAAAGTTTTAACATAGATTCCCAATTCGGGCATTCAGAACATATAGCACGTTGCTGTAAGCAAGCACATTCTCATTCAAAGTTGCAAGTTACTATGTAGGAACAAGTTTGTATAGGTATTTCAAAGATGCCCAGAACTGAGCTAAACTTGTATGTCTCCAACTCCTAGAAATAACTTCATGCCTCATCTCCCTTACTTCCAGCTAGTAAGGATCACATAATTCCTAACAAAGATTTGACACAGATTCCCAATTCGGGCATTCAGAACATATAGCACGTTGCTGTAAGCAAGCACATTCTCATTCAAAGTTGCAACTTACTATGTAGGAACAAGTTTGTAAAGGTATTTCAAAGATGCCCAGAACTGAGCTAAACGTTGTATGTCTCCAACTCCTAGAAATAACTTCATGCCCCATCTCCCTTACTTCCAGCTAGTAAGGATCACATAATTCCTAACAAAGTTTTGACACAGATTCCCAATTCGGGCATTCAGATCATGTAGCACGTTGCTGTAAGCAAGCACATTCAATTCAAAGTTGCAAGTTACTATGTAGGAACAAGTTTGTATAGGTATTTCAAAGATTCCCAGAACTGAGCTAAACATTGTATGTCTCCAACTCCTAGAAATAACTTCATGCCCCATCTCCCTTACTTCCAGCTAGTAAGGATCACATAATTCCTAACAAAGTTTTGACACAGATTCCCAATTCGGGCATTCAGAACATGTAGCACGTTGCTGTAAGCAAGCACATTCTCATTCAAAGTTGCATGTTACTATGTAGGAACAAGTTTGTATAGGTATTTCAAAGATGCCCAGAACTGAGCTAAACTTGGTATGTCTCCAACTCCTAGAAATAACTTCATGCCCCATCACACTTACTTCCAGCTGGTAAGGATCACATAATTTCTAACAAAGTTTTAACACAGATTCCCAATTCGGGCATTCAGAACATATAGCACGTTGCTGTAAGCAAGCACATTCTCATTCAAAGTTGCAAGTTACTATGTAGGAACAAGTTTGTAAAGGTATTTCAAAGAAGCCCAGAACTGAGCTAAACGTTGTATGTTTCCAACTCCTAGGAATAACTTCATGCCCCATCAACCTTACTTCCAGCTAGTATGGATCACATAATTACTAACAAAGTTTTGACACAGATTCCCAATTCGGGCATTCAGAACATATAGCACGTTGCTGTAAGCAAGCACATTCTCATTCAAAGTTGCAAGTTACTATGTAGGAACAAGTTTGTATAGGTAGTTCAAAGATGCCCAGAACTGAGCTAAACGTTGTATGTCTCCAACTCCTAGAAATAACTTCATGCCCCATCTAGCTTACTTCCATCTAGTAAGGATCACATAGTTGCTAACAAAGTTTTGACACAGATTCCCAATTCGGGCATTCAGAACATATAGCACGTTGCTGTAAGCAAGCACATTCTCATTCAAAGTTGCAAGTTACTATGTAGGAACAAGTTTGTATAGGTATTTCAAAGATGCCCATAACTGAGCTAAACGTTGTATGAGTCCAACCTCTAGAAATAACTTCATGCCCCATCTCCCTTACTTCCAGCTAGTAAGGATCACATAATTCCTAACAAAGTTTTGACACAGATTCCCTATTCGGGCATTCAGAACATATAGCACGTTGCTGTAAGCAAGCACATTCTCATTCAAAATTGCAAGTTACTATGTAGGAACAAGTTTGTATAGGTATTTCAAAGATGCCCAGAACTGAGCTAAACTTGGTATGTCTCCAACTCCTAGAAATAACTTCATGGCCCGACTACCTTACTTCCAGCTAGTAAGGATCACATAATTCCTAACAAAGTTTTGACACAGATTCCGAATTCGGGTATTCAGAACATATAGCACGTTGCTGTAAGCAAGCACATTCTCATTCACAGTTGCAAGTTACTATGTAGGAAAAAGTTTGAATAGGACTTTCAAAGATGCCCAGAACTGAGCTAAACTTGGTATGTCTCCAACTCCTAGAAATAACTTCATGCCCCATCTCCCTTACTTCCAGCTAGTAAGGATCACATAATTCCTAACAAAGTTTTGACACAGATTCCCAATTCGGGCATTCAGAACATGTAGCACGTTGCTGTAAGCAAGCACATTCTCATTCAAAGTTGCAAGTTACTATGTAGGAACAAGTTACTGTAGGTATTTCAAAGATGCCCAGAACTGAGCTAAACGTTGTATGTCTCAAACTCCTAGAAATAACTTCATGCCCCTCTCCCTTACTTCCATCTAGTAAGGATCACATAATTCCTAACAAAGTTTTGACACAGATTTCCAATTCGGGCATTCAGAACATATAGCACGTTGCTGTAAGCAAGCACATTCTCATTCAAAGTTGCAAGTTACAATGTAGGAACAAGTTTGTAAAGGTATTTCAAAGATGCCCAGAACTGAGCTAAACTTGGTTTGTCTCCAACTTCTAGAAATAACTTCATGCCCCATCACCCTTACTTCCAGCTAGTAAGGATCACATAATTCCTAACAAAGTTTTGACACAGATTCCCAATTCGGGCATTCAGAACATATAGCACGTTGCTGAAAGCAAGCACATTGTTATTCAATGTTGCAGGTTACTATGTAGGAACAAGTTTGTATAGGTATTTCAAAGATGCCCAGAACTGAGCTAAACGTTGTTTGTCTCCAACTCCTAGAAATAACTTCATGCACCATCTCCCTTACTTCCATCTAGTAAGGATCACATAATTCCTAACAAAGTTTTGACACAGATTCCCAATTCGGGCATTCAGAACATAATGCACGTTGCTGTAAGCAAGCACATTCTCATTCACAGTTGCAAGTTACTATGTAGGAACAAGTTTGAATAGGACTTTCAAAGATGCCCAGATCTGAGCTAAACTTGGTATGTTTCCAACCTCTAGAAATAAGTTCATGGCCCATCTCCCTTACTTCCAGCTAGTAAGGATCACATAATTCCTAACAAAGTTTTGACACAGATTCCCAATTCGGGCATTCAGAACATATAGCACGTTGCTGTAAGCAAGCACATTCTCATTCAAAGTTGCAAGTGACTATGTAGCAACAAGTTTGTAAAGGTATTTCAAAGATGCCCAGAACTGAGCTAAACGTTGTATGTCTCCAACTCCTAGAAATAACTTCATGTACCATCACACTTACTTCCAGCTAGTAAGGATCACATATTTCCTAACAAAGTTTTGCCACAGATTCCCAATTCGGGCATTCAGAACATATAGCACGTTGCTGTAAGCAAGCACATTCTCATTCAAATTTGCAAGTTACTATGTAGCAACAAGTTTGTATAGGTATTTCAAAGATGCCCAGAACTGAGCTAACTTGGTATGTGTCCAACCTCTAGAAATAACTTAATGCCCCAACTCCCTTATTTCCAGCTAGTAAGGATGACATTTTTCCTAACAAAGTTTTGACACAGATTCCCAATTCGGGCATTCAGAACATATAGCACGTTGCTGTAAGCAAGCACATTCTCATTCAAAGTTGCAAGTTACTATGTAGGAACAAGTTTGTATAGGTATTTCAAAGATGCACAGAACTGAGCTAAACATTGTATGTCTCTAACTCCTACAAATAACTTCATGCCCCATCTCACTTACTTACAGCTAGTAAGGATCACATAATTCCTAACAAAATTTTGACACAGATTCCCAATTCGGGCATTCAGAACATATAGCACGTTGTTGTAAGCAAGCACATTCTCATTCAAAGTTGCAAGTTACTATGTAGGAACAAGTTTGTATAGGTATTTCAAAGATGCCCAGAACTGAGCTAAACGTTATATGTCTCCAACTCCTAGAAATAACTTCATGCCCAATCTCCCTTACTTCCAGCTAATAAGGATCACATAATTCCTAACAAAGTTTTGACACAGATTCCCAATTCGGGCTTTCAGAACATATAGCACGTTGATGTAAGCAAGCACATTCTCATTCAAAGTTGCAAGTTACTATGTAGGAACAACTTTGTATAGGTATTTCAAAGATGCCCAGAACTGAGCTAAACTTGGTATGTGTCCAAGCTCTAGAAATAACTTCATGCCCCATCTCCCTTACTTCCAGCTAGTAAGGATCACATAATTTCTAACAAAGTTTTGACACAGATTCCCAATTCGGGCATTCAGAACATATAGCACGTTGCTGTAAGCAAGCACATTCTCATTCAAAGTTGCAAGTTACTATGTAGGAACAAGTTTGTATAGGTATTTCAAAGATGCCCACAATTGAGCTAATCTTGGTATGTCTCCAACTCCTAGAAATAACTTCATGCCCCATCTCCCTTACTTCCAGCTAGTAAGGATCACATAATTCCTAACAAAGTTTTGACACAGATTCCCAATTCGGGAATTCAGAACATATAGCACGTTGCTGTAAGCAAGCACATTCTCATTCAAAGTTGCATGTTACTATGTAGGAACAAGTTTGTATAGGTATTTCAAAGATGCACAGAACTGAGCTAAACTTGGTATGTGTCCAACTCCTAGAAATAACTTCATGCCCCATCTCACTTACTTCCAGCTAGTAAGGATCACATAATTCCTAACAAAGTTTTGACACAGATTCCCAATTCGGGCATTCAGAACATATAGCACGTTGCTGTAAGCAAGCACATTCTCATTCCAAGTGGCAAGTTAGTATGTAGAAACAAGTTTGTATAGGTATTTCAAAGATGCCCAGAACTGAGCTAAACGTTGTATGTCTCCAACTCCTAGAAATAACTTCATGCCCCATCTCCCTTACTTCCATCTAGTAAGGATCACATAATTCCTAACAAAGTTTTGACACAGATTCCCAATTCGGGCATTTGAAACTTATAGCACGTTGCTGTAAGCAAGCACATTGTCATTCAACGTTGCAAGTTACTATGTAGGAACAAGTTTGTATAGGTATTTCAAAGATGCCCAGAACTGAGCTAAACTTTGTATGTGTCCAACTCCTAGAAATAACTTCATGCACCATCTCCCTTACTTCCATCTAGTAAGGATCACATAATTCCTAACAAAGTTTTGACACAGATTCCCAATTCGGGGATTCAGAACATAATGCACGTTGCTGTAAGCAAGCACATTCTCATTCAGAGTTGCAAGTTACTATGTTGGAACAAGTTTGAATAGGACTTTCAAAGATGCCCAGAACTGAGCTAAACTTGGTATGTTTCCAACTCCTAGAAATAACTTCATTCCCCATCTCCCTTACTTCCAGCTAGTAAGGATCACATAATTTCTAACAAAGATTGACACAGATTCCCAATTCGGGCATTCAGAACATATAGCACGTTGCTGTAAGCAAGCACATTCTCATTCAAAGTTGCAAGTTACTATGTAGGTGCAAGTTTGTATAGGTATTTCAAAGATGCCCAGAACTGAGCTAAACGTTGTATGTCTCCAACTCCTAGAAATAACTTCATGCCCCATCTCCCTTACTTCCAGCTGGTAAGGATCACATAATTCCTAACAAAGTTTTGACACAGATTCCCAATTCGGGCATTCAGAACATGTAGCACGTTGCTGTAAGCAAGCACATTCTCATTCAAATTTGCAAGTTACTATGTAGCAACAAGTTTGTATAGGTATTTCAAAGATGCCCAGAACTGAGCTAACTTGGTATGTGTCCAACCTCTAGAAATAACTTAATGCCCCAACTCCCTTATTTCCAGCTAGTAAGGATCACATAATTTCTAACAAAGTTTTGACACAGATTCCCAATTCGGGCATTCAGAACATATAGCACGTTGCTGTAAGCAAGCACATTCTCATTCAAAGTTGCAAGTTACTATGTAGGAACAAGTTTGTATAGGTATTTCAAAGATGCCCAGAACTGAGCTAAACTTGGTATGTGTCCAACCTCTAGAAATAACTTCATGCCCCAACTCCCTTAATTCCAGCTAGTAAGGATCACATAATTCCTAACAAAGTTTTGACACAGATTCCCAATTCGGGCATTTGAAACTTATAGCACGTTGCTGTAAGCAAGCACATTGTCATTCAACGTTGCAAGTTACTATGTAGGAACAAGTTTGTATAGGTATTTCAAAGATGCCCAGAACAGAGCTAAACTTTGTATGTGTCCAACTCCTAGAAATATCTTCTTGCCCCAACTCCCTTACTTCCAGCTAGTAAGGATCACATAATTCCTAACAAAGATTTGACACAGATTCCCAATTCGGGCATTCAGAATATATAGCACGTTGCTGTAAGCAAGCACATTCTCATTCAAAGTTGCAAGTTACTATGTAGGAACAAGTTTGTAAAGGTATTTCAAAGATGCCCCGAACTGAGCTAAACGTTGTATGTCTCCAACTCCTAGAAATAACTTGATGCCCCTTCACCCTTACTTCCAGCTAGTAAGGATCACATAATTCCTAACAAAGTTTTGACACAGATTCCCAATTCGGGCATTCAGAACATATCGCACGTTGCTGTAAGCAAGCACATTCTCATTCAAAGTTGCAAGTTACTATGTAGGAACAAGTTTGTATAGGTATTTCAAAGATGCCCAGAACTGAGCTAAACTTGGTATGTCTCCAACTCCTAGAGATAACTTCATGCCCCATCACCCTTACTTCCAGCTAGTAAGGATCACATAATTCCTAACAAAGTTTTGACACAGATTCCCAATTCGGGCATTCAGAACATGTAGCACGTTGCTGTAAGCAAGCACATTCTCATTCAAAGTTGCAAGTTACTATGTAGGAACAAGTTTGTATAGGTATTTCAAAGATGCCGTGAAATGAGATAAACTTGGTATCTGTCCAACCTCTAGAAATAACTTCATGCCCCAACTCCCTTACTTCCAGCTAGTAAGGATCACATAATTCCTAACAACGATTTGACACAGATTCCCAATTCGGGCATTCAGAACATATAGCAAGTTGCTCTAAGCAAGCACATTCTCATTCAAAGTTGCAAATTACTATGTTGGAACAAGTTTGTATAGGTATTTCAAAGATGCCCAGAACTGAGCTAAACGTTGTATGTCTCAAACTCCTAGAAATAACTTCATGCCCCATCTCCCTTACTTCCAGCTAGTAAGGATCACATAATTCCTAACAAAGTTTTGACACAGATTCCCAATTCGGGCATTCAGAACATGTAGCACGTTGCTGTAAGCAAGCACATTCAATTCAAAGTTGCATGTTACTATGTAGGAACAAGTTTGTATAGGTATTTCAAAGATGCCCAGAACTGAGCTAAACGTTGTATGTCTCCAACTCCTAGAAATAACTTCATGCCCCATCTCCCTTACTTCTATCTAGTAAGGATCACATAATTCCTAACAAAGTTTTGACACAGATTTCCAATTCGGGCATTCAGAACATATAGCACGTTGCTGTAAGCAAGCACATTCTCATTCAAAGTTGCAAGTTACAATGTAGGAACAAGTTTGTAAAGGTATTTCAAAGATGCCCAGAACTGAGCTAAACTTGGTTTGTCTCCAACTTCTAGAAATAACTTCAGGCCCCATCACCCTTACTTCCAGCTAGTAAGGATCACATAATTCCTAACAAAGATTGACACAGATTCCCAATTCGGGCATTCAGATCATATAGCACGTTGCTGTAAGCAAGCACATTCTCATTCAAAGTTGCAAGTTACTATGTAGGAACAAGTTTGTATAGGTATTTCAAAGATGCCCAGAACTGAGCTAAACGTTGTATGTCTCCAACTCCTGGAAATAACTTCATGCCCCAACTCCCTTACTTCCAGCTAGTAAGGATCACATAATTCCTAACAAAGTTTTGACACAGATTCCCAATTCGGGCATTCAGAACATATAGCAAGTTGCTGTAAGCAAGCACATTCTCATTCAAAGTTGCAAGTTACTATGTAGGAACCAGTTTTTATAGGTATTTCAAAGATGCCCAGAACTGAGCTAAATGTTGTATGTCTCCAACTCCTAGAAATAACTTCATGCCCAATCTCCCTTACATCCAGCTAGTAAGGATCACATAATTTCTAACAAAGTTTTGACACAGATTCCCAATTCGGGCATTCAGAACATTTAGCACGTTGATGTAAGCAAGAACATTCTCATTCAAAGTTGCAAGTTACTATGTAGGAACAAGTTTGTATAGGTATTTCAAAGATGCTCAGACTGAGCTAAACTTGGTATGTCTCCAACTCCTAGAAATAACTTCATGCCCCATCTCCCTTACTTCCAGCTAGTAAGGATCACATAATTCCTAACAAAGTTTTGACACAGATTCCCAATTCGGGGATTCAGAACATGTAGCACGTTGCTGTAAGCAAGCACATTCAATTCAAAGTTGCAAGTTACTATGTAGGAACAAGTTTGTATAGGTATTTCAAAGATGCCCAGAACTGAGCTAAACTTGGTATGTGTCCAACCTCTGGAAATAACTTCATGCCCCAACTCCCTTACTTCCAGCTAGTAAGGATCACATAATTCCTAACAAAGTTTTGACACAGATTCCCAATTCGGGCATTTGAAACTTATAGCACGTTTCTGTAAGTAAGCACATTGTCATTCAACGATGCAAGTTACTATGTAGGAACAAGTTTGTATAGGTATTTCAAAGATGCCCAGAACTGAGCTAAACTTTGTATGTGTCCAACTCCTAGAAATATCTTCATGCCCCAACTCCCTTACTTCCAGCTAGTAAGGATCACATAATTCCTAACAAAGTTTTGACACAGATTCCCAATTCGGGCATTCAGAATATATAGCACGTTGCTGTAAGCAAGCACATTCTCATTCAAAGTTGCAAGTTACTATGTAGGAACAAGTTTGTAAAGGTATTTCAAAGATGCCCCGAACTGAGCTAAACGTTGTATGTCTCCAACTCCTAGAAATAACTTGATGCCCCTTCACCCTTACTTCCAGATAGTAAGGATCACATAATTCCTAACAAAGTTTTGACACAGATTCCCAATTCGGGCATTCAGAACATATCGCACGTTGCTGTAAGCAAGCACATTCTCATTCAAAGTTGCAAGTTACTATGTAGGAACAAGTTTGTATAGGTATTTCAAAGATGCCCAGAACTGAGCTAAACTTGGTATGTCTCCAACTCCTAGAGATAACTTCATGCCCCATCACCCTTACTTCCAGCTAGTAAGGATCACATAATTCCTAACAAAGTTTTGACACAGATTCCCAATTCGGGCATTCAGAACATATAGCACGTTGCTGTAAGCAAGCACATTCTCATTCAAAGTTGCAAGTTACTATGTAGGAACAAGTTTGTATAGGTCTTTCAAAGATGCCGTGAAATGAGATAAACTTGGTATCTGTCCAAAATCTAGAAATAACTTCATGCCCCAACTCCCTTACTTCCAGCTAGTAAGGATCACATTTTTCCTAACAAAGTTTTGACACAGATTCCCAATTCGGGCATTCAGAACATAATGCACGTTGCTGTAAGCAAGCATATTCTCATTCACAGTTGCAAGTTACTATGTTGGAACAAGTTTGAATAGGACTTTCAAAGATGCCCAGAACTGAGCTAAACTTGGTATGTTTCCAACCTCTAGAAATAACTTCATGCCCCAACTCATTTACTTCCACCTAGTAAGGATCACATAATTCCTAACAAAGTTTTCACACAGATTCCCAATTCTGGCATTCAGAACATATAGCACGTTGCTGTAAGCAAGCACATTCTCATTCAAAGTTGCAAGTTACTATGTAGGAACAAGTTTGTAAAGGTATTTCAAAGATGCCCCGAACTGAGCTAAACGTTGTATGTCTCCAACTCCTAGAAATAACTTGATGCCCCTTCACCCTTACTTCCAGCTAGTAAGGATCACATAATTCCTAACAAAGTTTTGACACAGATTCCCAATTCGGGCATTCAGAACATATCGCACGTTGCTGTAAGCAAGCACATTCTCATTCAAAGTTGCAAGTTACTATGTAGGAACAAGTTTGTATAGGTATTTCAAAGATGCCCAGAACTGAGCTAAACTTGGTATGTCTCCAACTCCTAGAGATAACTTCATGCCCCATCACCCTTACTTCCAGCTAGTAAGGATCACATAATTCCTAACAAAGTTTTGACACAGATTCCCAATTCGGGCATTCAGAACATGTAGCACGTTGCTGTAAGCAAGCACATTCTCATTCAAAGTTGCAAGTTACTATGTAGGAACAAGTTTGTATAGGTATTTCAAAGATGCCGTGAAATGAGATAAACTTGGTATCTGTCCAACCTCTAGAAATAACTTCATGCCCCAACTCCCTTACTTCCAGCTAGTAAGGATCACATAATTCCTAACAACGATTTGACACAGATTCCCAATTCGGGCATTCAGAACATATAGCAAGTTGCTCTAAGCAAGCACATTCTCATTCAAAGTTGCAAATTACTATGTTGGAACAAGTTTGTATAGGTATTTCAAAGATGCCCAGAACTGAGCTAAACGTTGTATGTCTCAAACTCCTAGAAATAACTTCATGCCCCATCTCCCTTACTTCCAGCTAGTAAGGATCACATAATTCCTAACAAAGTTTTGACACAGATTCCCAATTCGGGCATTCAGAACATGTAGCACGTTGCTGTAAGCAAGCACATTCAATTCAAAGTTGCATGTTACTATGTAGGAACAAGTTTGTATAGGTATTTCAAAGATGCCCAGAACTGAGCTAAACGTTGTATGTCTCCAACTCCTAGAAATAACTTCATGCCCCATCTCCCTTACTTCTATCTAGTAAGGATCACATAATTCCTAACAAAGTTTTGACACAGATTTCCAATTCGGGCATTCAGAACATATAGCACGTTGCTGTAAGCAAGCACATTCTCATTCAAAGTTGCAAGTTACAATGTAGGAACAAGTTTGTAAAGGTATTTCAAAGATGCCCAGAACTGAGCTAAACTTGGTTTGTCTCCAACTTCTAGAAATAACTTCAGGCCCCATCACCCTTACTTCCAGCTAGTAAGGATCACATAATTCCTAACAAAGATTGACACAGATTCCCAATTCGGGCATTCAGATCATATAGCACGTTGCTGTAAGCAAGCACATTCTCATTCAAAGTTGCAAGTTACTATGTAGGAACAAGTTTGTATAGGTATTTCAAAGATGCCCAGAACTGAGCTAAACGTTGTATGTCTCCAACTCCTGGAAATAACTTCATGCCCCAACTCCCTTACTTCCAGCTAGTAAGGATCACATAATTCCTAACAAAGTTTTGACACAGATTCCCAATTCGGGCATTCAGAACATATAGCAAGTTGCTGTAAGCAAGCACATTCTCATTCAAAGTTGCAAGTTACTATGTAGGAACCAGTTTTTATAGGTATTTCAAAGATGCCCAGAACTGAGCTAAATGTTGTATGTCTCCAACTCCTAGAAATAACTTCATGCCCAATCTCCCTTACATCCAGCTAGTAAGGATCACATAATTTCTAACAAAGTTTTGACACAGATTCCCAATTCGGGCATTCAGAACATTTAGCACGTTGATGTAAGCAAGAACATTCTCATTCAAAGTTGCAAGTTACTATGTAGGAACAAGTTTGTATAGGTATTTCAAAGATGCTCAGACTGAGCTAAACTTGGTATGTCTCCAACTCCTAGAAATAACTTCATGCCCCATCTCCCTTACTTCCAGCTAGTAAGGATCACATAATTCCTAACAAAGTTTTGACACAGATTCCCAATTCGGGGATTCAGAACATGTAGCACGTTGCTGTAAGCAAGCACATTCAATTCAAAGTTGCAAGTTACTATGTAGGAACAAGTTTGTATAGGTATTTCAAAGATGCCCAGAACTGAGCTAAACTTGGTATGTGTCCAACCTCTGGAAATAACTTCATGCCCCAACTCCCTTACTTCCAGCTAGTAAGGATCACATAATTCCTAACAAAGTTTTGACACAGATTCCCAATTCGGGCATTTGAAACTTATAGCACGTTTCTGTAAGTAAGCACATTGTCATTCAACGATGCAAGTTACTATGTAGGAACAAGTTTGTATAGGTATTTCAAAGATGCCCAGAACTGAGCTAAACTTTGTATGTGTCCAACTCCTAGAAATATCTTCATGCCCCAACTCCCTTACTTCCAGCTAGTAAGGATCACATAATTCCTAACAAAGTTTTGACACAGATTCCCAATTCGGGCATTCAGAATATATAGCACGTTGCTGTAAGCAAGCACATTCTCATTCAAAGTTGCAAGTTACTATGTAGGAACAAGTTTGTAAAGGTATTTCAAAGATGCCCCGAACTGAGCTAAACGTTGTATGTCTCCAACTCCTAGAAATAACTTGATGCCCCTTCACCCTTACTTCCAGATAGTAAGGATCACATAATTCCTAACAAAGTTTTGACACAGATTCCCAATTCGGGCATTCAGAACATATCGCACGTTGCTGTAAGCAAGCACATTCTCATTCAAAGTTGCAAGTTACTATGTAGGAACAAGTTTGTATAGGTATTTCAAAGATGCCCAGAACTGAGCTAAACTTGGTATGTCTCCAACTCCTAGAGATAACTTCATGCCCCATCACCCTTACTTCCAGCTAGTAAGGATCACATAATTCCTAACAAAGTTTTGACACAGATTCCCAATTCGGGCATTCAGAACATATAGCACGTTGCTGTAAGCAAGCACATTCTCATTCAAAGTTGCAAGTTACTATGTAGGAACAAGTTTGTATAGGTATTTCAAAGATGCCGTGAAATGAGATAAACTTGGTATCTGTCCAAAATCTAGAAATAACTTCATGCCCCAACTCCCTTACTTCCAGCTAGTAAGGATCACATTTTTCCTAACAAAGTTTTGACACAGATTCCCAATTCGGGCATTCAGAACATAATGCACGTTGCTGTAAGCAAGCATATTCTCATTCACAGTTGCAAGTTACTATGTTGGAACAAGTTTGAATAGGACTTTCAAAGATGCCCAGAACTGAGCTAAACTTGGTATGTTTCCAACCTCTAGAAATAACTTCATGCCCCAACTCATTTACTTCCACCTAGTAAGGATCACATAATTCCTAACAAAGTTTTCACACAGATTCCCAATTCTGGCATTCAGAACATATAGCACGTTGCTGTAAGCAAGCACATTCTCATTCAAAGTTGCAAGTTACTATGTAGGAACAAGTTTGTATAGGTATTTCAAAAATGCCCAGAAATGAGCTAAACTTAGTATGTCTCCAACTCCTGGAAATAACTTCATTCCCCTTCTCCCTTACTTCCAGCTAGTAAGGATCACATAATTTCTAACAAAGATTGACACAGATTCCCAATTCGGGCATTCAGAACATATAGCACGTTGCTGTAAGCAAGCACATTCTCATTCAAAGTTGCAAGTTACTATGTAGGGGCAAGTTTGTATAGGTATTTCAAAGATGCCCAGAACTGAGCTAAACGTTGTATGTCTCCAACTCCTAGAAATAACTTCATGCCCCATCTCCCTTACTTCCAGCTGGTAAGGATCACATAATTCCTAACAAAGTTTTGACACAGATTCCCAATTCGGGCATTCAGAACATGTAGCACGTTGCTGTAAGCAAGCACATTCTCATTCAAATTTGCAAGTTACTATGTAGCAACAAGTTTGTATAGGTATTTCAAAGATGCCCAGAACTGAGCTAACTTGGTATGTGTCCATCCTCTAGAAATAACTTAATGCCCCAACTCCCTTATTTCAGCTAGTAAGGATCACATTTTTCCTAACAAAGTTTTGACACAGATTCCCAATTCGGGCATTCAGAACATATAGCACGTTGCTGTAAGCAAGCACATTCTCATTCAAAGTTGCAAGTTACTATGTAGGAACAAGTTTGTATACGTATTTCAAAGATGCACAGAACTGAGCTAAACGTTGTATGTCTCTAACTCATAGAAATAACTTCATGCCCCATCTCACTTAGTTCCAGCTAGTAAGGATCACATAATTTCTAACAAAGTTTTGACACAGATTCCCAATTCGGGCATTCAGAACATATAGCACGTTGCTGTAAGCAAGCACATTCTCATTCAAAGTTGCAAGTTACTATGTAGGAACAAGTTTGTATAGGTATTTCAAAGATGCCCAGAACTGAGCTAAACTTGGTATGTGTCCAACCTCTAGAAATAACTTCATGCCCCAACTCCCTTACTTCCAGCTAGTAAGGATCACATAATTCCTAACAAAGTTTTGACACAGATTCCCAATTCGGGCATTTGAAACTTATAGCACGTTGCTGTAAGCAAGCACATTGTCATTCAACGTTGCAAGTTACTATGTAGGAACAAGTTTGTATAGGTATTTCAAAGATGCCCAGAACAGAGCTAAACTTTGTATGTGTCCAACTCCTAGAAATATCTTCTTGCCCCAACTCCCTTACTTCCAGCTAGTAAGGATCACATAATTCCTAACAAAGTTTTGACACAGATTCCCAATTCGGGCATTCAGAATATATAGCACGTTGCTGTAAGCAAGCACATTCTCATTCAAAGTTGCAAGTTACTATGTAGGAACAAGTTTGTAAAGGTATTTCAAAGATGCCCCGAACTGAGCTAAACGTTGTATGTCTCCAACTCCTAGAAATAACTTGATGCCCCTTCACCCTTACTTCCAGCTAGTAAGGATCACATAATTCCTAACAAAGTTTTGACACAGATTCCCAATTCGGGCATTCAGAACATATCGCACGTTGCTGTAAGCAAGCACATTCTCATTCAAAGTTGCAAGTTACTATGTAGGAACAAGTTTGTATAGGTATTTCAAAGATGCCCAGAACTGAGCTAAAGTTGGTATGTCTCCAACTCCTAGAGATAACTTCATGCCCCATCACCCTTACTTCCAGCTAGTAAGGATCACATAATTCCTAACAAAGTTTTGACACAGATTCCCAATTCGGGCATTCAGAACATGTAGCACGTTGCTGTAAGCAAGCACATTCTCATTCAAAGTTGCAAGTTACTATGTAGGAACAAGTTTGTATAGGTATTTCAAAGATGCCGTGAAATGAGATAAACTTGGTATCTGTCCAACCTCTAGAAATAACTTCATGCCTCAACTCCCTTACTTCCAGCTAGTAAGGATCACATAATTCCTAACAACGATTTGACACAGATTCCCAATTCGGGCATTCAGAACATATAGCAAGTTGCTGTAAGCAAGCACATTCTCTTTCAAAGTTGCAAATTACTATGTTGGAACAAGTTTGTATAGGTATTTCAAAGATGCCCAGAACTGAGCTAAACGTTGTATGTCTCAAACTCCTAGAAATAACTTCATGCCCCATCTCCCTTACTTCCAGCTAGTAAGGATCACATAATTCCTAACAAAGTTTTGACACAGATTCCCAATTCGGGCATTCAGAACATGTAGCACGTTGCTGTAAGCAAGCACATTCAATTCAAAGTTGCATGTTACTATGTAGGAACAAGTTTGTATAGGTATTTCAAAGATGCCCCGAACTGAGCTAAACGTTGTATGTCTCCAACTCCTAGAAATAACTTGATGCCCCTTCACCCTTACTTCCAGATAGTAAGGATCACATAATTCCTAACAAAGTTTTGACACAGATTCCCAATTCGGGCATTCAGAACATATCGCACGTTGCTGTAAGCAAGCACATTCTCATTCAAAGTTGCAAGTTACTATGTAGGAACAAGTTTGTATAGGTATTTCAAAGATGCCCAGAACTGAGCTAAACTTGGTATGTCTCCAACTCCTAGAGATAACTTCATGCCCCATCACCCTTACTTCCAGCTAGTAAGGATCACATAATTCCTAACAAAGTTTTGACACAGATTCCCAATTCGGGCATTCAGAACATATAGCACGTTGCTGTAAGCAAGCACATTCTCATTCAAAGTTGCAAGTTACTATGTAGGAACAAGTTTGTATAGGTATTTCAAAGATGCCGTGAAATGAGATAAACTTGGTATCTGTCCAAAATCTAGAAATAACTTCATGCCCCAACTCCCTTACTTCCAGCTAGTAAGGATCACATTTTTCCTAAGAAAGTTTTGACACAGATTCCCAATTCGGGCATTCAGAACATAATGCACGTTGCTGTAAGCAAGCACATTCTCATTCACAGTTGCAAGTTACTATGTTGGAACCAGTTTGAATAGGACTTTCAAAGATGCCCAGAACTGAGCTAAACTTGGTATGTTTCCAACCTCTAGAAATAACTTCATGCCCCAACTCATTTACTTCCACCTAGTAAGGATCACATAATTCCTAACAAAGTTTTCACACAGATTCCCAATTCTGGCATTCAGAACATATAGCACGTTGCTGTAAGCAAGCACATTCTCATTCAAAGTTGCAAGTTACTATGTAGGAACAAGTTTGTATAGGTATTTCAAAAATGCCCAGAACTGAGCTAAACTTAGTATGTCTCCAACTCCTAGAAATAACTTCATTCCCCTTCTCCCTTACTTCCAGCTAGTAAGGATCACATAATTTCTAACAAAGATTGACACAGATTCCCAATTCGGGCATTCAGAACATATAGCACGTTGCTGTAAGCAAGCACATTCTCATTCAAAGTTGCAAGTTACTATGTAGGAACAAGTTTGTAAAGGTATTTCAAAGATGCCCCGAACTGAGCTAAACGTTGTATGTCTCCAACTCCTAGAAATAACTTGATGCCCCTTCACCCTTACTTCCAGATAGTAAGGATCACATAATTCCTAACAAAGTTTTGACACAGATTCCCAATTCGGGCATTCAGAACATATCGCACGTTGCTGTAAGCAAGCACATTCTCATTGAAAGTTGCAAGTTACTATGTAGGAACAAGTTTGTATAGGTATTTCAAAGATCCCCAGAACTGAGCTAAACTTGGTATGTCTCCAACTCCTTGAGATAACTTCATGCCCCATCACCCTTACTTCCAGCTAGTAAGGATCACATAATTCCTAACAAAGTTTTGACACAGATTCCCAATTCGGGCATTCAGAACATATAGCACGTTGCTGTAAGCAAGCACATTCTCATTCAAAGTTGCAAGTTACTATGTAGGAACAAGTTTGTATAGGTATTTCAAAGATGCCGTGAAATGAGATAAACATGGTATCTGTCCAAAATCTAGAAATAACTTCATGCCCCAACTCCCTTACTTCCAGCTAGTAAGGATCACATAATTCCTAACAAAGATTTGACACAGATTCCCAATTCGGGCATTCAGAACATATAGCAAGATGCTGTAAGCAAGCACATTCTCATTCAAAGTTGCAAATTACTATGTTGGAACAAGTTTGTATAGGTATTTCAAAGATGCCCAGAACTGAGCTAAACGTTGTATGTCTCAAACTCCTAGAAATAACTTCATGCCCCATCTCCCTTACTTCCAGCTAGTAAGGATCACATAATTCCTAACAAAGTTTTGACCCAGATTCCCAATTCGGGCATTCAGAACATGTAGCACGTTTCTGTAAGCAAGCATATTCAATTCAAAGTTGCATGTTACTATGTAGGAACAAGTTTGTATAGGTATTTCAAAGATGCCCAGAACTGAGCTAAACGTTGTATGTCTCCAACTCCTAGAAATAACTTCATGCCCCATCTCCCTTACTTCCATCTAGTAAGGATCACATAATTCCTAACAAAGTTTTGACACAGATTTCCAATTCGGACATTCAGAACATATAGCACGTTGCTGTAAGCAAGCACATTCTCATTCAAAGTTGCAAGTTACAATGTAGGAACAAGTTTGTAAAGTATTTCAAAGATGACCAGAACTGAGCTAAACTTGGTTTGTCTCCAACTTCTAGAAATAACTTCAGGCCCCATCACCCTTACTTCCAGCTAGTAAGGATCACATAATTCCTAACAAAGTTTAGACACAGATTCCCAATTCGGGCATTCAGAACATATAGCACGTTGCTGTAAGCAAGCACATTCTTATTCAATGTTGCAAGTTACTATGTAGGAACAAGTTTGTATAGGTATTTCAAAGATGCCCAGAACTGAGCTAAACGTTGTATGTCTCCAACTCCTAGAAATAACTTCATGCACCATCTCCCTTACTTCCATCTAGTAAGGATCACATAATTCCTAACAAAGTTTTGACACAGATTCCCAATTCGGGCATTCAGAACATAATGCACGTTGCTGTAAGCAAGCACATTCTCATTCACAGTTGCAAGTTACAATGTTGGAACAAGTTTGAATAGGACTTTCAAAGATGCCCAGAACTGAGCTAAACTTGGTATGTTTCCAACCTCTAGAAATAACTTCATGCCCCAACTCCATTACTTCCACCTAGTAAGGATCACATAATTCCTAACAAAGATTTGACACAGATTCCCAATTCTGGCATTCAGAACATATAGCACGTTGCTGTAAGCAAGCACATTCTCATTCAAAGTTGCAAGTTACTATGTAGGAACAAGTTTGTATAGGTATTTCAAAAATGCCCAGAAATGAGCTAAACTTAGTATGTCTCCAACTCCTAGAAATAACTTCATGCCCCATCTCCCTTACTTCCAGCTAGTAAGGATCACATAATTTCTAACAAAGATTGACACAGATTCCCAATTCGGGCATTCAGAACATATAGCACGTTGCTGTAAGCAAGCACATTCTCATTCAAAGTTGCAAGTTACTATGTAGGGACAAGTTTGTATAGGTATTTCAAAGATGCCCAGAACTGAGCTAAACGTTGTATGTCTCCAACTCCTAGAAATAACTTCATGCCCCATCTCCCTTACTTCCAGCTAGTAAGGATCACATAATTCCTAACAAAGTTTTGACACAGATTCCCAATTCGGGCATTCAGAACATGTAGCACGTTGCTGTAAGCAAGCACATTCAATTCAAAGTTGCAACTTACTATGTAGGAACAAGTTTGTAAAGGTATTTCAAAGATGACCACAACTGAGCTAAACTTGGTTTGTCTCCAACTCCTAGAAATAACTTCATGCCCCATCTCCCTTACTTCCAGCTAGTAAGGATCACATAATTCCTAACAAAGTTTTGACACAGATTCCCAATTCGCGCATTCAGAACATATAGCACGTTGCTGTAAGCAAGCACATTCTCATTCAAAGTTGCAAGTTACTATGTAGGAACAAGTTTGTATAGGTATTTCAAAGATCCCCAGAATTGAGCTAAACTTGGTATGTCTCCAACTCCTAGACATAACTTCATGCCCCATCTCCCTTACTTCCAGCTAGTAAGGATCACATAATTCCTAACAAAGTTTTGACACAGATTCCCCATTCGGGCATTCAGAACATATAGCACGTTGCTGTAAGCAAGCACATTCTCAGTCAAAGTTGCAAGTTACTATGTAGGAACAAGTTTGTATAGGTATTTGAAAGATGCCCAGAACTGTGCTAAACTTGTTATGTGTCCAACTCCTAGAAATACCATCATGCCCCAACTCCCTTACTTCAAGCTAGTAAGGATCACATAATTCCTAACAAAGTTTTGACACAGATTCCCAATTCGGGCATTCAGAACATAGAGCACGTTGCTGTAAGCAAGCACATTCTCATTCAAAGTTGCAAGTTACTATGTAGGAACAAGTTTGTATAGGTATTTCAAAGATGCCCAGAACTGAGCTAAACTTGTTATGTGTCCAACTCCTAGAAATACCTTCATGCCCCAACTCCCTTACTTCCAGCTAGTAAGGATCACAAAATTCCTAACAAAGTTTTGACACAGATTCCCAATTCGCGCATTCAGAACATATAGCACGTTGCTGTAAGCAAGCACATTCTCATTCAATGTTGCAAGTTACTATGTAGGAACAAGTTTGTATAGGTATTTCAAAGATGCCCAGAACTGAGCTAAACGTTGTATGTCTCCAACTCCTATAAATAACTTCATGCACCATCTCCCTTACTTCCATCTAGTAAGGATCACATAATTCCTGACAAAGTTTTGACACAGATTCCCAATTCGGGCATTCAGAACACATAGCACGTTGCTGTAAGCAAGCACATTCTCATTCAAAGTTGCAAGTTACTATGTAGGAACAAGTTTGTATAGGTATTTCAAAGATGCCCAGAACTGAGCTAAACGTTGTATGTCTCCAACTCCTAGAAATAACTTCATGCACCATCTCCCTTACTTCCATCTAGTAAGGATCACATAATTCCTGACAAAGTTTTGACACAGATTCCCCATTCGGGCTTTCAGAACATATAGCACGTTGCTGTAAGCAAGCACATTCTCAGTCAAAGTTGCAAGTTACTATGTAGGAACAAGTTTGTATAGGTATTTCAAAGATGCCCAGAACTGTGCTAAACTTGTTTTGTGTCCAACTCCTAGAAATACCTTCATGCCACAACTCCCTTAATACCAGCTAGTAAGGATCACATAATTCCTAACAAAGTTTTGACACAGATTCCCAATTCGGGCATTCAGAACATATAGCACGTTGCTGTAAGCAAGCACATTCTCATTCAAAGTTGCAAGTTACTATGTAGGAACAAGTTTGTATAGGTATTTCAAAGATGCCCAGAACTGAGCTAAACGTTGTATGTCTCCAACTCCTAGAAATAACTTCATGCCCCATCTCCCTTACTTCCAGCTAGTAAGGATCACATAATTCCTAACAAAGTTTTGACACAGATTCCCAATTCGGGCATTCAGAACATATAGCACGTTGCTGTAAGCAAGCACATTCTCATTCAGAGTTGCAAGTTACTATGTAGGAACAAGATTGTATAGGTATTTCAAAGATGCCCAGAACTGAGCTAAACTTGGTATGTCTCCAACTCCTAGAAATAACTTCATGCCCCATCTCACTTACTTCCAGCTAGTAAGGATCACATAATTCCTAACAAAGTTTTGACACAGATTCCCAATTCGGGCATTCAGAACTTATAGCAGGTTGCTGTAAGCAAGCACATTCTCATTCAGAGTTGCATGTTACTATGTAGGAACAAGTTTGTATAGGTATTTCAAAGATGCCCAGAACTGTGCTAAACTTGTTATGTGTCCAACTCCTAGAAATACCTTCATGCCCCAACTCCCTTACTTCCAGCTAGTAAGGATCACATCATTCCTAACAAAGTTTTGACACAGATTCCCAATTCGGGCATTCAGAACATATAGCACGTTGCTGTAAGCAAGCACATTCTCATTCAAAGTTGCAAGTTACTATGTAGGAACAAGTTTGTATAGGTATTTCAAAGATGCCCAGAACTGTGCTAAACTTGTTATGTGTCCAACTCCTAGAAATACCTTCATGCCCCAACTCCCTTACTTCCAGCTAGTAAGGATCACATAATTCCTAACAAAGTTTTGACACAGATTCCCAATTCGGGCATTCAGAACATATAGCACGTTGCTGTAAGCAAGCACATTCTCATTCAAAGTTGCAAGTTACTATGTAGGAACAGGTTTGTATAGGTATTTCAAAAATGCCCAGAAATGAGCTAAACTTAGTATGTCTCCAACTCCTAGAAATAAATTCATGCCCCATCTCCCTTACTTCCAGCTAGTATGGATCACATAATTCCTAACAAAGTTTTGACACAGATTCCCAATTCGGGCATTCAGAACATATAGCACGTTGCTGTAAGCAAGCACATTCTCATTCAAAGTTGCAAGTTACTATGTAGGAATAAGTTTGTATAGGTATTTCAAAGATGCCCAGAATTGAGCTAAACTTGGTATGTCTCCAACTCCTAGACATAACTTCATGCCCCATCTCCCTTACTTCCAGCTAGTAATGATCACATAATTCCTAACAAAGTTTTGACACAGATTCCCCATTCGGGCATTCAGATCATATAGCACGTTGCTGTAAGCAAGCACATTCTCAGTCAAAGTTGCAAGTTACTATGTAGGAACAAGTTTGTATAGGTATTTCAAAGATGCCCAGAACTGTGCTAAACTTGTTATGTGTCCAAATCCTAGAAATACCTTCATGCCCCAACTCCCTTACTTCCAGCTAGTAAGGATCACATAATTCCTAACAAAGTTTTGACACAGATTCCCCATTCGGGCATTCAGAACATATAGCACGTTGCTGTAAGCAAGCACATTCTCATTCAAAGTTGCAAGTTACTATGTAGGAACAAGTTTGTATAGGTATTTGAAAGATGCCCAGAACTGAGCTAAACTTGGTATGTCTCCAACTCCTAGAAATAACTTCATGCCGCATCTCCCTTACTTCCAGCTAGTAAGGATCACATAATTTCTAACAAAGTTTTGACACAGATTCCCAATTCGGGCATTCAGAACATATAGCACGTTGCTGTAAGCAAGCACATTCTCATTCAAAGTTGCAAGTTACTATGTAGGAACAAGTTTATATAGGTATTTGAAAGATGCACAGAACTGAGCTAAACGTTGTATGTCTCCAAATCCTAGAAATAACTTCATGCCCCATCTCACTTACTTCCAGCTAGTAAGGATCACATAATTCCTAACAAAGTTTTGACACAGATTCCCAATTCGGGCATTCAGAACATATAGCACGTTGTTGTAAGCAAGCACATTCTCATTCAAAGTTGCAATTTACTATGTAGGAACAAGTTTGTATAGGTATTTCAAGGATGCCCAGAACTGAGCTAAACGTTGTATGTCTCCAACTCCTAGAAATAACTTCATGCCCCATCTCCCTTACTTCCAGCTAGTAAGGATCACATAATTCCTAACAAAGTTTTGACACAGATTCCCAATTCGGGCATTCAGAACATATAGCACGTTGCTGTAAGCAAGCACATTCTCATTCAAAGTTGCAAGTTACTATGTAGGAACAAGTTTGTATAGGTATTTCAAAGATGCCCAGAACTGAGCTAAACGTCGTATGTGTCCAACCTCTAGAAATAACTTCATGCCCCATCTCACTTACTTCCAGCTAGTAAGGATCACATAATTCCTAACAAAGTTTTGACACAGATTCCCAAGTCGGGCATTCAGAACATATAGCACGTTGCTGTAAGCAAGCACATTCTCATTCAAAGTTGCAAGTTACTATGTAGGAACAAGTTTGTAAAGGTATTTCAAAGATGACCAGAACTGAGCTAAACGTTGTATGTCTCCAACTCCTAGAAATATCTTCATGCCGCATCTCCCTTACTTCCAGCTAGTAAGGATCACATAATTTCTAACAAAGTTTTGACACAGATTCCCAATTCGGGCATTCAGAACATATAGCACGTTGCTGTAAGCAAGCACATTCTCATTCAAATTTGCAAGTTACTATGTAGGAACAAGTTTATATAGGTATTTCAAAGATGCACAGAACTGAGCTAAACGTTGTATGTCTCCAACTCCTAGAAATAACTTCATGCCCCATCTCACTTACTTCCAGCTAGTAAGGATCACATAATTCCTAACAAAGTTTTGACACAGATTCCCAATTCGGGCATTCAGAACATATAGCACGTTGCTGTAAGCAAGCACATTCTCATTCAAAGTTGCAAGTTACTATGTAGGAACAAGTTTGTATAGGTATTTCAAAGATGCCCAGAACTGAGCTAAACTTGTTATGTCTCCAACTCCTAGAAATAACTTCATGCCCCATCTCCCTTACTTCCAGCTAATAAGGATCACATAATTCCTAACAAAGTTTTGACACAGATTCCCAATTCGGGCATTCAGAACATATAGCACAATGCTGTAAGCAAGCACATTCTCATTCAAAGTTGCAAGTTACTATGTAGGAACAAGTTTGTATAGGTATTTCAAAGATGCCCAGAACTGAGCTAAACTTGGTATGTCTCCAACGACTAGAAATAACTTCATGCCCCATCTCCCTTACTTCCAGCTAGTAAGGATCACATAATTCCTAACAAAGTTTTGACACAGATTCCCAATTCGGGCATTCAGAACATATAGCACGTTGCTGTAAGCAAATACATTCTCATTCAAAGTTGCAAGTTACTATGTAGGAACAAGTTTGTATAGGTATTTCAAAGATGCCCAGAAGTGAGCTAAACTTGGTATGTCTCCAACTCCTAGAAATAACTTCATGCCCCATCTCCCTTACTTCCAGCTAGTAAGGATCACATAATTCCTAACAAAGTTTTGACACAGATTCCGAATTCGGGCATTCAGAACATATAGCACTTTGCTGTAAGCAAGCACATTCTCATTCACAGTTGCAAGTTACTATGTAGGAACAAGTTTGTATAGGTATTTCAAAGATGCCCAGAACTGAGCTAAACGTGGTATGTCTCCAACTCCTAGAAATAACTTCATGCTCCATCTCCCTTCGTTCCAGCTAGTAAGGATCACATAATTTCTAACAAAGTTTTGACACAGATTCCCAATTCGGGCATTCAGAACATGTAGCACGTTGATGTAAGCAAGCACATTCTCATTCAAAGTTGCAAGATAATATGTAGGAACATGTTTGTATAGGTATTTCAAAGATGCCCAGAACTGAGCTAAACGTTGTATGTCTCCAACTCCTAGAAATAACTTCATGCCCCATCTCCCTTACTTCCATCTGGTAAGGATCACATAATTTCTAACAAAGATTTGATACAAATTCCCAATTCGAGCATACAGAACATATAGCACGTTGCTGTAAGCAAGCACATTCTCATTCAAAGTTGCAAGTTACTATGTAGGAACAAGTTTGTAAAGGTATTTCAAAGACGCCCAGAACTGAGCTAAACTTGGTATGTCTCCAACTGATAGAAATAACTTCATGGCCCATCTCCCTTACTTCCAGCTAGTAAGGATCACAGAATTCCTAACAAAGTTTTGACACAGATTCCCAATTCGGGCATTCAGAACATATAGCACGTTGCTGTAAGCAAGCACATTCTCATTCAAAGTTGCAAGTTACTATGTAGGAACAAGTTTGTATATGTATTTCAAAGATGCCCAGAACTGAGCTAAACTTGGTATGTCTCCAACTCCTAGAAATAACTTCATTCCCAATCTCCCTTACTTCCAGCTAGTAAGGATCACATAATTCCTAACAAAGTTTTGACACAGATTCCCAATTCGGGCATTCAGAACATGTGGCACGTTGCTGTAAGCAAGCACATTCAATTCAAAGTTGCAAGTTACTATGTAGGAACAAGTTTGTATAGGTATTTCAAAGATGCCCAGAACTGAGCTAAACTTGGTATGTGTCCAACTCCTAGAAATAACTTCATGCCCCATCTCCCTTACTTCCAGCAAGTAAGGATCACATAATTCCTAACAAAGTTTTGACACAGATTCCCAATTCGGGCATTCAGAACATGTAGCACGTTGCTGTAAGCAAGCACATTGAATTCAAAGTTGCAAGTTAATATGTAGGAACAAGTTTGTATAGGTATTTGAAAGATGCCCAGAACTGAGCTAAACTTGGTATGTCTCCAACTCCTAGAAATAACTTCATTCCCAATCTCCCTTACTTCCAGCTAGTAAGGATCACATAATTCCTAACAAAGTTTTGACACAGATTCCCAATTCGGGCATTCAGAACATGTGGCACGTTGCTGTAAGCAAGCACATTCAATTCAAAGTTGCAAGTTACTATGTAGGAACAAGTTTGTATAGGTATTTCAAAGATGCCAGAACTGAGCTAAACTCGGTATGTCTCCAACTCCTAGAAATAACTTCATGCCCCATCTCCCTTACTTCCATCTAGTAAGGATCACATAATTCCTAACAAAGTTTTGACACAGATTCCCAATTCGGGCATTCAGAACATATAGCACCTTGCTGTAAGCAAGCACATTCTCATTCAAAGTTGCAAGTTACCATGTAGGAGCAAGTTTGTAAAGGTATTTCAAAGATGCCCAGAACTGAGCTAAACGTTGTATGTCTCCAACTCCTAGAAATAACTTCATGCCCCATCTCCCTTACTTCCAGGTAGTAAGGATCACAAAATTCCTAACAATGTTTTGACACAGATTCCCAATTCGGGCATTCAGAACATATAGCACGTTGCTGTAAGCAAGCACATTCTCATTCAAAGTTGCAAGTTACTATGTAGGAACAAGTTTGTATAGGTATTTCAAAGATGCCCAGAACTGAGCTAAACGTGGTATGTCTCCAACTCCTAGAAATAACTTCATGCTCCATCTCCCTTAGTTCCAGCTAGTAAGGATCACATAATTTCTAACAAAGTTTTGACACAGATTCCCAATTCGGGCATTCAGAACATATAGCACGTTGATGTAAGCAAGCACATTCTCATTCAAAGTTGCAAGTTACTATGTAGGAACAAGTTTGTATAGGTATTTCAAAGATGCCCAGAACTGAGCTAAACTTGGTATGTCTCCAACTCCTAGAAATAACTCATGGCCCATATCCCTTACTTCCAGCTAGTAAGGATCACATAATTCCTAACAAAGATTTGGCACAGATTCCCAATTCGGGCATTCAGAACATGTAGAACGTTGCTGTAAGCAAGCACATTCTCATTCAAAGATGCAAGTTACTATGTAGGAACAAGTTTGTATAGGTATTTCAAAGATACCCAGATCTGAGCGAAACATTGTATGTCTCCAACTCCTAGAAATAACTTCATGCCCCATCTCCCTTACTTCCATCTAGTAAGGATCAAATAATTTCTAACAATGTTTTAACATAGATTCCCAATTCGGGCATTCAGAACATATAGCACGTTGCTGTAAGCAAGTACATTCTCATTCAAAGTTGCAAGTTACTATGTAGGAACAAGTTTGTATAGGTATTTCAAAGATGCCCAGAACTGAGCTAAACGTGATATGTCTCCAACTCCTAGAAATAACTTCATGCTCCATCTCCCTTCGTTCCAGCTAGTAAGGATCACATAATTTCTAACAAAGTTTTGACACAGATTCCCAATTCGGGCGTTCAGAACATGTAGCACGTTGATGTAAGCAAGCACATTCTCATTCAAAGTTGCAAGATAATATGTAGGAACATGTTTGTATAGGTATTTCAAAGATGCCCAGAACTGAGCTAAACGTTGTATGTCTCCAACTCCTAGAAATAACTTCATGCCCCATCTCCCTTACTTCCATCTGGTAAGGATCACATAATTTCTAACAAAGATTTGATACAAATTCCCAATTCGAGCATACAGAACATATAGCACGTTGCTGTAAGCAAGCACATTCTCATTCAAAGTTGCAAGTTACTATGTAGGAACAAGTTTGTAAAGGTATTTCAAAGACGCCCAGAACTGAGCTAAACTTGGTATGTCTCCAACTGATAGAAATAACTTCATGGCCCATCTCCCTTACTTCCAGCTAGTAAGGATCACAGAATTCCTAACAAAGTTTTGACACAGATTCCCAATTCGGGCATTCAGAACATATAGCACGTTGCTGTAAGCAAGCACATTCTCATTCAAAGTTGCAAGTTACTATGTAGGAACAAGTTTGTATATGTATTTCAAAGATGCCCAGAACTGAGCTAAACTTGGTATGTCTCAAACTCCTAGAAATAACTTCATTCCCAATCTCCCTTACTTCCAGCTAGTAAGGATCACATAATTCCTAACAAAGTTTTGACACAGATTCCCAATTCGGGCATTCAGAACATGTGGCACGTTGCTGTAAGCAAGCACATTCAATTCAAAGTTGCAAGTTACTATGTAGGAACAAGTTTGTATAGGTATTTCAAAGATGCCCAGAACTGAGCTAAACTTGGTATGTGTCCAACTCCTAGAAATAACTTCATGCCCCATCTCCCTTACTTCCAGCAAGTAAGGATCACATAATTCCTAACAAAGTTTTGACACAGATTCCCAATTCGGGCATTCAGAACATGTAGCACGTTGCTGTAAGCAAGCACATTGAATTCAAAGTTGCAAGTTAATATGTAGGAACAAGTTTGTATAGGTATTTGAAAGATGCCCAGAACTGAGCTAAACTTGGTATGTCTCCAACTCCTAGAAATAACTTCATTCCCAATCTCCCTTACTTCCAGCTAGTAAGGATCACATAATTCCTAACAAAGTTTTGACACAGATTCCCAATTCGGGCATTCAGAACATGTGGCACGTTGCTGTAAGCAAGCACATTCAATTCAAAGTTGCAAGTTACTATGTAGGAACAAGTTTGTATAGGTATTTTAAAGATGCCCAGAACTGAGCTAAACTCGGTATGTCTCCAACTCCTAGAAATAACTTCATGCCCCATCTCCCTTACTTCCATCTAGTAAGGATCACATAATTCCTAACAAAGTTTTGACACAGATTCCCAATTCGGGCATTCAGAACATATAGCACCTTGCTGTAAGCAAGCACATTCTCATTCAAAGTTGCAAGTTACCATGTAGGAGCAAGTTTGTAAAGGTATTTCAAAGATGCCCAGAACTGAGCTAAACCTGATATGTCTCCAACTCCTAGAAATAACTTCATGCCCCATCTCACTTACTTCCAGCTAGTAAGGATCACATAATCTCTAACAAAGTTTTGAGACAGATTCCCAATTCGGGCATTCAGAACATATAGCACATTGATGTAAGCAAGCACATTCTCATTCAAAGTTGCAAGTTACTATGTAGGAACAAGTTTGTAAAGGTATTTCAAAGATGCCCAGAACTGAGCTAAACGTTGTATGTCTCCAACTCCTAGAAATAACTTCATGCCCCATCTCCCTTACTTCCAGGTAGTAAGGATCACAAAATTCCTAACAATGTTTTGACACAGATTCCCAATTCGGGCATTCAGAACATATAGCACGTTGCTGTAAGCAAGCACATTCTCATTCAAAGTTGCAAGTTACTATGTAGGAACAAGTTTGTATAGGTATTTCAAAGATGCCCAGAACTGAGCTAAACGTGGTATGTCTCCAACTCCTAGAAATAACTTCATGCTCCATCTCCCTTAGTTCCAGCTAGTAAGGATCACATAATTTCTAACAAAGTTTTGACACAGATTCCCAATTCGGGCATTCAGAACATATAGCACGTTGATGTAAGCAAGCACATTCTCATTCAAAGTTGCAAGTTACTATGTAGGAACAAGTTTGTATAGGTATTTCAAAGATGCCCAGAACTGAGCTAAACTTGGTATGTCTCCAACTCCTAGAAATAACTCATGGCCCATATCCCTTACTACCAGCTAGTAAGGATCACATAATTCCTAACAAAGATTTGGCACAGATTCCCAATTCGGGCATTCAGAACATGTAGCACGTTGCTGTAAGCAAGCACATTCTCATTCAAAGATGCAAGTTACTATGTAGGAACAAGTTTGTATAGGTATTTCAAAGATACCCAGATCTGAGCGAAACATTGTATGTCTCCAACTCCTAGAAATAACTTCATGCCCCATCTCCCTTACTTCCATCTAGTAAGGATCACATAATTTCTAAAAAAGTTTTAACATAGATTCCCAATTCGGGCATTCAGAACATATAGCACGTTGCTGTAAGCAAGCACATTCTCATTCAAAGTTGCAAGTTACTATGTAGGAACAAGTTTGTATAGGTATTTCAAAGATGCCCAGAACTGAGCTAAACTTGGTATGTCTCCAACTCCTAGAAATAACTTCATGCCCCATCTCCCTTACTTCCAGCTAGTAAGGATCACATAATTCCTAACAAAGTTTTGACACAGATTCCCAATTCGGGCATTCAGATCTTGTAGCACGTTGCTGTAAGCAAGCACATTCTCATTCAAAGTTGCAACTTACTATGTAGGAACAAGTTTGTAAAGGTATTTCAAAGATGCCCAGAACTGAGCTAAACTTGGTATGTCTCCAACTCCTAGAAATAACTTCATGCCCCATCTCCCTTACTTCCAGCTAGTAAGGATCACATAATTCCTAACAAAGTTTTGACACAGATTCCCAATTCGGGCATTCAGAACATGTAGCACGTTGCTGTAAGCAAGCACATTGAATTCAAAGTTGCAAGTTACTATGTAGGAACAAGTTTCTATAGGTGTTTCAAAGATGCCCAGAACTGAGCTAAACGTTGTATGTCTCCAACTCCTAGAAATAACTTCATGCCCCATCTCCCTTACTTCCATCTAGTAAGGATCACATAATTTCTAACAAAGTTTTGACACAGATTCCCAATTCGGGCATTCAGAACATATAGCACCTTGCTGTAAGCAAGCACATTCTCATTCAAAGTTGCAAGTTACCATGTAGGAGCAAGTTTGTAAAGGTATTTCAAAGATGCCCAGAACTGAGCTAAACCTGATATGTCTCCAACTCCTAGAAATAACTTCATGCCCCATCTCACTTACTTCCAGCTAGTAAGGATCACATAATCTCTAACAAAGTTTTGAGACAGATTCCCAATTCGGGCATTCAGAACATATAGCACATTGATGTAAGCAAGCACATTCTCATTCAAAGTTGCAAGTTACTATGTAGGAACATGTTTGTATAGGTATTTCAAAGATGCCCAGAACTGAGCTAAAATTGGTATATCTCCAACTCCTAGAAATAACTCATGCCCCATCTCCCTTACTTCCAGCTAGTAAGGATCACATAATTCCTAACAAAGTTTTGACACAGATTCCCAATTCGGGCATTCAGAACATGTAGCACGTTGCTGTAAGCAAGCACATTCTCATTCAAAGTTGCAAGTTACTATGTAGGAACTAGTTTGTATAGGTATTTCAAAGATGCCCAGAAATGAGCGAAACATTGTATGTCTCCAACTCCTAGAAATAACTTCATGCCCCATCTCCCTTACTTCCATCTAGTAAGGATCACATAATTTCTAAAAAAGTTTTAACATAGATTCCCAATTCGGGCATTCAGAACATATAGCACGTTGCTGTAAGCAAGCACATTCTCATTCAAAGTTGCAAGTTACTATGTAGGAACAAGTTTGTATAGGTATTTCACAGATGCCCAGAACTGAGCTAAACTTGGTATGTCTCCAACTCCTAGAAATAACTTCATGCCCCATCTCCCTTACTTCCAGCTAGTAAGGATCACATAATTCCTAACAAAGTTTTGACACAGATTCCCAATTCGGGCATTCAGATCTTGTAGCACGTTGCTGTAAGCAAGCACATTCTCATTCAAAGTTGCAACTTACTATGTAGGAACAAGTTTGTAAAGGTATTTCAAAGATGCCCAGAACTGAGCTAAACGTTGTATGTCTCCAACTCCTAGAAATAACTTCATGCCCCATCTCCCTTACTTCCAGCTAGTAAGGATCACATAATTCCTAACAAAGTTTTGACACAGATTCCCAATTCGGGCATTCAGAACATGTAGCACGTTGCTGTAAGCAAGCACATTGAATTCAAAGTTGCAAGTTACTATGTAGGAACAAGTTTCTATAGGTGTTTCAAAGATGCCCAGAACTGAGCTAAACGTTGTATGTCTCCAACTCCTAGAAATAACTTCATGCCCATCTCCCTTACTTCCATCTAGTAAGGATCACATAATTTCTAACAAAGTTTTGACACAGATTCCCAATTCGGGCATTCAGAACATATAGCACGTTGCTGTAAGCAAGCACATTCTCATTCAAAGTTGCAGGTTACTATGTAGGAACAAGTTTGTATAGGTGTTTCAAAGATGCCCAGAACTGAGCTAAACTTGGTATGTGTCCAACCTCTAGAAATAACTTCATGCCCCAACTCCCTTACATCCAGCTCGTAAGGATCACATAATTCCTAACAAAGTTTTGACACAGATTCCCAATTCGGGCATTCAGAACATATAGCACGTTGCTGTAAGCAAGCACATTCTCATTCAAAGTTGCAAGTTACTACGTAGGAACAAGTTTGTATAGGTATTTCAAAGATGCTCAGGACTGAGCTAAACGTTGTATGTCTCCAAGTCCTAGAAATAACTTCATGCCCCATCTCCCTTACTTCCAGGTGGTAAGGATCACATAATTCCTAACAAAGTTTTGACACAGATTCCCAATTCGGGCATTCAGAACATATAGCACGTTGCTGTAAGCAAGCACATTCTCATTCAAAGTTGCAAGTTACTATGTAGGAACAAGTTTGTATAGGTATTTCAAAGATGCCCAGAACTGAGCTAAACTTGGTATGTGTCCAACCTCTAGAAATAACTTCATGCCCCAACTCCCTTACTTCCAGCTAGTAAGGATCACATAATTCCTAACAAAGTTTTGACACAGATTCCCAATTCGGGCATTCAGAACATATAGCACGTTGCTGTAAGCAAGCACATTCTCATTCAAAGTTGCAAGTTACTATGTAGGAACAAGTTTGTAAAGGTATTTCAAAGATGCCCAGAACTGAGCTAAGCTTGGTATGTCTCCAAATCCTAGAAATGACTTCATGCCCAATCACACTTACTTCCAGCTAGTAAGGATCACATATTTCCTAACAAAGTTTTGACACTGATTCCCATTTCGGGCATTCAGAACATATAGCACGTTGCTGTAAGCAAGCACATTCTCATTCAAAGTTGCAAGTTACTATGTAGGAACAAGTTTGTATAGGTATTTCAAAGATGCCAAGAATTGAGCTAATCTTGGTATGTCTCCAACTCCTAGTAATAACTTCATGCCCCATCTCCCTTACTTCCAGCTAGTAAGGATGACATAATTCCTAACAAAGTTTTGGCACAGATTCCCAATGCGGGCATTCAGAACATATAGCACGTTGCTGTAAGCAAGCACATTCTCATTCAAAGTTGCATATTACTATGTAGGAACAAGTTTGTATAGGTATTTCAAAGATGCACAGAACTGAGCTAAACGTTGTATGTCTCCAACTCCTAGAAATAACATCATGCCCCATCTCACTTACTTCCAGCTAGTAAGGATCACATAATTCCTAACAAAGTTTAGACACAGATTCCCAATTCGGGCATTCAGAACATATAGCACGTTGCTGTAAGCAAGCACATTCTCATTCCAAGTTGCAAGTTACTATGTAGCAACAAGTTTGTATAGGTGTTTCAAAGATGCCCAGAACTGAGCTAACTTGGTATGTGTCCAACCTCTAGAAATAACTTAAGGCACAACTCCCTTATTTCCAGCTAGTAAGGATCATATTTTTCCTAACAAAGTTTTGACACAGATTCCCAATTCGGGCATTCAGAACATATAGCACGTTGCTGTAAGCAAGCACATTCTCATTCAAAGTTGCAAGTTACTATGTAGGAACAAGTTTGTATAGGTATTTCAAAGATGCCCAGAACTGAGCTAAACGTGGTATGTCTCCAACTCCTAGAAATAACTTCATGCCCCATCTCCCTTACTTCCAGCTAGTAAGGATCACATAATTCCTAACAAAGTTTTGACACAGATTCCCAATTCGGGCATTCAGAACATATAGCACGTTGCTGTAAGCTAGCACATTCTCATTCAAAGTTGCAAGTTACTATGTAGGAACAAGTTTGTATAGGTATTTCAAAGATGCCCAGAACTGAGCTAAACTTGGTATGTCTCCAACTACTAGAAATAACGTCATGCCCCATCTCCCTTACTTCCAGCTAGTAACGATCACATATTTCATAAAAAAGTTTTGACAGAGATTCCCAATTCGGGCATTCAGAACATATAGCACGTTGCTGTAAGCAAGCACATTCTCATTCAAAGATGCAAGTTACTATGTAGGAACAAGTTTGTATAGAACTTTCAAAGATGCCCAGAACTGAGGTAAACGTTGTATGTCTCCAACTCATAGAAATAACTTCATGTGCCATCTCCCTTACTTCCATCTATTAAGGATCACATTATTTCTAACAAATATTTGATACAAAATCCCAATTCGGGCATTCAGAACATATAGCACGTTGCTGTAAGCAAGCACATTCTCATTCAAAGTTGCAGGTTACTATGTAGGAACAAGTTTGTATAGGTATTTCAAAGATGCCCAGAACTGAGCTAAACTTGGTATGTGTCCAACCTCTAGAAATAACTTCATGCCCCAACTCCCTTACTTCCAGCTCGTAAGGATCACATAATTCCTAACAAAGTTTTGACACAGATTCCCAATTCGGGCATTCAGAACATGTAGCACGTTGCTGTAAGCAAGCACATTCTCATTCAAAGTTGCAAGTTAATATGTAGGAACAAGTTTGTATAGGTATTTCAAAGATGCCCAGAACTGAGCTAAACGTTGTATGTCTCCAACTCCTAGAAATAACTTCATGCCCCATCTCCCTTACTTCCATCTAGTAAGGATCACATAATTTCTAACAAAGATTTGATACAAATTCCCAATTCGAGCATACAGAACATATAGCACGTTGCTGTAAGCAAGCACATTCTCATTCAAAGTTGCAAGTTACTATGTAGGAACAAGTTTGTAAAGGTATTTCAAAGACGCCCAGAACTGAGCTAAACTTGGTATGTCTCCAACTCCTAGAAATAACTTCATGGCCCATCTCCCTTACTTCCAGCTAGTAGGGATCACATAATTCCTAACAAAGTTTTGACACAGATTCCCAATTCGGGCATTCAGAACATATAGCACGTTGCTGTAAGCAAGCACATTCTCATTCAAAGTTGCAAGTTACTATGTAGGAACAAGTTTGTATAGGTATTTCAAAGATGCCCAGAACTGAGCTAAACTTGGTATGTCTCCAACTCCTAGAAATAAATTCATTCCCAATCTCCCTTACTTCCAGCTAGCAAGGATCACATAATTCCTAACAAAGATTTGGCACAGATTCCCAATTCGGGCATTCAGAACATGTAGCACGTTGCTGTAAGCAAGCACATTCTCATTCAAAGTTGCAAGTTACTATGTAGGAACATGTTTGTATAGGTATTTCAAAGATGCCCAGAACTGAGCGAAACATTGTATGTCTCCAACTCCTAGAAATAACTTCATGCCCCATCTCCCTTACTTCCATCTAGTAAGGATCACATAATTTCTAACAAAGTTTTAACATAGATTCCCAATTCGGGCATTCAGAACATATAGCACGTTGCTGTAAGCAAGCACATTCTCATTCAAAGTTGCAAGTTACTATGTAGGAACAAGTTTGTATAGGTATTTCAAAGATGCCCAGAACTGAGCTAAACGTGGTATGTCTCCAACTCCTAGAAATAACTTCATGCTCCATCTCCCTTATTTCCAGCTAGTAAGGATCACATAATTTCTAACAAAGTTTTGACACAGATTCCCAATTCGGGCATTCAGAACATATAGCACGTTGATGTAAGCAAGCACATTCTCATTCAAAGTTGCAAGTTACTATGTAGGAACATGTTTGTATAGGTATTTCAAAGATGCCCAGAACTGAGCTAAACTTGGTATGTCTCCAACTCCTAGAAATAACTCATGCCCCATCTCCCTTACTTCCAGCTAGTAAGGATCACATAATTCCTAACAAAGTTTTGACACAGATTCCCAATTCGGGCATTCAGAACATGTAGCACGTTGCTGTAAGCAAGCACATTCTCATTCAAAGTTGGAAGTTACTATGTAGGAACAAGTTTGTATAGGTAATTCAAAGATGCCCAGAACTGAGCTAAACGTGGTATGTCTCCAACTCCTAGAAATAACTTCATGCTCCATCTCCCTTAGTTCCAGCTAGTAAGGATCACATAATTTCTAACAAAGTTTTGACACAGATTCCCAATTCGGGCATTCAGAACATATAGCACGTTGATGTAAGCAAGCACATTCTCATTCAAAGTTGCAAGTTACTATGTAGGAACAAGTTTGTATAGGTATTTCAAAGATGCCCAGAACTGAGCTAAACTTGGTATGTCTCCAACTCCTAGAAATAACTCATGGCCCATATCCCTTACTTCCAGCTAGTAAGGATCACATAATTCCTAACAAAGATTTGGCACAGATTCCCAATTCGGGCATTCAGAACATGTAGCACGTTGCTGTAAGCAAGCACATTCTCATTCAAAGTTGCAAGTTAATATGTAGGAACATGTTTGTATAGGTATTTCAAAGATGCCCAGAACTGAGCGAAACATTGTATGTCTCCAACTCCTAGAAATAACTTCATGCCCCATCTCCCTTACTTCCATCTAGTAAGGATCACATAATTTCTAACAAAGTTTTAACATAGATTCCCAATTCGGGCATTCAGAACATATAGCACGTTGCTGTAAGCAAGCACATTCTCATTCAAAGTTGCAAGTTACTATGTAGGAACAAGTTTGTATAGGTATTTCAAAGATGCCCAGAACTGAGCTAAACGTGGTATGTCTCCAACTCCTAGAAATAACTTCATGCTCCATCTCCCTAAGTTCCAGCTAGTAAGGATCGCATAATTTCTAACAAAGTTTTGACAGAGATTTCCAATTCGGGCATTCAGAACATATAGCACGTTGATGTAAGCAAGCACATTCTCATTCAAAGTTGCATGTTACTATGTAGGAACATGTTTGTATAGGTATTTCAAAGATGCCCAGAACTGAGCTAAACTTGGTATGTCTCCAACTCCTAGAAATAACTCATGCCCCATCTCCCTTACTTCCAGCTAGTAAGGATCACATAATTCCTAACAAAGTTTTGACACAGATTCCCAATTCGGGCATTCAGAACATGTAGCACGTTGCTGTAAGAAAGCACATTCTCATTCAAAGTTGCAAGTTACTATGTAGGAACAAGTTTGTATAGGTATTTCAAAGATGCCCAGAAATGAGCGAAACATTGTATGTCTCCAACTCCTAGAAATAACTTCATGCCCCATCTCCCTTACTTCCAACTAGTAAGGATCACATAATTTCTAACAAAGTTTTAACATAGATTCCCAATTCGGGCATTCAGAACATATAGCACGTTGCTGTAAGCAAGCACATTCTCATTCAAAGTTGCAAGTTACTATGTAGGAACAAGTTTGTATAGGTATTTCAAAGATGCCCAGAACTGAGCTAAACGTGGTAGGTCTCCAACTCCTAGAAATAACTTCATGCCCCATCTCCCTTACTTCCAGCTAGTAAGGATCACATAATTCCTAACAAAGTTTTGACACAGATTCCCAATTCGGGCATTCAGAACTTGTAGCACGTTGCTGTAAGCAAGCACATTCTCATTCAAAGTTGCAACTTACTATGTAGGAACAAGTTTGTAAAGGTATTTCAAAGATGCCCAGAACTGAGCTAAACATTGTATGTCTCCAACTCCTAGAAATAACTTCATGCCCCATCTCCCTTACTTCCAGCTAGTAAGGATCACATAATTCCTAACAAGGTTGTGACACAGATTCCCAATTCGGGCATTCAGAACATGTAGCACGTTGCTGTAAGCAAGCACATTCAATTCAAAGTTGCAAGTTACTATGTAGGAACAAGTTTCTATAGGTGTTTCAAAGATGCCCAGAACTGAGCTAAACGTTGTATGTCTCCAACTCCTAGAAATAACTTCATGCCCCATCTCCCTTACTTCCAGCTAGTAAGGATCACATAATTCCTAACAAAGATTTGACACAGATTCCCAATTCGGGCATTCAGAACATGTAGCACGTTGCTGTAAGCAAGCACATTCTCATTCAAAGTTGCAAGTTAATATGTAGGAACAAGTTTGTATAGGACTTTCAAAGATTCCCAGAACTGAACTAAACTTGGTATGTCTCCAACTCCTAGAAATAACTTCATGCCCCATCACACTTACTTCCAGCTAGTAAGGATCACATAATTCCTAACAAAGTTTTGACACAGGTTCCCAATTCGGGCATTCAGAACATATAGCACGTTGCTGTAAGCAAGCACATTCTCATTCAAAGTTGCAAGTTACTATGTAGCAACAAGTTTGTATAGGTATTTCAAAGATGCCCAGAACTGAGCTAACTTGGTATGTGTCCAACCTCTAGAAATAACTTAATGCCCCAACTCCCTTATTTCCAGCTAGTAAGGATCACATTTTCCTAACAAAGTTTTGACACAGATTCCCAATTCGGGCATTCAGAACATATAGCACGTTGCTGTAAGCAAGCACATTCTCATTCAAAGTTGCAAGTTACTATGTAGGAACAAGTTTGTATAGGTATTTCAAAGATGCCCAGAACTGAGCTAAACGTTGTATGTCTCCAACTCCTAGAAATAACTTCATGCCCCATCTCCCTTACTTCCAGCTAGTAAGGATCACATAATTCCTAACAAAATTTTGACACAGATTCCCAATTCGGGCATTCAGAACATATAGCACGTTGCTGTAAGCAAGCACATTCTCATTCAAAGTTGCAAGTTACTATGTAGGAACAAGTTTGTATAGGTATTTCAAAGATGCCCAGAACTGAGCTAAACTTGGTATGTGTCCAACCTCTAGAAATAACTTCATGCCCCACTCCCTTACTTCCAGCTAGTAAGTATCACATAATTCCTAACAAAGTTTTGACACAGATTCCCAATTCGGGCATTCAGAACATATAGCAAGTTACTCTAAGCAAGCATATTCTCATTCAAAGTTGCAAGTTACTATGTAGGAACAAGTTTGTATAGGTATTTCAAAGATGTCCAGAATTGAGCTAAACGTTGTATGTCTCCAAGTCCTAGAAATAACTTCATGCCCCATCTCCCTTACTTCCAGCTAGTAAGGATCACATAATTCCTAACAAAGTTTTGACACAGATTCCCAATTCGGGCATTCAGAACATATAGCACGTTGCTGTAAGCAAGCACATTCTCATTCAAAGTTGCAAGTTACTATGTAGGAACAAGTTTGTATAGGTATTTCAAAGATGCCCAGAACTGAGCTAAACTTGGTATGTGTCCAACCTCTAGAAATAACTTCATGCCCCACTCCCTTACTTCCAGCTAGTAAGTATCACATAATTCCTAACAAAGTTTTGACACAGATTCCCAATTCGGGCATTCAGAACATATAGCAAGTTGCTGTAAGCAAGCATATTCTCATTCAAAGTTGCAAGTTACTATGTAGGAACAAGTTTGTATAGGTATTTCAAAGATGCCCAGAACTGAGCTAAACGTTGTATGTCTCCAAGTCCTAGAAATAACTTCCTGCCCCATCTCCCTTACTTCCAGGTGGTAAGGATCACATAATTCCTAACAAAGTTTTGACACAGATTCCCAATTCGGGCATTCAGAACATATATCACGTTGCTGTAAGCAAGCACATTCTCATTCAAAGTTGCAAGTTACTATGTAGGAACAAGTTTGTATAGGTATTTCAAAGATGCCCAGAAGTGAGCCAAACTTGGTATGTGTCCAACCTCTAGAAATAACTTCATGCCCCAACTCCCTTACTTCCAGCTAGTAAGGATCACATAATTTCTAACAAAGTTTTGACACAGATTCCCAATTCGGGCATTCAGAACATATAGCACGTTGCTGTAAGCAAGCACATTCTCATTCAGAGTTGCAAGTTACTATGTAGGAACAAGTTTGTAAAGGTATTTCAAAGATGCCCAGAACTGAGCTAAGCTTGGTATGTCTCCAACTCCTAGAAATGACTTCATGCCCAATCACACTTACTTCCAGCTAGTAAGGATCACATATTTCCTAACAAAGTTTTGACACTGATTCCCAATTCGGCCATTCAGAACATATAGCACGTTGCTGTAAGCAAGCACATTCTCATTCAAAGTTGCAAGTTACTATGTAGGAACAAGTTTGTATAGGTATTTCAAAGATGCCCAGAATTGAGCTAATCTTGGTATGTCTCCAACTCCTAGTAATAACTTCATGCCCCATCTCCCTTACTTCCAGCTAGTAAGGATCACATAATTCCTAACAAAGTTTTGGCACAGATTCCCATTTCGGGCATTTAGAACATATAGCACGTTGCTGTAAGCAAGCACATTCTCATTCAAAGTTGCATGTTACTATGTAGGAACAAGTTTGTATAGGTATTTCAAAGATGCCCAGAACTGAGCTAAACGTTGTATGTCTCCAACTCCTAGAAATAACTTCATGCCCCATCTCACTTACTTCCAGCTAGTAAGGATCACATAATTCCTAACAAAGTTTAGACACAGATTCCCAATTCGGGCATTCAGAACATATAGCACGTTGCTGTAAGCAAGCACATTCTCATTCAAAGTTGCATGTTACTATGTAGGAACAAGTTTGTATAGGTATTTCAAAGATGCCCAGAACTGAGCTAACTTGGTATGTGTCCAACCTCTAGAAATAACTTAAGGCCCAACTCCCTTATTTCCAGCTAGTAAGGATCATATTTTTCCTAACAAAGGTTAGACACAGATTCCCAATTCGGGCATTCAGAACATATAGCACGTTGCTGTAAGCAAGCACATTCTCATTCAAAGTTGCAAGTTACTATGTAGGAACAAGTTTGTATAGGTTTTTCAAAGATGCACAGAACTGAGCTAAACGTTGTATGTCTCCAACTACTAGAAATAACTTCATGCCCCATCACACTTACTTCCAGCTAGTAAGGATCACATAATTCCTAACAAAATTTTGGCACTGATTCCCAATTCGGGCATTCAGAACATATAGCACGTTGCTGTAAGCAAGCACATTCTCATTCAATGTTGCATGTTACTATGTAGGAACAAGTTTGTATAGGTATTTCAAAGATGCCCAGAACTGAGCTAAACGTGGTATGTCTCCAACTCCTAGAAATAACTTCATGCCCCATCTCCCTTACTTCCAGCTAGTAAGGATCACATAATTCCTAACAAAGATTTGACACAGATTCCCAATTCTGGCATTCAGAACATATAGCACGTTGTTGTAAGCAAGCACATTCTCATTCAAAGTTGCAAGTTACTATGTAGGAACAAGTTTGTATAGTTATTTCAAAGATGCTCAGAACTGAGCTAAACGTGGTATGTCTCCAACTCCTAGAAGTAACTTCATGCCCCATCTCCCTTACTTCCAGCTAGTAAGGATCACATAATTCCTAACAAAGTTTTGACACAGATTCCCAATTCGGGCATTCAGAACATATAGCACGTTGCTGTAAGCAAGCACATTCTCATTCAAAATTGCAAGTTACTATGTAGGAACAAGTTTGTATAGGTATTTCAAAGATGCCCAGAACTGAGCTAAACTTGGTATGTCTCCAACTCCTAGAAATAACGTCATGCCCCATCTCCCTTACTTCCAGCTAGTAACTATCACATATTTCATAACAAAGTTTTGAGACAGATTCCCAATTCGGGCATTCAGAACATATAGCACGTTGCTGTAAGCAAGCACATTCTCATTCAAAGATGCAAGTTACTATGTAGGAACAGGTTTGTATAGAACTTTCAAAGATGCCCAGAACTGAGCTAAACGTTGTATGTCTCCAACTCATAGAAATAACTTCATGTGCCATCTCCCTTAGTTCCATCTATTAAGGATCACATAATTTCTAACAATGATTTGATACAAAATCCCAATTCGGGCATTCAGAACATATAGCACGTTGCTGTAAGCAAGCACATTCTCATTCAAAGTTGCAGGTTACTATGTAGGAACAAGTTTGTATAGGTATTTCAAAGATGCCCAGAACTGAGCTAAACATAGTATGTGTCCAACCTCTAGAAATAACTTCATGCCCCAACTCCCTTACTTCCAGCTCGTAAGGATCACATAATTCCTAACAAAGTTTTGCCGCAGATTCCCAATTCGGGCATTCAGAACATATAGCACGTTGCTGTAAGCAAGCACATTCTCATTCAAAGTTGCAAGTTACTATGTAGGAACAAGTTTGTATAGGTATTTCAAAGATGCCCAGAACTGAGCTAAACGTTGTATGTCTCCAACTCCTAGAAATAACTTCATGCCCCATCTCCCTTACTTCCATCTAGTAAGGATCACATAATTTCTAACAAAGATTTGATACAAATTCCCAATTCGGGCATTCAGAACATATAGCACGTTGCTGTAAGCAAGCACATTCTCATTCAAAGTTGCAAGTTACTATGTAGGAACAAGTTTGTAAAGGTATTTCAAAGATGCCCAGAACTGAGCTAAACTTGGTATGTCTCCAACTCCTAGAAATAACTTCATGGCCCATCTCCCTTACTTCCAGCTGGTAAGGATCACATAATTCCTAACAAAGTTTTGACACAGATTCCCAATTCGGGCATTCAGAACATATAGCACGTTGCTGTAAGCAAGCACATTCTCATTCAAAGTTGCAAGTTACTATATAGGAACAAGTTTGTATACGTATTTCAAAGATGCCCAGAACTGAGCTGAAGGTTGTATGTCTCCAACTGCTAGAAATAACTTCATGCACCATCTCCCTTACATCCATCTAGTAAGGATCACATAATTCCTAACAACGTTTTGACACAGATTCCCAATTCGGGCATTCAGAACATGTGGCACGTTGCTGTAAGCAAGCACATTCAATTCAAAGTTGCAGGTTACCATGTAGGAACAAGTTTGCATAGGTATTTCAAAGATGCCCAGAACTGAGCTAAACTCGGTATGTCTCCAACTCCTAGAAATAACTTCATTGCCCATCACCCTTACTTCCAGCTAGTAAGGATCACATAATTCCTAACAAAGTTTTGACACAGATTCCCAATTCGGGCATTCAGAACATATAGCACGTTGCTGTAAGCAAGCACATTCTCATTCAAAGTTGCAAGTTACTATGTAGGAACAAGTTTGTATAGGTATTTCAAAGATGCCCAGAACTGAGCTAAACTTGGTATGTCTCCAACTCCTAGAAATAACTTCATTCCCAATCTCCCTTACTTCCAGCTAGTAAGGATCACATAATTCCTAACAAAGTTTTGACACAGATTCCCAATTCGGGCATTCAGAACATGTGGCACGTTGCTCTAAGCAAGCACATTCAATTCAAAGTTGCAAGTTACTATGTAGGAACAAGTTTGTATAGGTATTTAAAAGATGCCCAGAACTGAGCTAAACTCGGTATGTCTCCAACTCCTAGAAATAACTTCATGCCCCATCTCCCTTACTTCCATCTAGTAAGGATCACATAATTCCTAACAAAGTTTTGACACAGATTCCCAATTCGGGCATTCAGAACATATAGCACGTTGCTGTCAGCAAGCACATTCTCATTCAAAGTTGCAAGTTATCATGTAGGAGCAAGTTTGTAAAGGTATTTCAAAGATGCCCAGAACTGAGCTAAACCTCGTATGTCTCCAACTCCTAGAAATAACTTCATGCCCCATCTCCCTTACTTCCAGCTAGTAAGGATCACATAATCTCTAACAAAGTTTTGAGACAGATTCCCAATTCGGGCATTCAGAACATATAGCACGTTGCTGTAAGCAAGCACATTCTCATTCAAAGTTGCAAGTTACTATGTAGGAACAAGTTTGTATAGGTATTTCAAAGATGCCCAGAACTGAGCTAAACTTGGTATGTCTCCAACTCCTAGAAATAACGTCATGCCCTATCTCCCTTACTTCCAGCTAGTAACGATCACATATTTCATAAGAAAGTTTTGACACAGATTCCCAATTCGGGCATTCAGAACATATAGCACGTTGCTGTAAGCAAGCACATTCTCATTCAAAGATGCAAGTTACTATGTAGGAACAAGTTTGTATAGAACTTTCAAAGATGCCCAGAACTGAGCTAAACGTTGTATGTCTCCAACTCATAGAAATAACTTCATGTGCCATCTCCCTTACTTCCATCTATTAAGGATCACATAATTTCTAACAAAGATTTGATAGAAAATCCCAATTCGGGCATTCAGAACATATAGCACGTTGCTGTAAGCAAGCACATTCTCATTCAAAGTTGCAGGTTACTATGTAGGAACAAGTTTGTATAGGTATTTCAAAGATGCCCAGAACTGAGCTAAACTTGGTATGTGTCCAACCTCTAGAAATAACTTCATGCCCCAACTCCCTTACTTCCAGCTCGTAAGGATCACATAATTCCTAACAAAGTTTTGACACAGATTCCCAATTCGGGCATTCAGAACATATAGAACGTTGCTGTAAGCAAGCACATTCTCATTCAAAGTTGCAAGTTACTATGTAGGAACAAGTATGTATAGGTATTTCAAAGATGCCCAGAACTGAGCTAAACGTTGTATGTCTCCAACTCCTAGAAATAACTTCATGCCCCATCTCCCTTACTTCCATCTAGTAAGGATCACATAATTTCTAACAAAGATTTGATACAAATTCCCAATTCGGGCATTCAGAACATATAGCACGTTGTTGTAAGCAAGCACATTCTCATTCAAAGTTGCAAGTTACTATGTATTAACAAGTTTGTAAAGGTATTTCAAAGATGCCCAGAACTGAGCTAAACTTGGTATGTCTCCAACTCCTAGAAATAAGTTCATGGCCCATCTCCCTTACTTCCAGCTGGTAAGGATCACATAATTCCTAACAAAGTTTTGACACAGATTCCCAATTCGGGCATTCAGAACATATAGCACGTTGTTGTAAGCAAGCACATTCTCATTCAAAGTTGCAAGTTACTATGTAAGAAAAAGTTTGTATAGGTATTTCAAAGATGCCCAGAACTGAGCTGAAGGTTGTATGTCTCCAACTCCTAGAAATAACTTCATGCCCCATCTCCCTTACTTCCAGCAAGTAAGGATCACATAATTCCTAACAAAGTTTTGACACAGATTCCCAATTCGGACATTCAGAACATGTGGCACGTTGCTGTAAGCAAGCACATTCAATTCAAAGTTGCAAGTTACTATGTAGGAACAAGTTTGTATAGGTATTTCAAAGATGCCCAGAACTGAGCTAAACTTGGTATGTCTCCAACTCCTAGAAATAACTTCATGCCCCATCTCCCTTACTTCCAGCTAGCAAGGATCACAAAATTCCTAACAATGTTGTGACACAGATTCCCAATTCGGGCATTCAGAACATATAGCACGTTGCTGTAAGCAAGCACATTCTCATTCAAAGTTGCAAGTTACTATGTAGGAACAAGTTAGTATAGGTATTTCAAAGATGCCCAGAACTGAGCTAAACGTGGTATGTCTCCAACTCCTAGAAATAACTTCATGCTCCATCTCCCTTAGTTCCAGCTAGTAAGGATCACATAATTTCTAACAAAGTTTTGACACAGATTCCCAATTCGGGCATTCAGAACATATAGCACGTTGCTGTAAGCAAGCACATTCTCATTCAAAGTTGCAAGTTACTATGTAGGAACAAGTTTGTATAGGTATTTCAAAGATGCCCAGAACTGAGCTGAAGGTTGTATGTCTCCAACTCCTAGAAATAACTTCATGCCCCATCTCCCTTACTTCCATCTAGTAAGGATCACATAATTCCTAACAAAGTTTTGACACAGATTCCCAATTCGGGCATTCAGAACATATAGCACGTTGCTGTAAGCAAGCACATTCTCATTCAAAGTTGCAAGTTATCATGTAGGAGCAAGTTTGTAAATTTATTTCAAAGATGCCCAGAACTGAGCTAAACGTTGTATGTCTCCAACTCCTAGAAATAACTTCATGCTCCATCTCCCTTAGTTCCAGCTAGTAAGGATCACATAATTTCTAACAAAGTTTTGACACAGATTCCCAATTCGGGCATTCAGAACATATAGCACGTTGATGTAAGCAAGCACATTCTCATTCAAAGTTGCAAGTTACTATGTAGGAACAAGTTTGTACAGGTATTTCAAAGATGCCCAGAACTGAGCTAAACTTGGTATGTCTCCAACTCCTAGAAATAACTCATGGCCCATATCCCTTACTTCTAGCTAGTAAGGATCACATAATTCCTAACAAAGTTTTGACACAGATTCCCAATTCGGGCATTCAGAACATGTAGCACGTTGCTGTAAGCAAGCACATTCTCATACAAAGTTGCAAGTTACTATGTAGGAACAAGTTTGTATAGGTATTTCAAAGATGCCCAGAACTGAGCGAAACATTGTATGTCTCCAACTCCTAGAAATAACTTCATGCCCCATCTCCCTTACTTCCATCTAGTAAGGATCACATAATTTCTAACAAAGTTTTAACATAGATTCCCAATTCGGGCATTCAGAACATATAGCACGTTGCTGTAAGCAAGCACATTCTCATTCAAAGTTGCAAGTTACTATGTAGGAACAAGTTTGTATAGGTATTTCAAAGATGCCCAGAACTGAGCTAAACTTGGTATGTCTCCAACTCCTAGAAATAACTTCATTCCCAATCTCCCTTACTTCCAGCTAGTAAGGATCACATAATTCCTAACAAAGTTTTGACACAGATTCCCAATTCGGGCATTCAGAACATGTGGCACGTTGCTCTAAGCAAGCACATTCAATTCAAAGTTGCAAGTTACTATGTAGGAACAAGTTTGTATAGGTATTTAAAAGATGCCCAGAACTGAGCTAAACTCGGTATGTCTCCAACTCCTAGAAATTACTTCATGCCCCATCTCCCTTACTTCCATCTAGTAAGGATCACATAATTCCTAACAAAGTTTTGACACAGATTCCCAATTCGGGCATTCAGAACATATAGCACGTTGCTGTCAGCAAGCACATTCTCATTCAAAGTTGCAAGTTATCATGTAGGAGCAAGTTTGTAAAGGTATTTCAAAGATGCCCAGAACTGAGCTAAACCTCGTATGTCTCCAACTCCTAGAAATAACTTCATGCCCCATCTCCCTTACTTCCAGCTAGTAAGGATCACATAATCTCTAACAAAGTTTTGAGACAGATTCCCAATTCGGGCATTCAGAACATATAGCACGTTGCTGTAAGCAAGCACATTCTCATTCAAAGTTGCAAGTTACTATGTAGGAACAAGTTTGTATAGGTATTTCAAAGATGCCCAGAACTGAGCTAAACTTGGTATGTCTCCAACTCCTAGAAATAACGTCATGCCCTATCTCCCTTACTTCCAGCTAGTAACGATCACATATTTCATAAGAAAGTTTTGACACAGATTCCCAATTCGGGCATTCAGAACATATAGCACGTTGCTGTAAGCAAGCACATTCTCATTCAAAGATGCAAGTTACTATGTAGGAACAAGTTTGTATAGAACTTTCAAAGATGCCCAGAACTGAGCTAAACGTTGTATGTCTCCAACTCATAGAAATAACTTCATGTGCCATCTCCCTTACTTCCATCTATTAAGGATCACATAATTTCTAACAAAGATTTGATAGAAAATCCCAATTCGGGCATTCAGAACATATAGCACGTTGCTGTAAGCAAGCACATTCTCATTCAAAGTTGCAGGTTACTATGTAGGAACAAGTTTGTATAGGTATTTCAAAGATGCCCAGAACTGAGCTAAACTTGGTATGTGTCCAACCTCTAGAAATAACTTCATGCCCCAACTCCCTTACTTCCAGCTCGTAAGGATCACATAATTCCTAACAAAGTTTTGACACAGATTCCCAATTCGGGCATTCAGAACATATAGAACGTTGCTGTAAGCAAGCACATTCTCATTCAAAGTTGCAAGTTACTATGTAGGAACAAGTATGTATAGGTATTTCAAAGATGCCCAGAACTGAGCTAAACGTTGTATGTCTCCAACTCCTAGAAATAACTTCATGCCCCATCTCCCTTACTTCCATCTAGTAAGGATCACATAATTTCTAACAAAGATTTGATACAAATTCCCAATTCGGGCATTCAGAACATATAGCACGTTGTTGTAAGCAAGCACATTCTCATTCAAAGTTGCAAGTTACTATGTATTAACAAGTTTGTAAAGGTATTTCAAAGATGCCCAGAACTGAGCTAAACTTGGTATGTCTCCAACTCCTAGAAATAAGTTCATGGCCCATCTCCCTTACTTCCAGCTGGTAAGGATCACATAATTCCTAACAAAGTTTTGACACAGATTCCCAATTCGGGCATTCAGAACATATAGCACGTTGTTGTAAGCAAGCACATTCTCATTCAAAGTTGCAAGTTACTATGTAGGAAAAAGTTTGTATAGGTATTTCAAAGATGCCCAGAACTGAGCTGAAGGTTGTATGTCTCCAACTCCTAGAAATAACTTCATGCCCCATCTCCCTTACTTCCAGCAAGTAAGGATCACATAATTCCTAACAAAGTTTTGACACAGATTCCCAATTCGGACATTCAGAACATGTGGCACGTTGCTGTAAGCAAGCACATTCAATTCAAAGTTGCAAGTTACTATGTAGGAACAAGTTTGTATAGGTATTTCAAAGATGCCCAGAACTGAGCTAAACTTGGTATGTCTCCAACTCCTAGAAATAACTTCATGCCCCATCTCCCTTACTTCCAGCTAGCAAGGATCACAATATTCCTAACAATGTTGTGACACAGATTCCCAATTCGGGCATTCAGAACATATAGCACGTTGCTGTAAGCAAGCACATTCTCATTCAAAGTTGCAAGTTACTATGTAGGAACAAGTTAGTATAGGTATTTCAAAGATGCCCAGAACTGAGCTAAACGTGGTATGTCTCCAACTCCTAGAAATAACTTCATGCTCCATCTCCCTTAGTTCCAGCTAGTAAGGATCACATAATTTCTAACAAAGTTTTGACACAGATTCCCAATTCGGGCATTCAGAACATATAGCACGTTGCTGTAAGCAAGCACATTCTCATTCAAAGTTGCAAGTTACTATGTAGGAACAAGTTTGTATAGGTATTTCAAAGATGCCCAGAACTGAGCTGAAGGTTGTATGTCTCCAACTCCTAGAAATAACTTCATGCCCCATCTCCCTTACTTCCATCTAGTAAGGATCACATAATTCCTAACAAAGTTTTGACACAGATTCCCAATTCGGGCATTCAGAACATATAGCACGTTGCTGTAAGCAAGCACATTCTCATTCAAAGTTGCAAGTTATCATGTAGGAGCAAGTTTGTAAATTTATTTCAAAGATGCCCAGAACTGAGCTAAACGTTGTATGTCTCCAACTCCTAGAAATAACTTCATGCTCCATCTCCCTTAGTTCCAGCTAGTAAGGATCACATAATTTCTAACAAAGTTTTGACACAGATTCCCAATTCGGGCATTCAGAACATATAGCACGTTGATGTAAGCAAGCACATTCTCATTCAAAGTTGCAAGTTACTATGTAGGAACAAGTTTGTACAGGTATTTCAAAGATGCCCAGAACTGAGCTAAACTTGGTATGTCTCCAACTCCTAGAAATAACTCATGGCCCATATCCCTTACTTCTAGCTAGTAAGGATCACATAATTCCTAACAAAGTTTTGACACAGATTCCCAATTCGGGCATTCAGAACATGTAGCACGTTGCTGTAAGCAAGCACATTCTCATACAAAGTTGCAAGTTACTATGTAGGAACAAGTTTGTATAGGTATTTCAAAGATGCCCAGAACTGAGCGAAACATTGTATGTCTCCAACTCCTAGAAATAACTTCATGCCCCATCTCCCTTACTTCCATCTAGTAAGGATCACATAATTTCTAACAAAGTTTTAACATAGATTCCCAATTCGGGCATTCAGAACATATAGCACGTTGCTGTAAGCAAGCACATTCTCATTCAAAGTTGCAAGTTACTATGTAGGAACAAGTTTGTATAGGTATTTCAAAGATGCCCAGAACTGAGCTAAACTTGTATGTCTCCAACTCCTAGAAATAACTTCATGCCTCATCTCCCTTACTTCCAGCTAGTAAGGATCACATAATTCCTAACAAAGATTTGACACAGATTCCCAATTCGGGCATTCAGAACATATAGCACGTTGCTGTAAGCAAGCACATTCTCATTCAAAGTTGCAACTTACTATGTAGGAACAAGTTTGTAAAGGTATTTCAAAGATGCCCAGAACTGAGCTAAACGTTGTATGTCTCCAACTCCTAGAAATAACTTCATGCCCCATCTCCCTTACTTCCAGCTAGTAAGGATCACATAATTCCTAACAAAGTTTTGACACAGATTCCCAATTCGGGCATTCAGATCATGTAGCACGTTGCTGTAAGCAAGCACATTCAATTCAAAGTTGCAAGTTACTATGTAGGAACAAGTTTGTATAGGTATTTCAAAGATTCCCAGAACTGAGCTAAACATTGTATGTCTCCAACTCCTAGAAATAACTTCATGCCCCATCTCCCTTACTTCCAGCTAGTAAGGATCACATAATTCCTAACAAAGTTTTGACACAGATTCCCAATTCGGGCATTCAGAACATGTAGCACGTTGCTGTAAGCAAGCACATTCTCATTCAAAGTTGCATGTTACTATGTAGGAACAAGTTTGTATAGGTATTTCAAAGATGCCCAGAACTGAGCTAAACTTGGTATGTCTCCAACTCCTAGAAATAACTTCATGCCCCATCACACTTACTTCCAGCTGGTAAGGATCACATAATTTCTAACAAAGTTTTAACACAGATTCCCAATTCGGGCATTCAGAACATATAGCACGTTGCTGTAAGCAAGCACATTCTCATTCAAAGTTGCAAGTTACTATGTAGGAACAAGTTTGTAAAGGTATTTCAAAGAAGCCCAGAACTGAGCTAAACGTTGTATGTTTCCAACTCCTAGGAATAACTTCATGCCCCATCAACCTTACTTCCAGCTAGTAAGGATCACATAATTACTAACAAAGTTTTGACACAGATTCCCAATTCGGGCATTCAGAACATATAGCACGTTGCTGTAAGCAAGCACATTCTCATTCAAAGTTGCAAGTTACTATGTAGGAACAAGTTTGTATAGGTAGTTCAAAGATGCCCAGAACTGAGCTAAACTTGGTATGTGTCCAACCTCTAGAAATAACTTCATGCCCCACTCCCTTACTTCCAGCTAGTAAGTATCACATAATTCCTAACAATGTTTTGACACAGATTCCCAATTCGGGCATTCAGAACATATAGCAAGTTGCTGTAAGCAAGCATATTCTCATTCAAAGTTGCAAGTTACTATGTAGGAACAAGTTTGTATAGGTATTTCAAAGATGCCCAGAACTGAGCTAAACTTGGTATGTGTCCAACCTCTAGAAATACCTTCATGCCCCAACTCCCTTACTTCCAGCTAGTAAGGATCACATAATTTCTAACAAAGTTTTGACACAGATTAACAATTCGGGCATTCAGAACATAATGCACGTTGCTGTAAGCAAGCACATTCTCATTCACAGTTGCAAGTTACTATGTAGGAACAAGTTTGAATAGGACTTTCAAAGATGCCCAGAACTGAGTTAAACTTGGTATGTTTCCAACCTCTAGAAATAACTTCATGCCCCAACTCCATTACTTCCACCTAGTAAGGATCACATAATTCCTAACAAAGTTTTGACACAGATTCCCAATTCGGGCATTCAGAACATATAGCACGTTGCTGTAAGCAAGCACATTCTCATTCAAAGTTGCAAGTTACTATGTAGGAAGAAGTTTGTAAAGGTATTTCAAAGATGCCCAGAACTGAGCTAAACGTTGTATGTCTCCAACTCCTAGAAATAACTTCATGCCCCATCACACTTACTTCCAGCTAGTAAGGATCACATAATTCCTAACAAAGTTTTGACACAGATTCCCAATTCGGGCATTCAGAACATATAGCACGTTGCTGTAAGCAAGCACATTCTCATTCAAAGTTGCAAGTTACTACGTAGCAACAAGTTTGTATAGGTATTTCAAAGATGACCAGAACTGAGCTAACTTGGTATGTGTCCAACCTCTAGAAATAACTTCATGCCCCAACTCCCTTATTTCCAGCTAGTAAGGATCACATTTTTCCTAACAAAGTTTTGACACAGATTCCCAATTCGGGCATTCAGAACATATAGCACGTTGCTGTAAGCAAGCACATTCTCATTCAAAGTTGCAAGTTACTATGTAGGAACAAGTTTGTATAGGTATTTCAAAGATGCCCAGAACTGAGCTAAACGTTGTATGTCTCCAACTCCTAGAAATAACTTCATGCCCCATCTAGCTTACTTCCATCTAGTAAGGATCACATAGTTGCTAACAAAGTTTTGACACAGATTCCCAATTCGGGCATTCAGAACATATAGCACGTTGCTGTAAGCAAGCACATTCTCATTCAAAGTTGCAAGTTACTATGTAGGAACAAGTTTGTATAGGTATTTCAAAGATGCCCATAACTGAGCTAAACGTTGTATGAGTCCAACCTCTAGAAATAACTTCATGCCCCATCTCCCTTACTTCCAGCTAGTAAGGATCACATAATTCCTAACAAAGTTTTGACACAGATTCCCTATTCGGGCATTCAGAACATATAGCACGTTGCTGTAAGCAAGCACATTCTCATTCAAAATTGCAAGTTACTATGTAGGAACAAGTTTGTATAGGTATTTCAAAGATGCCCAGAACTGAGCTAAACTTGGTATGTCTCCAACTCCTAGAAATAACTTCATGGCCCGACTACCTTACTTCCAGCTAGTAAGGATCACATAATTCCTAACAAAGTTTTGACACAGATTCCGAATTCGGGTATTCAGAACATATAGCACGTTGCTGTAAGCAAGCACATTCTCATTCACAGTTGCAAGTTACTATGTAGGAAAAAGTTTGAATAGGACTTTCAAAGATGCCCAGAACTGAGCTAAACTTGGTATGTCTCCAACTCCTAGAAATAACTTCATGCCCCATCTCCCTTACTTCCAGCTAGTAAGGATCACATAATTCCTAACAAAGTTTTGACACAGATTCCCAATTCGGGCATTCAGAACATGTAGCACGTTGCTGTAAGCAAGCACATTCTCATTCAAAGTTGCAAGTTACTATGTAGGAACAAGTTACTGTAGGTATTTCAAAGATGCCCAGAACTGAGCTAAACGTTGTATGTCTCAAACTCCTAGAAATAACTTCATGCCCCTCTCCCTTACTTCCATCTAGTAAGGATCACATAATTCCTAACAAAGTTTTGACACAGATTTCCAATTCGGGCATTCAGAACATATAGCACGTTGCTGTAAGCAAGCACATTCTCATTCAAAGTTGCAAGTTACAATGTAGGAACAAGTTTGTAAAGGTATTTCAAAGATGCCCAGAACTGAGCTAAACTTGGTTTGTCTCCAACTTCTAGAAATAACTTCATGCCCCATCACCCTTACTTCCAGCTAGTAAGGATCACATAATTCCTAACAAAGTTTTGACACAGATTCCCAATTCGGGCATTCAGAACATATAGCACGTTGCTGAAAGCAAGCACATTGTTATTCAATGTTGCAGGTTACTATGTAGGAACAAGTTTGTATAGGTATTTCAAAGATGCCCAGAACTGAGCTAAACGTTGTTTGTCTCCAACTCCTAGAAATAACTTCATGCACCATCTCCCTTACTTCCATCTAGTAAGGATCACATAATTCCTAACAAAGTTTTGACACAGATTCCCAATTCGGGCATTCAGAACATAATGCACGTTGCTGTAAGCAAGCACATTCTCATTCACAGTTGCAAGTTACTATGTAGGAACAAGTTTGAATAGGACTTTCAAAGATGCCCAGATCTGAGCTAAACTTGGTATGTTTCCAACCTCTAGAAATAAGTTCATGGCCCATCTCCCTTACTTCCAGCTAGTAAGGATCACATAATTCCTAACAAAGTTTTGACACAGATTCCCAATTCGGGCATTCAGAACATATAGCACGTTGCTGTAAGCAAGCACATTCTCATTCAAAGTTGCAAGTGACTATGTAGCAACAAGTTTGTAAAGGTATTTCAAAGATGCCCAGAACTGAGCTAAACGTTGTATGTCTCCAACTCCTAGAAATAACTTCATGTACCATCACACTTACTTCCAGCTAGTAAGGATCACATATTTCCTAACAAAGTTTTGCCACAGATTCCCAATTCGGGCATTCAGAACATATAGCACGTTGCTGTAAGCAAGCACATTCTCATTCAAATTTGCAAGTTACTATGTAGCAACAAGTTTGTATAGGTATTTCAAAGATGCCCAGAACTGAGCTAACTTGGTATGTGTCCAACCTCTAGAAATAACTTAATGCCCCAACTCCCTTATTTCCAGCTAGTAAGGATGACATTTTTCCTAACAAAGTTTTGACACAGATTCCCAATTCGGGCATTCAGAACATATAGCACGTTGCTGTAAGCAAGCACATTCTCATTCAAAGTTGCAAGTTACTATGTAGGAACAAGTTTGTATAGGTATTTCAAAGATGCACAGAACTGAGCTAAACATTGTATGTCTCTAACTCCTACAAATAACTTCATGCCCCATCTCACTTACTTACAGCTAGTAAGGATCACATAATTCCTAACAAAGTTTTGACACAGATTCCCAATTCGGGCATTCAGAACATATAGCACGTTGTTGTAAGCAAGCACATTCTCATTCAAAGTTGCAAGTTACTATGTAGGAACAAGTTTGTATAGGTATTTCAAAGATGCCCAGAACTGAGCTAAACGTTATATGTCTCCAACTCCTAGAAATAACTTCATGCCCAATCTCCCTTACTTCCAGCTAATAAGGATCACATAATTCCTAACAAAGTTTTGACACAGATTCCCAATTCGGGCTTTCAGAACATATAGCACGTTGATGTAAGCAAGCACATTCTCATTCAAAGTTGCAAGTTACTATGTAGGAACAAGTTTGTATAGGTATTTCAAAGATGCCCAGAACTGAGCTAAACTTGGTATGTGTCCAAGCTCTAGAAATAACTTCATGCCCCATCTCCCTTACTTCCAGCTAGTAAGGATCACATAATTTCTAACAAAGTTTTGACACAGATTCCCAATTCGGGCATTCAGAACATATAGCACGTTGCTGTAAGCAAGCACATTCTCATTCAAAGTTGCAAGTTACTATGTAGGAACAAGTTTGTATAGGTATTTCAAAGATACCCACAATTGAGCTAATCTTGGTATGTCTCCAACTCCTAGTAATAACTTCATGCCCCATCTCCCTTACTTCCAGCTAGTAAGGATCACATAATTCCTAACAAAGTTTTGACACAGATTCCCAATTCGGGAATTCAGAACATATAGCACGTTGCTGTAAGCAAGCACATTCTCATTCAAAGTTGCATGTTACTATGTAGGAACAAGTTTGTATAGGTATTTCAAAGATGCACAGAACTGAGCTAAACTTGGTATGTGTCCAACTCCTAGAAATAACTTCATGCCCCATCTCACTTACTTCCAGCTAGTAAGGATCACATAATTCCTAACAAAGTTTTGACACAGATTCCCAATTCGGGCATTCAGAACATATAGCACGTTGCTGTAAGCAAGCACATTCTCATTCCAAGTGGCAAGTTAGTATGTAGAAACAAGTTTGTATAGGTATTTCAAAGATGCCCAGAACTGAGCTAAACGTTGTATGTCTCCAACTCCTAGAAATAACTTCATGCCCCATCTCCCTTACTTCCATCTAGTAAGGATCACATAATTCCTAACAAAGTTTTGACACAGATTCCCAATTCGGGCATTTGAAACTTATAGCACGTTGCTGTAAGCAAGCACATTGTCATTCAACGTTGCAAGTTACTATGTAGGAACAAGTTTGTATAGGTATTTCAAAGATGCCCAGAACTGAGCTAAACTTTGTATGTGTCCAACTCCTAGAAATAACTTCATGCACCATCTCCCTTACTTCCATCTAGTAAGGATCACATAATTCCTAACAAAGTTTTGACACAGACTCCCAATTCGGGGATTCAGAACATAATGCACGTTGCTGTAAGCAAGCACATTCTCATTCAGAGTTGCAAGTTACTATGTTGGAACAAGTTTGAATAGGACTTTCAAAGATGCCCAGAACTGAGCTAAACTTGGTATGTTTCCAACTCCTAGAAATAACTTCATTCCCCATCTCCCTTACTTCCAGCTAGTAAGGATCACATAATTTCTAACAAAGATTGACACAGATTCCCAATTCGGGCATTCAGAACATATAGCACGTTGCTGTAAGCAAGCACATTCTCATTCAAAGTTGCAAGTTACTATGTAGGGGCAAGTTTGTATAGGTATTTCAAAGATGCCCAGAACTGAGCTAAACGTTGTATGTCTCCAACTCCTAGAAATAACTTCATGCCCCATCTCCCTTACTTCCAGCTGGTAAGGATCACATAATTCCTAACAAAGTTTTGACACAGATTCCCAATTCGGGCATTCAGAACATGTAGCACGTTGCTGTAAGCAAGCACATTCTCATTCAAATTTGCAAGTTACTATGTAGCAACAAGTTTGTATAGGTATTTCAAAGATGCCCAGAACTGAGCTAACTTGGTATGTGTCCAACCTCTAGAAATAACTTAATGCCCCAACTCCCTTATTTCCAGCTAGTAAGGATCACATAATTTCTAACAAAGTTTTGACACAGATTCCCAATTCGGGCATTCAGAACATATAGCACGTTGCTGTAAGCAAGCACATTCTCATTCAAAGTTGCAAGTTACTATGTAGGAACAAGTTTGTATAGGTATTTCAAAGATGCCCAGAACTGAGCTAAACTTGGTATGTGTCCAACCTCTAGAAATAACTTCATGCCCCAACTCCCTTAATTCCAGCTAGTAAGGATCACATAATTCCTAACAAAGTTTTGACACAGATTCCCAATTCGGGCATTTGAAACTTATAGCACGTTGCTGTAAGCAAGCACATTGTCATTCAACGTTGCAAGTTACTATGTAGGAACAAGTTTGTATAGGTATTTCAAAGATGCCCAGAACAGAGCTAAACTTTGTATGTGTCCAACTCCTAGAAATATCTTCTTGCCCCAACTCCCTTACTTCCAGCTAGTAAGGATCACATAATTCCTAACAAAGTTTTGACACAGATTCCCAATTCGGGCATTCAGAATATATAGCACGTTGCTGTAAGCAAGCACATTCTCATTCAAAGTTGCAAGTTACTATGTAGGAACAAGTTTGTAAAGGTATTTCAAAGATGCCCCGAACTGAGCTAAACGTTGTATGTCTCCAACTCCTAGAAATAACTTGATGCCCCTTCACCCTTACTTCCAGCTAGTAAGGATCACATAATTCCTAACAAAGTTTTGACACAGATTCCCAATTCGGGCATTCAGAACATATCGCACGTTGCTGTAAGCAAGCACATTCTCATTCAAAGTTGCAAGTTACTATGTAGGAACAAGTTTGTATAGGTATTTCAAAGATGCCCAGAACTGAGCTAAACTTGGTATGTCTCCAACTCCTAGAGATAACTTCATGCCCCATCACCCTTACTTCCAGCTAGTAAGGATCACATAATTCCTAACAAAGTTTTGACACAGATTCCCAATTCGGGCATTCAGAACATGTAGCACGTTGCTGTAAGCAAGCACATTCTCATTCAAAGTTGCAAGTTACTATGTAGGAACAAGTTTGTATAGGTATTTCAAAGATGCCGTGAAATGAGATAAACTTGGTATCTGTCCAACCTCTAGAAATAACTTCATGCCCCAACTCCCTTACTTCCAGCTAGTAAGGATCACATAATTCCTAACAACGATTTGACACAGATTCCCAATTCGGGCATTCAGAACATATAGCAAGTTGCTCTAAGCAAGCACATTCTCATTCAAAGTTGCAAATTACTATGTTGGAACAAGTTTGTATAGGTATTTCAAAGATGCCCAGAACTGAGCTAAACGTTGTATGTCTCAAACTCCTAGAAATAACTTCATGCCCCATCTCACTTACTTCCAGCTAGTAAGGATCACATAATTCCTAACAAAGTTTTGACACAGATTCCCAATTCGGGCATTCAGAACATGTAGCACGTTGCTGTAAGCAAGCACATTCAATTCAAAGTTGCATGTTACTATGTAGGAACAAGTTTGTATAGGTATTTCAAAGATGCCCAGAACTGAGCTAAACGTTGTATGTCTCCAACTCCTAGAAATAACTTCATGCCCCATCTCCCTTACTTCTATCTAGTAAGGATCACATAATTCCTAACAAAGTTTTGACACAGATTTCCAATTCGGGCATTCAGAACATATAGCACGTTGCTGTAAGCAAGCACATTCTCATTCAAAGTTGCAAGTTACAATGTAGGAACAAGTTTGTAAAGGTATTTCAAAGATGCCCAGAACTGAGCTAAACTTGGTTTGTCTCCAACTTCTAGAAATAACTTCAGGCCCCATCACCCTTACTTCCAGCTAGTAAGGATCACATAATTCCTAACAAAGATTGACACAGATTCCCAATTCGGGCATTCAGATCATATAGCACGTTGCTGTAAGCAAGCACATTCTCATTCAAAGTTGCAAGTTACTATGTAGGAACAAGTTTGTATAGGTATTTCAAAGATGCCCAGAACTGAGCTAAACGTTGTATGTCTCCAACTCCTGGAAATAACTTCATGCCCCAACTCCCTTACTTCCAGCTAGTAAGGATCACATAATTCCTAACAAAGTTTTGACACAGATTCCCAATTCGGGCATTCAGAACATATAGCAAGTTGCTGTAAGCAAGCACATTCTCATTCAAAGTTGCAAGTTACTATGTAGGAACCAGTTTTTATAGGTATTTCAAAGATGCCCAGAACTGAGCTAAATGTTGTATGTCTCCAACTCCTAGAAATAACTTCATGCCCAATCTCCCTTACATCCAGCTAGTAAGGATCACATAATTTCTAACAAAGTTTTGACACAGATTCCCAATTCGGGCATTCAGAACATTTAGCACGTTGATGTAAGCAAGAACATTCTCATTCAAAGTTGCAAGTTACTATGTAGGAACAAGTTTGTATAGGTATTTCAAAGATGCTCAGACTGAGCTAAACTTGGTATGTCTCCAACTCCTAGAAATAACTTCATGCCCCATCTCCCTTACTTCCAGCTAGTAAGGATCACATAATTCCTAACAAAGTTTTGACACAGATTCCCAATTCGGGGATTCAGAACATGTAGCACGTTGCTGTAAGCAAGCACATTCAATTCAAAGTTGCAAGTTACTATGTAGGAACAAGTTTGTATAGGTATTTCAAAGATGCCCAGAACTGAGCTAAACTTGGTATGTGTCCAACCTCTGGAAATAACTTCATGCCCCAACTCCCTTACTTCCAGCTAGTAAGGATCACATAATTCCTAACAAAGTTTTGACACAGATTCCCAATTCGGGCATTTGAAACTTATAGCACGTTTCTGTAAGTAAGCACATTGTCATTCAACGATGCAAGTTACTATGTAGGAACAAGTTTGTATAGGTATTTCAAAGATGCCCAGAACTGAGCTAAACTTTGTATGTGTCCAACTCCTAGAAATATCTTCATGCCCCAACTCCCTTACTTCCAGCTAGTAAGGATCACATAATTCCTAACAAAGTTTTGACACAGATTCCCAATTCAGGCATTCAGAATATATAGCACGTTGCTGTAAGCAAGCACATTCTCATTCAAAGTTGCAAGTTACTATGTAGGAACAAGTTTGTAAAGGTATTTCAAAGATGCCCCGAACTGAGCTAAACGTTGTATGTCTCCAACTCCTAGAAATAACTTGATGCCCCTTCACCCTTACTTCCAGATAGTAAGGATCACATAATTCCTAACAAAGTTTTGACACAGATTCCCAATTCGGGCATTCAGAACATATCGCACGTTGCTGTAAGCAAGCACATTCTCATTCAAAGTTGCAAGTTACTATGTAGGAACAAGTTTGTATAGGTATTTCAAAGATGCCCAGAACTGAGCTAAACTTGGTATGTCTCCAACTCCTAGAGATAACTTCATGCCCCATCACCCTTACTTCCAGCTAGTAAGGATCACATAATTCCTAACAAAATTTTGACACAGATTCCCAATTCGGGCATTCAGAACATATAGCACGTTGCTGTAAGCAAGCACATTCTCATTCAAAGTTGCAAGTTACTATGTAGGAACAAGTTTGTATAGGTATTTCAAAGATGCCGTGAAATGAGATAAACTTGGTATCTGTCCAAAATCTAGAAATAACTTCATGCCCCAACTCCCTTACTTCCAGCTAGTAAGGATCACATTTTTCCTAACAAAGTTTTGACACAGATTCCCAATTCGGGCATTCAGAACATAATGCACGTTGCTGTAAGCAAGCATATTCTCATTCACAGTTGCAAGTTACTATGTTGGAACAAGTTTGAATAGGACTTTCAAAGATGCCCAGAACTGAGCTAAACTTGGTATGTTTCCAACCTCTAGAAATAACTTCATGCCCCAACTCATTTACTTCCACCTAGTAAGGATCACATAATTCCTAACAAAGTTTTCACACAGATTCCCAATTCTGGCATTCAGAACATATAGCACGTTGCTGTAAGCAAGCACATTCTCATTCAAAGTTGCAAGTTACTATGTAGGAACAAGTTTGTATAGGTATTTCAAAAATGCCCAGAAATGAGCTAAACTTAGTATGTCTCCAACTCCTAGAAATAACTTCATTCCCCTTCTCCCTTACTTCCAGCTAGTAAGGATCACATAATTTCTAACAAAGATTGACACAGATTCCCAATTCGGGCATTCAGAACATATAGCACGTTGCTGTAAGCAAGCACATTCTCATTCAAAGTTGCAAGTTACTATGTAGGGGCAAGTTTGTATAGGTATTTCAAAGATGCCCAGAACTGAGCTAAACGTTGTATGTCTCCAACTCCTAGAAATAACTTCATGCCCCATCTCCCTTACTTCCAGCTGGTAAGGATCACATAATTCCTAACAAAGTTTTGACACAGATTCCCAATTCGGGCATTCAGAACATGTAGCACGTTGCTGTAAGCAAGCACATTCTCATTCAAATTTGCAAGTTACTATGTAGCAACAAGTTTGTATAGGTATTTCAAAGATGCCCAGAACTGAGCTAACTTGGTATGTGTCCATCCTCTAGAAATAACTTAATGCCCCAACTCCCTTATTTCCAGCTAGTAAGGATCACATTTTTCCTAACAAAGTTTTGACACAGATTCCCAATTCGGGCATTCAGAACATATAGCACGTTGCTGTAAGCAAGCACATTCTCATTCAAAGTTGCAAGTTACTATGTAGGAACAAGTTTGTATACGTATTTCAAAGATGCACAGAACTGAGCTAAACGTTGTATGTCTCTAACTCATAGAAATAACTTCATGCCCCATCTCACTTAGTTCCAGCTAGTAAGGATCACATAATTTCTAACAAAGTTTTGACACAGATTCCCAATTCGGGCATTCAGAACATATAGCACGTTGCTGTAAGCAAGCACATTCTCATTCAAAGTTGCAAGTTACTATGTAGGAACAAGTTTGTATAGGTATTTCAAAGATGCCCAGAACTGAGCTAAACTTGGTATGTGTCCAACCTCTAGAAATAACTTCATGCCCCAACTCCCTTACTTCCAGCTAGTAAGGATCACATAATTCCTAACAAAGTTTTGACACAGATTCCCAATTCGGGCATTTGAAACTTATAGCACGTTGCTGTAAGCAAGCACATTGTCATTCAACGTTGCAAGTTACTATGTAGGAACAAGTTTGTATAGGTATTTCAAAGATGCCCAGAACAGAGCTAAACTTTGTATGTGTCCAACTCCTAGAAATATCTTCTTGCCCCAACTCCCTTACTTCCAGCTAGTAAGGATCACATAATTCCTAACAAAGTTTTGACACAGATTCCCAATTCGGGCATTCAGAATATATAGCACGTTGCTGTAAGCAAGCACATTCTCATTCAAAGTTGCAAGTTACTATGTAGGAACAAGTTTGTAAAGGTATTTCAAAGATGCCCCGAACTGAGCTAAACGTTGTATGTCTCCAACTCCTAGAAATAACTTGATGCCCCTTCACCCTTACTTCCAGCTAGTAAGGATCACATAATTCCTAACAAAGTTTTGACACAGATTCCCAATTCGGGCATTCAGAACATATCGCACGTTGCTGTAAGCAAGCACATTCTCATTCAAAGTTGCAAGTTACTATGTAGGAACAAGTTTGTATAGGTATTTCAAAGATGCCCAGAACTGAGCTAAAGTTGGTATGTCTCCAACTCCTAGAGATAACTTCATGCCCCATCACCCTTACTTCCAGCTAGTAAGGATCACATAATTCCTAACAAAGTTTTGACACAGATTCCCAATTCGGGCATTCAGAACATGTAGCACGTTGCTGTAAGCAAGCACATTCTCATTCAAAGTTGCAAGTTACTATGTAGGAACAAGTTTGTATAGGTATTTCAAAGATGCCGTGAAATGAGATAAACTTGGTATCTGTCCAACCTCTAGAAATAACTTCATGCCTCAACTCCCTTACTTCCAGCTAGTAAGGATCACATAATTCCTAACAACGATTTGACACAGATTCCCAATTCGGGCATTCAGAACATATAGCAAGTTGCTGTAAGCAAGCACATTCTCTTTCAAAGTTGCAAATTACTATGTTGGAACAAGTTTGTATAGGTATTTCAAAGATGCCCAGAACTGAGCTAAACGTTGTATGTCTCAAACTCCTAGAAATAACTTCATGCCCCATCTCCCTTACTTCCAGCTAGTAAGGATCACATAATTCCTAACAAAGTTTTGACACAGATTCCCAATTCGGGCATTCAGAACATGTAGCACGTTGCTGTAAGCAAGCACATTCAATTCAAAGTTGCATGTTACTATGTAGGAACAAGTTTGTATAGGTATTTCAAAGATGCCCCGAACTGAGCTAAACGTTGTATGTCTCCAACTCCTAGAAATAACTTGATGCCCCTTCACCCTTACTTCCAGATAGTAAGGATCACATAATTCCTAACAAAGTTTTGACACAGATTCCCAATTCGGGCATTCAGAACATATCGCACGTTGCTGTAAGCAAGCACATTCTCATTCAAAGTTGCAAGTTACTATGTAGGAACAAGTTTGTATAGGTATTTCAAAGATGCCCAGAACTGAGCTAAACTTGGTATGTCTCCAACTCCTAGAGATAACTTCATGCCCCATCACCCTTACTTCCAGCTAGTAAGGATCACATAATTCCTAACAAAGTTTTGACACAGATTCCCAATTCGGGCATTCAGAACATATAGCACGTTGCTGTAAGCAAGCACATTCTCATTCAAAGTTGCAAGTTACTATGTAGGAACAAGTTTGTATAGGTATTTCAAAGATGCCGTGAAATGAGATAAACTTGGTATCTGTCCAAAATCTAGAAATAACTTCATGCCCCAACTCCCTTACTTCCAGCTAGTAAGGATCACATTTTTCCTAACAAAGTTTTGACACAGATTCCCAATTCGGGCATTCAGAACATAATGCACGTTGCTGTAAGCAAGCACATTCTCATTCACAGTTGCAAGTTACTATGTTGGAACCAGTTTGAATAGGACTTTCAAAGATGCCCAGAACTGAGCTAAACTTGGTATGTTTCCAACCTCTAGAAATAACTTCATGCCCCAACTCATTTACTTCCACCTAGTAAGGATCACATAATTCCTAACAAAGTTTTCACACAGATTCCCAATTCTGGCATTCAGAACATATAGCACGTTGCTGTAAGCAAGCACATTCTCATTCAAAGTTGCAAGTTACTATGTAGGAACAAGTTTGTATAGGTATTTCAAAAATGCCCAGAACTGAGCTAAACTTAGTATGTCTCCAACTCCTAGAAATAACTTCATTCCCCTTCTCCCTTACTTCCAGCTAGTAAGGATCACATAATTTCTAACAAAGATTGACACAGATTCCCAATTCGGGCATTCAGAACATATAGCACGTTGCTGTAAGCAAGCACATTCTCATTCAAAGTTGCAAGTTACTATGTAGGAACAAGTTTGTAAAGGTATTTCAAAGATGCCCCGAACTGAGCTAAACGTTGTATGTCTCCAACTCCTAGAAATAACTTGATGCCCCTTCACCCTTACTTCCAGATAGTAAGGATCACATAATTCCTAACAAAGTTTTGACACAGATTCCCAATTCGGGCATTCAGAACATATCGCACGTTGCTGTAAGCAAGCACATTCTCATTGAAAGTTGCAAGTTACTATGTAGGAACAAGTTTGTATAGGTATTTCAAAGATGCCCAGAACTGAGCTAAACTTGGTATGTCTCCAACTCCTAGAGATAACTTCATGCCCCATCACCCTTACTTCCAGCTAGTAAGGATCACATAATTCCTAACAAAGTTTTGACACAGATTCCCAATTCGGGCATTCAGAACATATAGCACGTTGCTGTAAGCAAGCACATTCTCATTCAAAGTTGCAAGTTACTATGTAGGAACAAGTTTGTATAGGTATTTCAAAGATGCCGTGAAATGAGATAAACATGGTATCTGTCCAAAATCTAGAAATAACTTCATGCCCCAACTCCCTTACTTCCAGCTAGTAAGGATCACATAATTCCTAACAAAGATTTGACACAGATTCCCAATTCGGGCATTCAGAACATATAGCAAGATGCTGTAAGCAAGCACATTCTCATTCAAAGTTGCAAATTACTATGTTGGAACAAGTTTGTATAGGTATTTCAAAGATGCCCAGAACTGAGCTAAACGTTGTATGTCTCAAACTCCTAGAAATAACTTCATGCCCCATCTCCCTTACTTCCAGCTAGTAAGGATCACATAATTCCTAACAAAGTTTTGACCCAGATTCCCAATTCGGGCATTCAGAACATGTAGCACGTTTCTGTAAGCAAGCATATTCAATTCAAAGTTGCATGTTACTATGTAGGAACAAGTTTGTATAGGTATTTCAAAGATGCCCAGAACTGAGCTAAACGTTGTATGTCTCCAACTCCTAGAAATAACTTCATGCCCCATCTCCCTTACTTCCATCTAGTAAGGATCACATAATTCCTAACAAAGTTTTGACACAGATTTCCAATTCGGACATTCAGAACATATAGCACGTTGCTGTAAGCAAGCACATTCTCATTCAAAGTTGCAAGTTACAATGTAGGAACAAGTTTGTAAAGTATTTCAAAGATGACCAGAACTGAGCTAAACTTGGTTTGTCTCCAACTTCTAGAAATAACTTCAGGCCCCATCACCCTTACTTCCAGCTAGTAAGGATCACATAATTCCTAACAAAGTTTAGACACAGATTCCCAATTCGGGCATTCAGAACATATAGCACGTTGCTGTAAGCAAGCACATTCTTATTCAATGTTGCAAGTTACTATGTAGGAACAAGTTTGTATAGGTATTTCAAAGATGCCCAGAACTGAGCTAAACGTTGTATGTCTCCAACTCCTAGAAATAACTTCATGCACCATCTCCCTTACTTCCATCTAGTAAGGATCACATAATTCCTAACAAAGTTTTGACACAGATTCCCAATTCGGGCATTCAGAACATAATGCACGTTGCTGTAAGCAAGCACATTCTCATTCACAGTTGCAAGTTACAATGTTGGAACAAGTTTGAATAGGACTTTCAAAGATGCCCAGAACTGAGCTAAACTTGGTATGTTTCCAACCTCTAGAAATAACTTCATGCCCCAACTCCATTACTTCCACCTAGTAAGGATCACATAATTCCTAACAAAGATTTGACACAGATTCCCAATTCTGGCATTCAGAACATATAGCACGTTGCTGTAAGCAAGCACATTCTCATTCAAAGTTGCAAGTTACTATGTAGGAACAAGTTTGTATAGGTATTTCAAAAATGCCCAGAAATGAGCTAAACTTAGTATGTCTCCAACTCCTAGAAATAACTTCATGCCCCATCTCCCTTACTTCCAGCTAGTAAGGATCACATAATTTCTAACAAAGATTGACACAGATTCCCAATTCGGGCATTCAGAACATATAGCACGTTGCTGTAAGCAAGCACATTCTCATTCAAAGTTGCAAGTTACTATGTAGGGACAAGTTTGTATAGGTATTTCAAAGATGCCCAGAACTGAGCTAAACGTTGTATGTCTCCAACTCCTAGAAATAACTTCATGCCCCATCTCCCTTACTTCCAGCTAGTAAGGATCACATAATTCCTAACAAAGTTTTGACACAGATTCCCAATTCGGGCATTCAGAACATGTAGCACGTTGCTGTAAGCAAGCACATTCAATTCAAAGTTGCAACTTACTATGTAGGAACAAGTTTGTAAAGGTATTTCAAAGATGACCAGAACTGAGCTAAACTTGGTTTGTCTCCAACTCCTAGAAATAACTTCATGCCCCATCTCCCTTACTTCCAGCTAGTAAGGATCACATAATTCCTAACAAAGTTTTGACACAGATTCCCAATTCGCGCATTCAGAACATATAGCACGTTGCTGTAAGCAAGCACATTCTCATTCAAAGTTGCAAGTTACTATGTAGGAACAAGTTTGTATAGGTATTTCAAAGATCCCCAGAATTGAGCTAAACTTGGTATGTCTCCAACTCCTAGACATAACTTCATGCCCCATCTCCCTTACTTCCAGCTAGTAAGGATCACATAATTCCTAACAAAGTTTTGACACAGATTCCCCATTCGGGCATTCAGAACTTATAGCACGTTGCTGTAAGCAAGCACATTCTCAGTCAAAGTTGCAAGTTACTATGTAGGAACAAGTTTGTATAGGTATTTGAAAGATGCCCAGAACTGTGCTAAACTTGTTATGTGTCCAACTCCTAGAAATACCATCATGCCCCAACTCCCTTACTTCAAGCTAGTAAGGATCACATAATTCCTAACAAAGTTTTGACACAGATTCCCAATTCGGGCATTCAGAACATAGAGCACGTTGCTGTAAGCAAGCACATTCTCATTCAAAGTTGCAAGTTACTATGTAGGAACAAGTTTGTATAGGTATTTCAAAGATGCCCAGAACTGAGCTAAACTTGTTATGTGTCCAACTCCTAGAAATACCTTCATGCCCCAACTCCCTTACTTCCAGCTAGTAAGGATCACAAAATTCCTAACAAAGTTTTGACACAGATTCCCAATTCGCGCATTCAGAACATATAGCACGTTGCTGTAAGCCAGCACATTCTCATTCAATGTTGCAAGTTACTATGTAGGAACAAGTTTGTATAGGTATTTCCAAGATGCCCAGAACTGAGCTAAACGTTGTATGTCTCCAACTCCTATAAATAACTTCATGCACCATCTCCCTTACTTCCATCTAGTAAGGATCACATAATTCCTGACAAAGTTTTGACACAGATTCCCAATTCGGGCATTCAGAACACATAGCACGTTGCTGTAAGCAAGCACATTCTCATTCAAAGTTGCAAGTTACTATGTAGGAACAAGTTTGTATAGGTATTTCAAAGATGCCCAGAACTGAGCTAAACGTTGTATGTCTCCAACTCCTAGAAATAACTTCATGCACCATCTCCCTTACTTCCATCTAGTAAGGATCACATAATTCCTGACAAAGTTTTGACACAGATTCCCCATTCGGGCTTTCAGAACATATAGCACGTTGCTGTAAGCAAGCACATTCTCAGTCAAAGTTGCAAGTTACTATGTAGGAACAAGTTTGTATAGGTATTTCAAAGATGCCCAGAACTGTGCTAAACTTGTTTTGTGTCCAACTCCTAGAAATACCTTCATGCCACAACTCCCTTAATACCAGCTAGTAAGGATCACATAATTCCTAACAAAGTTTTGACACAGATTCCCAATTCGGGCATTCAGAACATATAGCACGTTGCTGTAAGCAAGCACATTCTCATTCAAAGTTGCAAGTTACTATGTAGGAACAAGTTTGTATAGGTATTTCAAAGATGCCCAGAACTGAGCTAAACGTTGTATGTCTCCAACTCCTAGAAATAACTTCATGCCCCATCTCCCTTACTTCCAGCTAGTAAGGATCACATAATTCCTAACAAAGTTTTGACACAGATTCCCAATTCGGGCATTCAGAACATATAGCACGTTGCTGTAAGCAAGTACATTCTCATTCAGAGTTGCAAGTTACTATGTAGGAACAAGATTGTATAGGTATTTCAAAGATGCCCAGAACTGAGCTAAACTTGGTATGTCTCCAACTCCTAGAAATAACTTCATGCCCCATCTCCCTTACTTCCAGCTAGTAAGGATCACATAATTCCTAACAAAGTTTTGACACAGATTCCCAATTCGGGCATTCAGAACTTATAGCAGGTTGCTGTAAGCAAGCACATTCTCATTCAGAGTTGCATGTTACTATGTAGGAACAAGTTTGTATAGGTATTTCAAAGATGCCCAGAACTGTGCTAAACTTGTTATGTGTCCAACTCCTAGAAATACCTTCATGCCCCAACTCCCTTACTTCCAGCTAGTAAGGATCACATCATTCCTAACAAAGTTTTGACACAGATTCCCAATTCGGGCATTCAGAACATATAGCACGTTGCTGTAAGCAAGCACATTCTCATTCAAAGTTGCAAGTTACTATGTAGGAACAAGTTTGTATAGGTATTTCAAAGATGCCCAGAACTGTGCTAAACTTGTTATGTGTCCAACTCCTAGAAATACCTTCATGCCCCAACTCCCTTACTTCCAGCTAGTAAGGATCACATAATTCCTAACAAAGTTTTGACACAGATTCCCAATTCGGGCATTCAGAACATATAGCACGTTGCTGTAAGCAAGCACATTCTCATTCAAAGTTGCAAGTTACTATGTAGGAACAGGTTTGAATAGGTATTTCAAAAATGCCCAGAAATGAGCTAAACTTAGTATGTCTCCAACTCCTAGAAATAAATTCATGCCCCATCTCCCTTACTTCCAGCTAGTATGGATCACATAATTCCTAACAAAGTTTTGACACAGATTCCCAATTCGGGCATTCAGAACATATAGCACGTTGCTGTAAGCAAGCACATTCTCATTCAAAGTTGCAAGTTACTATGTAGGAACAAGTTTGTATAGGTATTTCAAAGATGCCCAGAATTGAGCTAAACTTGGTATGTCTCCAACTCCTAGACATAACTTCATGCCCCATCTCCCTTACTTCCAGCTAGTAATGATCACATAATTCCTAACAAAGTTTTGACACAGATTCCCCATTCGGGCATTCAGAACATATAGCACGTTGCTGTAAGCAAGCACATTCTCAGTCAAAGTTGCAAGTTACTATGTAGGAACAAGTTTGTATAGGTATTTCAAAGATGCCCAGAACTGTGCTAAACTTGTTATGTGTCCAAATCCTAGAAATACCTTCATGCCCCAACTCCCTTACTTCCAGCTAGTAAGGATCACATAATTCCTAACAAAGTTTTGACACAGATTCCCCATTCGGGCATTCAGAACATATAGCACGTTGCTGTAAGCAAGCACATTCTCATTCAAAGTTGCAAGTTACTATGTAGGAACAAGTTTGTATAGGTATTTGAAAGATGCCCAGAACTGAGCTAAACTTGGTATGTCTCCAACTCCTAGAAATAACTTCATGCCGCATCTCCCTTACTTCCAGCTAGTAAGGATCACATAATTTCTAACAAAGTTTTGACACAGATTCCCAATTCGGGCATTCAGAACATATAGCACGTTGCTGTAAGCAAGCACATTCTCATTCAAAGTTGCAAGTTACTATGTAGGAACAAGTTTATATAGGTATTTGAAAGATGCACAGAACTGAGCTAAACGTTGTATGTCTCCAAATCCTAGAAATAACTTCATGCCCCATCTCACTTACTTCCAGCTAGTAAGGATCACATAATTCCTAACAAAGTTTTGACACAGATTCCCAATTCGGGCATTCAGAACATATAGCACGTTGTTGTAAGCAAGCACATTCTCATTCAAAGTTGCAATTTACTATGTAGGAACAAGTTTGTATAGGTATTTCAAGGATGCCCAGAACTGAGCTAAACGTTGTATGTCTCCAACTCCTAGAAATAACTTCATGCCCCATCTCCCTTACTTCCAGCTAGTAAGGATCACATAATTCCTAACAAAGTTTTGACACAGATTCCCAATTCGGGCATTCAGAACATATAGCACGTTGCTGTAAGCAAGCACATTCTCATTCAAAGTTGCAAGTTACTATGTAGGAACAAGTTTGTATAGGTATTTCAAAGATGCCCAGAACTGAGCTAAACGTCGTATGTGTCCAACCTCTAGAAATAACTTCATGCCCCATCTCACTTACTTCCAGCTAGTAAGGATCACATAATTCCTAACAAAGTTTTGACACAGATTCCCAATTCGCGCATTCAGAACATATAGCACGTTGCTGTAAGCAAGCACATTCTCATTCAAAGTTGCAAGTTACTATGTAGGGACAAGTTTGTATAGGTATTTCAAAGATGCCCAGAACTGAGCTAAACGTTGTATGTCTCCAACTCCTAGAAATAACTTCATGCCCCATCTCCCTTACTTCCAGCTAGTAAGGATCACATAATTCCTAACAAAGTTTTGACACAGATTCCCAATTCGGGCATTCAGAACATGTAGCACGTTGCTGTAAGCAAGCACATTCAATTCAAAGTTGCAACTTACTATGTAGGAACAAGTTTGTAAAGGTATTTCAAAGATGACCAGAACTGAGCTAAACTTGGTTTGTCTCCAACTCCTAGAAATAACTTCATGCCCCATCTCCCTTACTTCCAGCTAGTAAGGATCACATAATTCCTAACAAAGTTTTGACACAGATTCCCAATTCGCGCATTCAGAACATATAGCACGTTGCTGTAAGCAAGCACATTCTCATTCAAAGTTGCAAGTTACTATGTAGGAACAAGTTTGTATAGGTATTTCAAAGATCCCCAGAATTGAGCTAAACTTGGTATGTCTCCAACTCCTAGACATAACTTCATGCCCCATCTCCCTTACTTCCAGCTAGTAAGGATCACATAATTCCTAACAAAGTTTTGACACAGATTCCCCATTCGGGCATTCAGAACTTATAGCACGTTGCTGTAAGCAAGCACATTCTCAGTCAAAGTTGCAAGTTACTATGTAGGAACAAGTTTGTATAGGTATTTGAAAGATGCCCAGAACTGTGCTAAACTTGTTATGTGTCCAACTCCTAGAAATACCATCATGCCCCAACTCCCTTACTTCAAGCTAGTAAGGATCACATAATTCCTAACAAAGTTTTGACACAGATTCCCAATTCGGGCATTCAGAACATAGAGCACGTTGCTGTAAGCAAGCACATTCTCATTCAAAGTTGCAAGTTACTATGTAGGAACAAGTTTGTATAGGTATTTCAAAGATGCCCAGAACTGAGCTAAACGTTGTATGTCTCCAACTCCTAGAAATAACTTCATGCACCATCTCCCTTACTTCCATCTAGTAAGGATCACATAATTCCTGACAAAGTTTTGACACAGATTCCCCATTCGGGCTTTCAGAACATATAGCACGTTGCTGTAAGCAAGCACATTCTCAGTCAAAGTTGCAAGTTACTATGTAGGAACAAGTTTGTATAGGTATTTCAAAGATGCCCAGAACTGTGCTAAACTTGTTTTGTGTCCAACTCCTAGAAATACCTTCATGCCACAACTCCCTTAATACCAGCTAGTAAGGATCACATAATTCCTAACAAAGTTTTGACACAGATTCCCAATTCGGGCATTCAGAACATATAGCACGTTGCTGTAAGCAAGCACATTCTCATTCAAAGTTGCAAGTTACTATGTAGGAACAAGTTTGTATAGGTATTTCAAAGATGCCCAGAACTGAGCTAAACGTTGTATGTCTCCAACTCCTAGAAATAACTTCATGCCCCATCTCCCTTACTTCCAGCTAGTAAGGATCACATAATTCCTAACAAAGTTTTGACACAGATTCCCAATTCGGGCATTCAGAACATATAGCACGTTGCTGTAAGCAAGCACATTCTCATTCAGAGTTGCAAGTTACTATGTAGGAACAAGATTGTATAGGTATTTCAAAGATGCCCAGAACTGAGCTAAACTTGGTATGTCTCCAACTCCTAGAAATAACTTCATGCCCCATCTCCCTTACTTCCAGCTAGTAAGGATCACATAATTCCTAACAAAGTTTTGACACAGATTCCCAATTCGGGCATTCAGAACTTATAGCAGGTTGCTGTAAGCAAGCACATTCTCATTCAGAGTTGCATGTTACTATGTAGGAACAAGTTTGTATAGGTATTTCAAAGATGCCCAGAACTGTGCTAAACTTGTTATGTGTCCAACTCCTAGAAATACCTTCATGCCCCAACTCCCTTACTTCCAGCTAGTAAGGATCACATCATTCCTAACAAAGTTTTGACACAGATTCCCAATTCGGGCATTCAGAACATATAGCACGTTGCTGTAAGCAAGCACATTCTCATTCAAAGTTGCAAGTTACTATGTAGGAACAAGTTTGTATAGGTATTTCAAAGATGCCCAGAACTGTGCTAAACTTGTTATGTGTCCAACTCCTAGAAATACCTTCATGCCCCAACTCCCTTACTTCCAGCTAGTAAGGATCACATAATTCCTAACAAAGTTTTGACACAGATTCCCAATTCGGGCATTCAGAACATATAGCACGTTGCTGTAAGCAAGCACATTCTCATTCAAAGTTGCAAGTTACTATGTAGGAACAGGTTTGAATAGGTATTTCAAAAATGCCCAGAAATGAGCTAAACTTAGTATGTCTCCAACTCCTAGAAATAAATTCATGCCCCATCTCCCTTACTTCCAGCTAGTATGGATCACATAATTCCTAACAAAGTTTTGACACAGATTCCCAATTCGGGCATTCAGAACATATAGCACGTTGCTGTAAGCAAGCACATTCTCATTCAAAGTTGCAAGTTACTATGTAGGAACAAGTTTGTATAGGTATTTCAAAGATGCCCAGAATTGAGCTAAACTTGGTATGTCTCCAACTCCTAGACATAACTTCATGCCCCATCTCCCTTACTTCCAGCTAGTAATGATCACATAATTCCTAACAAAGTTTTGACACAGATTCCCCATTCGGGCATTCAGAACATATAGCACGTTGCTGTAAGCAAGCACATTCTCAGTCAAAGTTGCAAGTTACTATGTAGGAACAAGTTTGTATAGGTATTTCAAAGATGCCCAGAACTGTGCTAAACTTGTTATGTGTCCAAATCCTAGAAATACCTTCATGCCCCAACTCCCTTACTTCCAGCTAGTAAGGATCACATAATTCCTAACAAAGTTTTGACACAGATTCCCCATTCGGGCATTCAGAACATATAGCACGTTGCTGTAAGCAAGCACATTCTCATTCAAAGTTGCAAGTTACTATGTAGGAACAAGTTTGTATAGGTATTTGAAAGATGCCCAGAACTGAGCTAAACTTGGTATGTCTCCAACTCCTAGAAATAACTTCATGCCGCATCTCCCTTACTTCCAGCTAGTAAGGATCACATAATTTCTAACAAAGTTTTGACACAGATTCCCAATTCGGGCATTCAGAACATATAGCACGTTGCTGTAAGCAAGCACATTCTCATTCAAAGTTGCAAGTTACTATGTAGGAACAAGTTTATATAGGTATTTGAAAGATGCACAGAACTGAGCTAAACGTTGTATGTCTCCAAATCCTAGAAATAACTTCATGCCCCATCTCACTTACTTCCAGCTAGTAAGGATCACATAATTCCTAACAAAGTTTTGACACAGATTCCCAATTCGGGCATTCAGAACATATAGCACGTTGTTGTAAGCAAGCACATTCTCATTCAAAGTTGCAATTTACTATGTAGGAACAAGTTTGTATAGGTATTTCAAGGATGCCCAGAACTGAGCTAAACGTTGTATGTCTCCAACTCCTAGAAATAACTTCATGCCCCATCTCCCTTACTTCCAGCTAGTAAGGATCACATAATTCCTAACAAAGTTTTGACACAGATTCCCAATTCGGGCATTCAGAACATATAGCACGTTGCTGTAAGCAAGCACATTCTCATTCAAAGTTGCAAGTTACTATGTAGGAACAAGTTTGTATAGGTATTTCAAAGATGCCCAGAACTGAGCTAAACGTCGTATGTGTCCAACCTCTAGAAATAACTTCATGCCCCATCTCACTTACTTCCAGCTAGTAAGGATCACATAATTCCTAACAAAGTTTTGACACAGATTCCCAATTCGCGCATTCAGAACATATAGCACGTTGCTGTAAGCAAGCACATTCTCATTCAAAGTTGCAAGTTACTATGTAGGAACAAGTTTGTATAGGTATTTCAAAGATCCCCAGAATTGAGCTAAACTTGGTATGTCTCCAACTCCTAGACATAACTTCATGCCCCATCTCCCTTACTTCCAGCTAGTAAGGATCACATAATTCCTAACAAAGTTTTGACACAGATTCCCCATTCGGGCATTCAGAACATATAGCACGTTGCTGTAAGCAAGCACATTCTCAGTCAAAGTTGCAAGTTACTATGTAGGAACAAGTTTGTATAGGTATTTGAAAGATGCCCAGAACTGTGCTAAACTTGTTATGTGTCCAACTCCTAGAAATACCATCATGCCCCAACTCCCTTACTTCAAGCTAGTAAGGATCACATAATTCCTAACAAAGTTTTGACACAGATTCCCAATTCGGGCATTCAGAACATAGAGCACGTTGCTGTAAGCAAGCACATTCTCATTCAAAGTTGCAAGTTACTATGTAGGAACAAGTTTGTATAGGTATTTCAAAGATGCCCAGAACTGAGCTAAACTTGTTATGTGTCCAACTCCTAGAAATACCTTCATGCCCCAACTCCCTTACTTCCAGCTAGTAAGGATCACAAAATTCCTAACAAAGTTTTGACACAGATTCCCAATTCGCGCATTCAGAACATATAGCACGTTGCTGTAAGCAAGCACATTCTCATTCAATGTTGCAAGTTACTATGTAGGAACAAGTTTGTATAGGTATTTCAAAGATGCCCAGAACTGAGCTAAACGTTGTATGTCTCCAACTCCTATAAATAACTTCATGCACCATCTCCCTTACTTCCATCTAGTAAGGATCACATAATTCCTGACAAAGTTTTGACACAGATTCCCAATTCGGGCATTCAGAACACATAGCACGTTGCTGTAAGCAAGCACATTCTCATTCAAAGTTGCAAGTTACTATGTAGGAACAAGTTTGTATAGGTATTTCAAAGATGCCCAGAACTGAGCTAAACGTTGTATGTCTCCAACTCCTAGAAATAACTTCATGCACCATCTCCCTTACTTCAATCTATTAAGGATAACATAATTCCTGACAAAGTTTTGACACAGATTCCCCATTCGGGCTTTCAGAACATATAGCACGTTGCTGTAAGCAAGCACATTCTCAGTCAAAGTTGCAAGTTACTATGTAGGAACAAGTTTGTATAGGTATTTCAAAGATGCCCAGAACTGTGCTAAACTTGTTATGTGTCCAACTCCTAGAAATACCTTCATGCCACAACTCCCTTAATACCAGCTAGTAAGGATCACATAATTCCTAACAAAGTTTTGACACAGATTCCCAATTCGGGCATTCAGAACATATAGCACGTTGCTGTAAGCAAGCACATTCTCATTCAAAGTTGCAAGTTACTATGTAGGAACAAGTTTGTATAGGTATTTCAAAGATGCCCAGAACTGAGCTAAACGTTGTATGTCTCCAACTCCTAGAAATAACTTCATGCCCCATCTCCCTTACTTCCAGCTAGTAAGGATCACATAATTCCTAACAAAGTTTTGACACAGATTCCCAATTCGGGCATTCAGAACATATAGCACGTTGCTGTAAGCAAGCACATTCTCATTCAGAGTTGCAAGTTACTATGTAGGAACAAGATTGTATAGGTATTTCAAAGATGCCCAGAACTGAGCTAAACTTGGTATGTCTCCAACTCCTAGAAATAACTTCATGCCCCATCTCCCTTACTTCCAGCTAGTAAGGATCACATAATTCCTAACAAAGTTTTGACACAGATTCCCAATTCGGGCATTCAGAACTTATAGCAGGTTGCTGTAAGCAAGCACATTCTCATTCAGAGTTGCATGTTACTATGTAGGAACAAGTTTGTATAGGTATTTCAAAGATGCCCAGAACTGTGCTAAACTTGTTATGTGTCCAACTCCTAGAAATACCTTCATGCCCCAACTCCCTTACTTCCAGCTAGTAAGGATCACATCATTCCTAACAAAGTTTTGACACAGATTCCCAATTCGGGCATTCAGAACATATAGCACGTTGCTGTAAGCAAGCACATTCTCATTCAAAGTTGCAAGTTACTATGTAGGAACAAGTTTGTATAGGTATTTCAAAGATGCCCAGAACTGTGCTAAACTTGTTATGTGTCCAACTCCTAGAAATACCTTCATGCCCCAACTCCCTTACTTCCAGCTAGTAAGGATCACATAATTCCTAACAAAGTTTTGACACAGATTCCCAATTCGGGCATTCAGAACATATAGCACGTTGCTGTAAGCAAGCACATTCTCATTCAAAGTTGCAAGTTACTATGTAGGAACAGGTTTGTATAGGTATTTCAAAAATGCCCAGAAATGAGCTAAACTTAGTATGTCTCCAACTCCTAGAAATAAATTCATGCCCCATCTCCCTTACTTCCAGCTAGTATGGATCACATAATTCCTAACAAAGTTTTGACACAGATTCCCAATTCGGGCATTCAGAACATATAGCACGTTGCTGTAAGCAAGCACATTCTCATTCAAAGTTGCAAGTTACTATGTAGGAATAAGTTTGTATAGGTATTTCAAAGATGCCCAGAATTGAGCTAAACTTGGTATGTCTCCAACTCCTAGACATAACTTCATGCCCCATCTCCCTTACTTCCAGCTAGTAATGATCACATAATTCCTAACAAAGTTTTGACACAGATTCCCCATTCGGGCATTCAGATCATATAGCACGTTGCTGTAAGCAAGCACATTCTCAGTCAAAGTTGCAAGTTACTATGTAGGAACAAGTTTGTATAGGTATTTCAAAGACGCCCAGAACTGTGCTAAACTTGTTATGTGTCCAAATCCTAGAAATACCTTCATGCCCCAACTCCCTTACTTCCAGCTAGTAAGGATCACATAATTCCTAACAAAGTTTTGACACAGATTCCCCATTCGGGCATTCAGAACATATAGCACGTTGCTGTAAGCAAGCACATTCTCATTCAAAGTTGCAAGTTACTATGTAGGAACAAGTTTGTATAGGTATTTGAAAGATGCCCAGAACTGAGCTAAACTTGGTATGTCTCCAACTCCTAGAAATAACTTCATGCCGCATCTCCCTTACTTCCAGCTAGTAAGGATCACATAATTTCTAACAAAGTTTTGACACAGATTCCCAATTCGGGCATTCAGAACATATAGCACGTTGCTGTAAGCAAGCACATTCTCATTCAAAGTTGCAAGTTACTATGTAGGAACAAGTTTATATAGGTATTTGAAAGATGCACAGAACTGAGCTAAACGTTGTATGTCTCCAAATCCTAGAAATAACTTCATGCCCCATCTCCCTTACTTCCAGCTAGTAAGGATCACATAATTCCTAACAAAGTTTTGACACAGATTCCCAATTCGGGCATTCAGAACATATAGCACGTTGTTGTAAGCAAGCACATTCTCATTCAAAGTTGCAATTTACTATGTAGGAACAAGTTTGTATAGGTATTTCAAGGATGCCCAGAACTGAGCTAAACGTTGTATGTCTCCAACTCCTAGAAATAACTTCATGCCCCATCTCCCTTACTTCCAGCTAGTAAGGATCACATAATTCCTAACAAAGTTTTGACACAGATTCCCAATTCGGGCATTCAGAACATATAGCACGTTGCTGTAAGCAAGCACATTCTCATTCAAAGTTGCAAGTTACTATGTAGGAACAAGTTTGTATAGGTATTTCAAAGATGCCCAGAACTGAGCTAAACGTCGTATGTGTCCAACCTCTAGAAATAACTTCATGCCCCATCTCACTTACTTCCAGCTAGTAAGGATCACATAATTCCTAACAAAGTTTTGACACAGATTCCCAAGTCGGGCATTCAGAACATATAGCACGTTGCTGTAAGCAAGCACATTCTCATTCAAAGTTGCAAGTTACTATGTAGGAACAAGTTTGTAAAGGTATTTCAAAGATGACCAGAACTGAGCTAAACGTTGTATGTCTCCAACTCCTAGAAATAACTTCATGCCGCATCTCCCTTACTTCCAGCTAGTAAGGATCACATAATTTCTAACAAAGTTTTGACACAGATTCCCAATTCGGGCATTCAGAACATATAGCACGTTGCTGTAAGCAAGCACATTCTCATTCAAATTTGCAAGTTACTATGTAGGAACAAGTTTATATAGGTATTTCAAAGATGCACAGAACTGAGCTAAACGTTGTATGTCTCCAACTCCTAGAAATAACTTCATGCCCCATCTCACTTACTTCCAGCTAGTAAGGATCACATAATTCCTAACAAAGTTTTGACACAGATTCCCAATTCGGGCATTCAGAACATATAGCACGTTGCTGTAAGCAAGCACATTCTCATTCAAAGTTGCAAGTTACTATGTAGGAACAAGTTTGTATAGGTATTTCAAAGATGCCCAGAACTGAGCTAAACTTGTTATGTCTCCAACTCCTAGAAATAACTTCATGCCCCATCTCCCTTACTTCCAGCTAGTAAGGATCACATAATTCCTAACAAAGTTTTGACACAGATTCCCAATTCGGGCATTCAGAACATATAGCACAATGCTGTAAGCAAGCACATTCTCATTCAAAGTTGCAAGTTACTATGTAGGAACAAGTTTGTATAGGTATTTCAAAGATGCCCAGAACTGAGCTAAACTTGGTATGTCTCCAACGACTAGAAATAACTTCATGCCCCATCTCCCTTACTTCCAGCTAGTAAGGATCACATAATTCCTAACAAAGTTTTGACACAGATTCCCAATTCGGGCATTCAGAACATATAGCACGTTGCTGTAAGCAAATACATTCTCATTCAAAGTTGCAAGTTACTATGTAGGAACAAGTTTGTATAGGTATTTCAAAGATGCCCAGAAGTGAGCTAAACTTGGTATGTCTCCAACTCCTAGAAATAACTTCATGCCCCATCTCCCTTACTTCCAGCTAGTAAGGATCACATAATTCCTAACAAAGTTTTGACACAGATTCCGAATTCGGGCATTCAGAACATATAGCACTTTGCTGTAAGCAAGCACATTCTCATTCACAGTTGCAAGTTACTATGTAGGAACAAGTTTGTATAGGTATTTCAAAGATGCCCAGAACTGAGCTAAACGTTGTATGTGTCTAACCTCTAGAAATAACTTCATGCCCCATGTCATTTACTTCAATGTAGTAAGGATCACATAATTCCTAACAAAGTTTTGAACACGGATTCCCAATTCGGGCATTCAGAACATATAGCACGTTGCTGTAAGCAAGCACATTCTCATTCAAAGATGCAAGTTATTATGTAGGAACAAGTTTGTATAGGTATTTCAAAGATGCCCAGAACTGAGCTAAACTTGGTATGTCTCCAACTCCTAGAAATAACTTCATGCCCCTTCACCCTTACTTCCAGCTAGTAAGGATCACATAATTCCTAACAAAGTTTTGACACAGATTCTCAATTCGCGCTCAGAACATATAGCACGTTGCTGTAAGCAAGCACATTCTCATTCAAAGTTGCAAGTTAGTATGTAGGAACAAGTATGTATAGGTATTTCAAAGATGCCCAGAACTGAGCTAAAGGTTGTATGTCTCCAACTCCTAGAAATAATTTCATGCCCCATCTCCCTTACTTCCAGCTGGTAAGGATCACATAATTCCTAACAAAGGTTGGACACAGATTCCCAATTCGGGTGTTCAGAACATATACCTCGTTGCTTTATGCAAGCACTTTGTCATTCCAAGTAGCAAGTTACTATGTAGGAACAGTTTGTATAGGACTTTCAAAGATCCCCAGAACTTAGCTAAAGTGTGTATGTCTCCAAGTCCTAGAAATAATTCCATGCACCATCTCCCTTACATCCAGCTAGTAAGGATCACGTAATTCCTAACAAAGTTTTGACACAGATTCCCAATTCGGGCATTCAGAACATATAGCACGTTGCTTTAAGCAAGCACTTTCTCATTCAAAGTTGCAAGTTACTATGTAGGAACAAGTTTGTATGGGACTCCCAAAGATCCCCAGAACTGAGCTAAAGTGGGTATGTCTCGAACTCCTGGAATTAACTTCATGCCCCATCTCCCTTACTTCCAGCTAGTAAGGATCACATAATTCCTAACAAAGATTTGACACAGATTCCCAATTCGGGCATTAAGATCATTTAGCACGTTGCTGTAAGCAAGCACTTTCTCATTCTAACTAGCAAGTTACTATCTAGGAACAAGTTTGTATAGGACTTTCAAAGATCCTCAGAACTGAGCTAAAGTGGGTATGTCTCCAACTCCTAGAAATAACTTCATGCCCCATCTCCCTTACTTCCAGCTAGTCAGGATCACATAATTCCTAACAAAGTTTTGACACAGATTCCCAATTCGGGCATTCAGAACATATAGCACCTTTCTTTAAGCAAGGTCTTTCTCATTCCAAGTAGCAAGTTACTATCTAGGAACAAGGTTGTATAGGGCTTTCAAAGATCGCCAGAACAGAGCTAAATTGTGTATGTCTCCAACTCCTAGAAATAACTTCATGCCCCATCTCACTTACTTCCAGCTAGTCAGGATCACATAATTCCTAACAAAGATTTGACACAGATTCCCAATTCGGGCATTCAGAACATATGGCACGTTGCTTTAAGCAAGCACTTTCTCATTCCAAGTAGCAAGTTACTATGTAGGAACAAGTTAGTATAGGACTTTCAAAGATCCCCAGAACTGAGCTAAAGTGTGTATGTCTCCAACTCCTAGAAATAACTTCATGCCCCATCTCCCTTACTTCCAGCTAGTAAGGATCACAAAATTCCTAATAAAATTTTGACACAGATTCCCATTTCGGGCATTCAGAACTTATAGCACGATGCTGTAATCAAACACTTTCTCATTCAAAGTTGCAAGTTACTATGTAGGAACAAGTTTGTATAGGACTTTCAAAGATCCCCAGAAGTGAGCAAATGTGGGTATGTCTCCAACTCCTAGAAATAACTTCATGCCCCATCTCCCTTACTTCCAGCTAGTAGGGATCACATAGTTCCTAACAAAGTTTTGACACAGATTCCCAATTCGGGCATTCAGATCATTTAGCACGTTGCTTTCAGCAAGCACTTTCTCATTCCAAGCAGCAAGTTACCATGTAGGAACAAGTTTGTATAGGACTTTCAAAGATCCCATTACTGAGCTTAAGTGGGTATGTCTCCAACTCCAAGAAATCACTTCATGCCCCATCTCCCTTACTTCCACCTGGTAAGGATCACATAATTCCTAACAAAGTTTTGACACAGATTCCCAATTTGGGCATTCAGAACATATAGCACGTTGCTTTAAGCAAGCACTTTCTCATTCCAAGTAGCAAGTTATCATGCATGAACAAGTTTTTATAGGACTTTCAAAGATCCTCAGAACAGAGCTAAAGTGGGTATGTCTCCAACTCCTAGAAATAACTTGATGCCCCATCTCCCTTACTTCCAGCTAGTCATTATCACATAATTCCTAACAAAGTTTTGACACAGATTCCCAATTCGGGCATTCAGAACATATGGCACGTTGCTTTAAGCAAACCCTTTCTCATTCCAAGTAGCAAGTTACTACATAGGAACAAGTTTGTATAGGACTTTCAAAGATCCCCAGAACTGAGCTAAAGTGGGGATGTCTCCAACTCCTAGAAATAACTTCATGCCCCATCTCCCTTACTTGCAGTCAGTAGGGATCACATAATTACTAACAAAGTTTTGACACAGATTCCCAATTCGGGCATTCGCAACATATAGCACGTTGCTTTAAGCAAACACTTTCTCATTCCAAGTGGCAAGTTACTATGTAGGTACAAGTTTTTATAGAACTTTCAAAGATCCCCTAACTGAGCTAAAGTGGGTATGTCTCCAACTACTAGAAATAACTCCATGTCCCATCTCCCTTACATCAGCTAGTAGGATCACACAATTCCTAACAAAATTTTGAAACAGATTCCCAATTCTGGCATTCAGAACATATACCACGTTGCTTTAAGCAAGCAATTTCTCATTCAAAGTAGCAAGTTACTATGTAGGAACAAGTTTGTATCGGACTTTCCAAGATCCCAGAACTGAGAAAAAGTGGGTATGTCTCCAACTCCTAGAAATAATTTCATGCCCCATCTCCCTTACTTCCAGCTAGTAGGGATCACATAATTCCTAACAAATTTTGACACAGATTCCCAATTCGGGCGTTCAGAACATATAGCACGTTGCTTTAAGCAAGCACTTTCTCATTCTAACTAGCAAGTTACTATCTAGGAACAAGTTTGTATAGGACTTTCAAAGATCCTCAGAACTGAGCTAAAGTGGGTATGTCTCCAACTCCTAGAAATAACTTCATGACCCATCTCCCTTACTTCCAGCTAGTCAGAATCACAAATTCCTAACAAAGTTTTAACACCGATTCCCAATTCGGGCATTCAGAACAAGTAGCACGTTTCTTTAAGCAAGGTCTTTCTCATTCCAAGTAGCAAGTTACTATCTAGGAACAAGTGAGTATAGGACTTTCAAAGATCCCCAGAACTGAGCTAAAGTGTGTATGTCTCCAACTCCTAGAAATAACTTCATGCCCCATCTACCTTACTTGCAGCTAGTCAGGATCACATAATTCCTAACAAAGTTTTGACACAGATTCCCATTTCGGGCATTCAGAACATATAGCACGTTGCTGTAATCAAGCACTTTCTCATTCAAAGTTGCAAGTTGCTATCTAGGAACAAGTTTGTATAGCACTTTCAAAGATCGCCAGAACAGAGCTAAAGTGGGTATGTCTCCAACTCATAGAAATAACTTGATGCCCCATCTCCCTTACTTCCAGCTAGTCAGGATCACATAATTCCTAACAAAGTTTTGACACAGATTCCAAATTCGGGCATTCAGAACATATGGCACGTTGCTTTAAGCAAGCCCTTTCTCATTCCAAGTAGCAAGTTACTACATAGGAACAAGTTTGTATAGGACTTTCAAAGATCCCCAGAACTGAGCTAAAGTGGTTATGTCTCCAACTCCTAGAAATAACTTCATGCCCCATCTTCCTTACTTGCAGTCAGTAGGGATCACATAATTCCTAACAAAGATTTGACACAGATTCCCAATTCGGATATTCGCAACATATAGCACGTTGCTTTAAGCAAACACTTTCTCATTCCAAGTTGCAAGTTACTATGTATGTACAAGTTTTTATAGGACTTTCAAAGATCCCCAGAACTGAGCTAAAGTGGGTATGTCTCCAACTACTAGAAATAACTCCATGTCCCATCTCCCTTACATCAGCTAGTAAGGATCACACAATTCCTAACAAAATTTTGAAACAGATTCCCAATTCTGGCATTCAGAACATATACCACGTTGCTTTAAGCAAGCAATTTCTCATTCAAAGTAGCAAGTTACTATGTAGGAACAAGTTTGTATCGGACTTTCCAAGATCCCAGAACTGAGATAAAGTGGGTATGTCTCCAACTCCTAGAAATAATTTCATGCCCCATCTCCCTTACTTCCAGCTACTAGGGATCACATAATTCCTAACAAACTTTTGACACAGATTCCCAATTCGGGCGTTCAGAACATATAGCACGTTGCTTTAAGCAAGCACTTTCTCATTCCAAGTAGCAAGTTACTACATAGGAACAAGTTTGTATAGGACTTTCAAAGATCCCCAGAACTGAGCTAAAGTGGTTATGTCTCCAACTCCTAGAAATAACTTCATGCCCCATCTTCCTTACTTGCAGTCAGTAGGGATCACATAATTCCTAACAAAGATTTGACACAGATTCCCAATTCGGATATTCGCAACATATAGCACGTTGCTTTAAGCAAACACTTTCTCATTCCAAGTTGCAAGTTACTATGTATGTACAAGTTTTTATAGGACTTTCAAAGATCCCCAGAACTGAGCTAAAGTGGGTATGTCTCCAACTACTAGAAATAACTCCATGTCCCATCTCCCTTACATCAGCTAGTAAGGATCACACAATTCCTAACAAAATTTTGAAACAGATTCCCAATTCTGGCATTCAGAACATATACCACGTTGCTTTAAGCAAGCAATTTCTCATTCAAAGTAGCAAGTTACTATGTAGGAACAAGTTTGTATCGGACTTTCCAAGATCCCAGAACTGAGATAAAGTGGGTATGTCTCCAACTCCTAGAAATAATTTCACGCCCCATCTCCCTTACTTCCAGCTAGTAGGGATCACATAATTCCTAACAAACTTTTGACACAGATTCCCAATTCGGGCGTTCAGAACATATAGCACGTTGCTTTAAGCAAGCACTTTCTCATTCCAAGTTGCAAGTTACTATGTAGGAAAAATTTTGTATGGGACTTTCAAAGATCCCCAGAAGTGAGCTAAAGTGGGTATGTCTCCAACTCCTAGAAATAACTTCATGCCCCATCTCCCTTGCTTCCAGCTAGTAAGGATCACATAATTCCTAACAAAATTTTGACACAGATTCCCAATTCGGGCATTCAGAACACATAGCACGTTTCTGTAAGCAAACACTTTCTCATTCAAAGATGCAAGTTAATATCTAGGAACAAGTTTGTGCAGGACTTTCAAAGATCCCCAGAACAAAGCTAAAGTGGGTACGTCTCCAACTCCTAGAAATAACTTCATGCCCCATCTCCCTTGCTTCCAGCTAGTAAGGATCACATAATTCCTCACAAAGTTTTGACACAGATTCCCATTTCGGGCATTCAGAACATATAGCACGTTGCTGTAAGCAAGCACTTTCTCATTCAAAGTTGCAAGTTACTATGTAGGAACAAGTTTGTATGGGACTTTCAAAGATCCCCAGAACTGAGCTAATGTGGGTATGTCTCCAACTCCTGGAAATAACTTCATGCCCCATCTCCCTTACTTCCAGCTAGTAAGGATCACATAATTCCTAACAATGATTTGACACAGATTCCCAATTCGGGCATTAAGATCATATAGTACGTTGCTTTAAGCAAGCTCTTTCTCATTCCAAGTAGCAAGTTTCTATGTAGGAACCAGTTTGTATAGGTATTTCAAAGATGCCCAGAACTGAGCTATACTTGGTATGTCTCCAACTCCTAGAAATAACTTCATGCCCCATCTCCCTTTCTTCCAGCTAGTAAGGATCACATAATTCCTAACAAATTTTGACACAGATTCCCAATTCGGGCATTCAGAACATATAGCACATTGCTGTAAGCAAGCACATTCTCATTCAAAGTTGCAAGTTACTATGTAGGAACAAGTTTGAATAGGTATTTCAAAGATGCCCAGAATTGAGCTAAACTTGGTATGTCTCCAACTCTTAGAAATAACATCATGCCCCATCTCTCTTACTTCCAGCTAGTAAGGATCACATAATTCCTAACAAAGTTTTGACACAGATTCCCATTTCGTGCATTCCGAACATATAGCACGTTGCTGTAATCAAGCACGTTCTCATTCAAAGTTGCAAGTTGCGATCTAGGAACAAGTTTGAATAGAACCTTCAAAGATCGCCAGAACAGAGCTAAAGTGGGTATGTCTCCAACTCCTAGAAATAACACCATGCCCTCTCTCCCTTACTTCCAGCTAGTAAGGATCACATAATTCCTAACAAAGTTTTGACACAGATTCCCATTTCGGGCATTCAGAACATATAACACTTTGCTTTAAGTAAGCAATTTCTCATTCCAAGTAGAAAGTTGCTATGTAGGAACAAATTAGTATAGGATTTTCAAATATCCCAAGAACCTAGCTAAAGTGGTTATGTCTCCAACTCCTAGAAATAACTTCATGCCCCATCTCCCTTACTTGCAGTCAGTTGGGATCACATAATTCCTAACAATGTTTTGACACAGAATCCCAATTCGGGCATTCGGAACATATAGCACGTTGCTTTAAGCAAGCACTTTCTCATTCCAAGTTGCAAGTTACTATGTAGGAACAAGTTTGTATAGGACTTTGAAAGATCCCCAGAACTGAGCTAAAGTGGGTATGTCTCCAACTCCTAGAAATAACTCCATGTCCCATCTCCCTTACTTCAGCTAGTAAGGATCACACAATTCCTAACAAAATTTTGACACAGATTCCCAATTCGGGCATTCAGAACATATACCACGTTGCTGTAATCAAGCACTTTCTCATTCCAAGTTGCAAGTTACTATGTAGGAACAAGTTTGTATAGGACTTTCAAAAATCCCTTGAACTGAGCTAAAGTGGGTAAGTCTCCAACTCCTAGAAATAATTTCATGCCCCATCTCCCTTACTTCCAGCTGGTAAGGATCACATAATTCCTAACAAAGGTTGGACACAGATTCCCAATTCGGGTGTTCAGAACATATACCTCGTTGCATTATGCAAGCACTTTGTCATTCCAAGTAGCAAGTTACTATGTAGGAACAGTTTGTATAGGACTTTCAAAGATCCCCAGAACTTAGCTAAAGTGTGTATGTCTCCAAGTCCTAGAAATAATTCCATGCACCATCTCCCTTACATCCAGCTAGTAAGGATCACATAATTCCTAACAAAGTTTTGACACAGATTCCCAATTTTGGCATTCAGAACATATACCACGTTGCTTTAAGCAAGCAATTTCTCATTCAAAGTAGCAAGTTACTATGTAGGAACAAGTTTGTATCGGACTTTCCAAGATCCCAGAACTGAGAAAAAGTGGGTATGTCTCCAACTCCTAGAAATAATTTCATGCCCCATCTCCCTTACTTCCAGCTAGTAGGGATCACATAATTCCTAACAAAGTTTTGACACAGATTTCCAATTTGAGCATTCAGAAAATATGGCCCGTTGCTTTAAGCAAGCACTTTCTCATTCCAAGTAGCAAGTTACTATGTAGGAATAAGTTTGTATAGGTATTTCAAAGATGCCCAGAACTGAACTAAACTTGGTATGTCTCCAACTCCTAGAAATAACTTCATGCCCCATCTCCCTTACTTCCAGCTAGTAAGGATCACATAATTCCTAACAAAGTTTGGACACAGATTCCCATTTCGGGCATTCGGAACATATAGCACGTTGCTTTAAGCAAGCGCTTTCTCATTCTAACTAGCAATTTACTATCTAGGAACAAGTTTGTATAGGACTTTCAAAGATGCCCAGAACTGAGCTAAAGTGGGTATGTCTCCAACTCCTAGAAATAACTTCATGACCCATCTCCCTTACTTCCAGCTAGTAAGGATCACATAATTCTTAACAAAGTTTTGACACAGATTCCCAATTCGGGCATTCAGAACATATAGCACGTTTCTTTAAGCAAGCACTTTCTCATTCCAAGTTGTAAGTTACTATGTAGGAACAAGATTGTATAGGACTTTCAAAGATCGCCAGAACTGAGCTGAAGTGGTATGTCTCCAACTCCTAGTAATCACTTCATGCCCCAGCTGCCTTACTTCCAGCTACTAAGGATCACATAATTCCTAACAAAGTTTTGACACAGATTCCCATTCGGGCATTCATAACATATAGCACGTTGCTTTCAGCAAGCAATTTCTCATTCCAAGTTGCAAGTTACTATGTAGGAACAAGTTTGTATAGGACTTTCAAAGATTCCCAGAACTGAGCTAAAGTGGGTATGTCTCCAACTCCTAGAAATAACTTCATGCCCCATCTCCCTTACTACCAGCTACTAAGGATCACATAATCCCTAATAATGTTTGACACAGATTCCCAATTTGGGAATTCAGACCATATAGCAAGTTGCTTGAAGCAAGCAATTTCTCATTCCAACCAGCAAGTTACTATCTAGGAACAAGTTTGTATAGGACTTTCAAAGATCCCCACAACTGAGCCAAAGTGGGCATGTCTCCAACTCCTAGAAATAACATCATGCCCCATCTCCCTTACTTCCAGCTAGTAAGGATCACATAATTCCTAACAAAGTTTTGACACAGATTCTCAATTCGGGCATTCAGAACATATAGCACGTTTCTGTAAGCAAGCACTTTCTCATTCAAAGTAGCTAGTTACTATGTAGGAACAAGTTTGTATAGGACTTTCAAAGATCCCCAGAACAGAGCTAAAGTGGGTATGTCTCCAACTCCTAGTAATAACTTCACGCCCCATCTCCCTTACTTCCAGCTGGTAATTCCTAACAAAGTTTTGACACAGATACCCAATTCGGGCATTCAGAACATATAGCACCTTGCTTTAAGCAAGCACTTTCTCATTCCAAGTTGCAAGTTACTATGTATGAACAAGTTTGTATAGGACTTTCAAAGATTCCCTGAACTGAGCTAAAGTGTGTATGTCTTCAACTCCTAGAAATAACTTAACGCGCCAGCACCCTTAGTTCCAGCTGGTAAGGATCACATAATTCCTAACAAAATTGTGACAGAGATTCCCAATTCGGGCATTCAGAACATATAGCACATTGCTTTAAGCAAGCACTTTCTCATTCCAAGTTGCAAGTTACTATCGAGGAACAAGTTTGTATAGGACTTTCATAGATTCCCAGAACTGAGCTAAAGTGGGCATGTCTCCAACTCCTAGAAATAACTTCATGCCCCATCTCCATTACTTCCAGCTAGTAAGGATCACATAATTTCTAACAAAGTTTTGCCACAGATTCCCAATTCGGGCATTCAGAACATATAGCACGTTGCTTTAAGCAAGCACATGCTCATTCCAAGTTGCAAATTACTATCTAGGAACAAGTTTGTATAGGACTTTCAAAGATTCCCAGAACTGAGCTAAAGTGGGTATTTCTCCAGCTCCCAGAAATAACTTCCTGACCCATCTCCCTTACTTCTATCTAGTAAGCGTCACATGATTCCTAAAAAAGTTTTGACACAGATTGCCAATTCGGGCATTCAGAACATGTAGCACGTTGCTTTAAGCAACCAGTTTCTCATTCCAAGTTGCAAGTTACTATCTAGGAACAAGTTTGTATAGGACTTTCAAAGATCCCCAGAAGTGAGCTAAAGTTGGTATGTCTCCAACTCCTAGAAATAACTTCAGGCCCCATCTCCCTCACTTCCAGCTAGTAAGGATCACATAATTCCTAACAAAGTTTTGACACAGAATCCGAATTCAGGCATTCAGAACATATAGCACGTTGCTTTAAGCAAGCATTTTCTCATTCCAAGGAGAAAGTTACTATGTAGGAACAAGTTTGTATAGCTATTTTAAAGATACCCAGAACTGAAGTAAACTTGGTATGTCTCCAACTCCTAGAAATAACTTCATGCCCCATCTCCCTTACTTCCAGATACTAAGCATCACATAATTCCTAACAAAGTTTTGCTACAGATTCCCAATTCGGGCATTCAGAACATATAGAACGTTGGTTTAAGCAAGCACATGCTCATTCCAAGTTGCAAGTTACAATGTACGAACAAGTTTGTATAGGACTTTCAAAGATTCCCAGAACTGAGCTAAAGTGGGTATGTCTCCAACTCCTAGAAATAACTTCATGCCCCATCTCCCTTACCTCCATCTAGTAAGGATCTCATAATTCCTAACAAAGTTTTGACACAGATTTCCAATTCGGGCATTCAGAACATATAGCACTTTGGTTTAAGCAAGATCTTTCTCATTCCAAGTTGAAGTTACTATGTAGAAATAAGTTTGTATAGGACTTTCAAAGATTCCCAGAACTGAGCTAAAGTGGTTGGTCTCAAACTCCTAGAAATAACTTCATGCCCCATCTCCCTTACTTCCAGCTAGTAAGGATCACATAATTCCTAACAAAGTTTTGACACAGATTCCCAATTTGGGAATTCAGAACATAGAGCACGTTGCTTTAAGCAAGCACATGCTCATTCCAACTTGCAAGTTACTATGTAGGAACAAGTTTGTATAGGACTTTCAAAGATTCCCTGAACTGAGCTAAAGTGTGCATGTCTTCAACTCCTAGAAATATCTTAATGCGCCAGCTCCCTTACTTCCAGCTAGTAAGGATCACATAATTCCTAACAAAATTGTGACAGAGATTCCCAATTCGGGCATTCAGAACATATAGCACGTTGCTTTAAGCAATCACTTTCTCATTCCAAGTTGCAAGTTACTATCTAGGAACAAGTTTGTATAGGACTTTCAAAGATTCCCAGAACTGAGTTAAAGTGGTCATTACTCCAACTCCTAGAAATAACTTCATGCCCCATCTCCATTACTTCCAGCTAGTAAGGATCACATAATTTCTAACAAAGTTTTGACACAGATTCCCAATTCGGGCATTCAGAACATATAGCACGTTGCTTTAAGCAAACACATGCTCATTCCAAGTTGAAGTTACTATGTAGAAATAAGTTTGTATAGGACTTTCAAAGATTCCCAGAACTGAGCTAAAGTGGTATGTCTCCAACTCCTAGAAATAACTTCATGCCCCGTCTCCCTTACTTCCAGCTAGTAAGGATCACATCATTCCTAACAAAGTTTTGACACAGATTCCCAATTCGGGCATTCAGAACATATAGCACGTTGCTTTAAGCAAGTAATGTCTCATTCGAAGTTGCAAGTTACTCTCTAGGAATAAGTTTGTATAGGACTTTCAAAAATTCCCAGAACTGAGCTAATGTGGGTATGTCTCCATCTCCTAGAAATAACTTCATGCCCCATCTCCCTTACTTCCATCTAGTAAGGATCGCATAATTACTGACAAAGATTTGACACAGATTCCCAATTCGGCCATTCAGAACATATAGCACGTTGCTTTAAGCAAGCACATGCTCATTCCAAGTTGCAAATTTCTATCTAGGAACAAGTTTGTATAGGACTTTCAAAGATTCCCAGAACTGAGCTAAAGTGGGTATTTCTCCAGCTCCCAGAAATAACTTCCTGACCCATCTCCCTTACTTCTATCTAGTAAGCATCACATGATTCCTAAAAAAGTTTTGACACAGATTGCCAATTCGGGCATTCAGAACATATAGCACGTTGCTGTAAGCAAGCACTTTCTCATTCAAAGTTGCAAGTTACTATCTAGGAACAAGTTTGTATAGGACTTTCAAAGATCGCCAGAACAGAGCTAAAGTGGGTATGTCTCAAACTCCTAGAAATAACTTCATGCCCCTTCTCCCTTAATTCCAGCTAGTCAGGATCACATAATTCCTAACAAAGTTTTGACACAGATTCCCAATTCGGGCATTCAGAACATATGCCACGTTGCTTTAAGCAAGCCCTTTCTCATTTCAAGTAGCAAGTTACTACGTAGGAACAAGTTTGTATAGGACTTTCAAAGATCCCCAGAACTGAGCTAAAGTGGGAATGTCTCAAACTCCTAGAAATAACTTCATGCCCCATCTCCCTTACTTCCAGCTAGTAAGTATCACATAATTCCTAAGAAAGTTTTGACACAGATTCCCAATTCGGGCATTCAGAACATATAGCACGTTGCTTTAAGCAAGCACTTTCTCATTCCAAGTTGCCAGTTACTATGTAGGAACAAGTTTGTATGGGACTTTCAAAGATCCCCAGAAGTGAGCTAAAGTGGGTATGTCTCCAACTCCTAGAAATAACTTCATGCCCCATCTCCCTTACTTCCAGCTAGTAAGGATCACATAATTCCTAACAAAGTTTTGACACAGATTACCATTTCGGGCATTCAGAACATATAGCACGTTGCTGTAAGCAAGCACTTTCTCATTCAAAGTTGCAAGTTACTATCTAGGAACAAGTTTGTATAGGACTTTCAAGGATTCCCATAACTGAACTAACTTGGTATGTCTCCAACTCCTAGAAATAACCTCATGCCCCATCTCCCTTACTTCCAGCTAGTAAGGATCACATAATTCCTGACAAAGTTTTGACACAGATTCCCAATTCGGGCATTCAGAACCTATCGCACGTTGCTTTATGCAAGCACTTTCTCCTTCCAACTAGCAAGTTAATATCTTGGAACAAGTTTGTGTAGGACTTTCAAAGATCCTCAGAACTGAGCAAAGTAGGTATGTCTCCAACTCTTAGAAATAACTTCATAGCCCATCTCCCTTACTTCCAGCTAGTAAGGATCACATAATTCCTAACAAAGTTTTGACACAGATTTCCAATTTGAGCATTCAGAAAATATGGCCCGTTGCTTTAAGCAAGCACTTTCTCATTCCAAGTAGCAAGTTACTATGTAGGAATAAGTTTGTATAGGTATTTCAAAGATGCCCAGAACTGAACTAAACTTGGTATGTCTCCAACTCCTAGAAATAACTTCATGCCCCATCTCCCTTACTTCCAGCTAGTAAGGATCACATAATTCCTAACAAAGTTTGGACACAGATTCCCATTTCGGGCATTCGGAACATATAGCACGTTGCTTTAAGCAAGCGCTTTCTCATTCTAACTAGCAATTTACTATCTAGGAACAAGTTTGTATAGGACTTTCAAAGATGCCCAGAACTGAGCTAAAGTGGGTATGTCTCCAACTCCTAGAAATAACTTCATGCCCCATCTCCCTTGCTTCCAGCTAGTAAGGATCACATAATTCCTCACAAAGTTTTGACACAGATTCCCATTTCTGGCATTCAGAGAATATAGCACGTTGCTGTAAGCAAGCACTTTCTCATTCAAAGTTGCAAGTTACTATCTAGGAACAAGTTTGTATAGGACTTTCAAAGATCGCCAGAACTGAGCTGAAGTGGGTATGTCTCCAACTCCTAGAAATAACTCCATGTCCCATCTCCCTTACTTCAGCTATTAAGGATCACACAATTCCTAACAATATTTTGACACAGATTCCCAATTCTGGCATTCAGAACTTATACCACGTTGCTTTAAGCAAGCACTTTCTCATTCCAAGTTGCAAGTTACTATGTAGGAACAAGTTTGTATAGGACTTTCAAAAATCCCCTGAACTGAGCTAAAGTGGGTAAGTCTCCAACTCCTAGAAATAATTTCGTGCCCCATCTCCCTTACTTCCAGCTAGTAAGGATCACATAATTCCTAACAAAGGTTGGACACAGATTCCCAATTCGGGTGTTCAGAATATATACCTCGTTGCTTTAAGCAAGCCCTTTGTCATTCCAAGTAGCAAGTTACTATGTAGGAACAGTTTGTATAGGTCTTTCAAAGATCCCCACAACTGAGCTAAAGTGGGTATGTCTCCAAGTCCTAGAAATAATTCCATGCACCATCTCCCTTACTTCCAGCTAGTAAGAATCACATAATTCCTAACAAAGTTTTGACACAGATTCCCAATTTGGGCATTCAGAACATATAGCACGTTGCTTTAAGCAAGCACTTTCTCATTCCAAGTAGCAAGTTACTATCTAGGAACAAGTTTGTATAGGACTTTCAAAGATCCCCAGAACTGAGCTAAAGTGTGTATGTCTCCAACTCCTAGAAATAACTTCATGCCCCATCTCCCTTACTTCCAGCTAGTAAGGATCACATAATTCCTAGGAAAGTTTTGACACAGATTCCCGTTTCTAGCATTCAGAACATATAGCACGTTGCTGTAAGCAAGCACTTTCTCATTCAAAGTTGCAAGTTACTATGTAGGAACAAATTTGTATGGGACTTTCAAAGATCCCCAGAACTGAGCTAAAGTGGGTACGTCTCCAACTCCTAGAAATAAATTCATGCCCCATCTCCCTTACTTCAAGCTAGTAGGGATCACAAAATTCCTAACAAAGTTTTGACACAGATTCCCAATTCGGGCATTCAGAACATATAGCACGTTGCTTTAAGCAAGCACTTTCTCATTCAAAGTTGCAAGTTACTATGTAGGAACAAGTTTGTATGGGACTCCCAAAGATCCCCAGAATTGAGCTAAAGTGGGTATGTTCCCAACTCCTGGAAATAACTTCATGCCCCATCTCCCTTACTTCCAGCTAGTAAGGATCACATAATTCCTAACAAAGTTTTGACACAGATTCCCAATTCGGGCATTCAGAACATGTAGCACGTTGCTGTAAGCAAGCACATTCAATTCAAAGTTGCAACTTACTATGTAGGAAC